>NC_139025.1:67488161-67827329 GCF_964662115.1 Mustela nivalis | reverse complement strand
TGATGCAGAAATGGAGTAAGTGGATAATTCCTTGGGAAAGTAAACATTTATTATGGCAAAGTCATAGATACAAAGGACATTTAGCACCCAGTACCTTTATTTGTAAAAACATGAAATATATGTATATTTATATACATAATATTTATTTATTTATATGTATAAATATATATATAAAATACACAATATATATGCGCTATATATATATATATATATATATATTTTTATCCTTAATTGTATTTATGATCTTTTCTAATGGAGAAAGGATACCTTTCTCTAGGGAAATAGAATTCAATCTCCCCCCCCCAATCTTTCTCCACCTCTATGTTCCTACTCTCTTAGTGGCAGCATTCTTAGAGCAAAAGCAATACCGAAATTGCCACAGGACAATGAAAAAAAAAAGATGGTGTGTTTAAAAAAAAAAAAACTTTGCTAGAGGAATATCCTAAAAATTACAATCACCTAAAATTTGCTGAATCAGAACCTCTGGGATAAAAGGCTCAAAAGCTATTATGAATTTATACAACATTAAAGATCAAAAAAAGAAGTAACCATCAAGTATTTAAGAAAAAAATCCCATTGTTTACTCAAGAGTGAAGGAACTAGATAATCGGAATTGAGACTGCAATGCAAATATTTGTAGCATATCCTCTCAATCTTTTTTTTTTAATATTTTATTTATTTGATGGAGAGAAATCACAACCAAGCAGAGAGGCAGGAAGAGAGAGGGGGGGAAGCAGGCTCCCTGCAGAGCAGAGAGCCCAATGTGGGGCTCGATCCCAGGACACTGGGACCATGACCTGAGCCAAAGGCAGAGGCCCCAATCCACTGAGCCACCCACATCACAAAATGTTATCACAACTCCTCAGCTCTCTCCTTTCTTTACTTCTATCCTTCAGCAGCTTAGGTGTGATGTGATGTCATCCCCAAAAGTTTGCCAATAGTCTCTACTGCCTCAGCCCCTCTGTCTCTTCATCATATCCACTTAAATAAACTCTGCGTGACTCCAGCTGCCCACTTTCCCTAAATCTACTCTGAAGCAGCTAATCATTACAAAAGAAAAAAAGGAAGCAAGGATGGGTACCTGGGTGGCTCATTCTGTTAAGTGGCCAACTCTGGATTTTGGCTCAGGTCATGTCAGGGTCCTGGGATAGATGCTTGCGTCTTGTTCCACACTCAGTGAAGAGTCTGCTTTTCCCTCTCCTGGTGCACCTCCTCCTAGCTCATGCTCACAGCTCCCACACTCACTCTATGTAAATAAAATCTTTATAAATAAATAAACAGATAGATAGAGATATAGATATATAGATATGATATAGATATATAGATATGACTCAAGTTGGGACAGTAACAGATAGCATAAGCAAAACAAAATATAGGCAGTTGTTTTGGAAACAAATATTTATAATACAGAATGCTCATTAAAAAGGTTAAGATCTGTAATATGAAAAATGTTAAGACAAATTGCAAAAATTAGACCAAAGGGGAAGAAAATACACAATAAATAGGAGAGAAATTTCAAATGGCCCAAAACAACATTCTTGAATATACCATTTATCAGGGAAATATAAATTAATTAGCAGTAAGAAACATTTGCACATATTAGCCTCACTAAAATCTCATAATGTGTTCATATATATTGTGTGGGACGTAGAGAAAGCAAATGAAAGAAAATATGAATTATTGGTACCTCTATCAAAAACAATCTGGAAATATCTATAAAAACTGAAAATGCAGAGGGGCACCTGGGTAGCTCAACCAGTTAAGCATCTGCCTTCAGCTCAGGTCATCAGGGTCCTGGGATTGGGCCCCATATTGAGCTCCCTGCTCAGCAAAGACTCTGCATCTCCTTCACCCTCCACCCCCTGCCTGCTTGTGCTCTCTCTCACTCTCAAATAAATAAATAAAATATATTTTTAAAAAATTAAAATGTGGATAACCTTTGATCCATCAAATTCCCTCTTGAGAATGTATTCCATACTAATGAATTATTAAAAATTACAGTAAACAAGATGGGATTGGGAGGGAGACAAACCATAAGTGACTCTTAATCTTACAAAACAAACTGAGGGTTGCTGGGGGGAGGGGTGTTGGGAGAAGGGGGGTGGGGTTATGGACATTGGGGAGGGTATGTGCTTTGGTGAGTGCTGATTCACAAAACTGTACCCCTGGGGATAAAAATACATGTTTATAAAAAATAAAAATAAAAATAATAAAAATAAAAAAATAAAAATTAAAAAATTACAGTAAATATGTACAACAATGAAGCTTTTTTCCCCCTCTTTTTTTTTGTTTCAAGTTTTTATTTAAATTCAAATTAGTTAACATATAGTGTAATAGTAGTTTCAGGAGTAGAATTTAGTGATTCATCACTTACATATAACACCCAGTGCTCTTCCGAATAAGTGCCCTCCTTAATACCCATTTGACGCATCCCCCCTCCATCTCCCCTCTAACAATCCTGTTTGTTCCCCATAGTTAAGAGTCTGTTCCTTGATGAGCACTGGGTGTTATACACAACTAATGAATCATTGAACATTACATTAAAAACTAATGATGTACTATATGTTGGCTAACTGAATTTTTTTTTTTAAATCTGTTCCTTGGGGGGCACCTGGGTTGCTCAGTGGGTTAAAGCCTCTGCCTTCGGCTCGTCGGGTTGTGGTCCCAGAGTTCTGGGATCGAGCCCCATATCAGGCTCTCTGCTCAGCGGGGAGCCTGCTTCCTCCTCTCTTTCTGCCTGCCTCTCTGCCTGCTTGTGATCTCTGTCTGTCAAATAAGTATATAAAAAATATTTTTAAAAAATCTGTCTTGGTTTATCTCTTTTTTCCCCTTTTATTCTTTGTTTCATTTCCTAAATTCCACATATGAATGAAATCATATGGTATTTGTCTTTCTCTGATTGACTTATTTGCTTAGCATAATCCACATCCTTGCAAATGGCAAGGTTTCATTCTTTTTACAGCTGAGTAATTGTATAAATAATAAAATATAGATAATAAAATTCTATAAATACTTTGATATATAAAAAAACTATATAATGGAGTATTACTAGAAAAATATTGGATTATACTAATGTGTATTCTAATGGTATATTGAAATATACAAGGATACATTGGAATGGTATAATGGAATAATATTGGAATATACCAATATTATATCATTATATATGTATATTATTTTTTAAATATGTTACCCACTTATTTGAGAGAGAGAGCAGGATCAAGGTGGGGGGTGGGGGAGCAGAGGGAGCGGGAGAAATGGACTTCCCATTGCACAGGGAGCCCAATGCAATATGGGTCTTGATCCCAGGACCCTGAGATCATGACCTGAGCTAAAAGCAGATGCTTAACTGACTGAGCCACCCGGGGGTCCCTATAGCACATCTTTTTTATCCATTGATCAGTTAATGCACATTTGGGCTCTTTCCATAATTTGGCTATTGTTGATAATACTGCTATAAACATCAGAGTGCATTTATCCCTTTGGGTCACTTTTTTTGTATCCTTTGTGTAAATAGCTATGAAACTTTTTTAATAATGGGGAAAACAACTGTATATAAAGTAAATACTATCCATTTGAAGTGGTTGAATAAATTATATTCATACCACGAAATATTTTGTAGTCATTGAAGGAAGGAATTATACATAGATTAATTGATTTAAAGAATTTTTCATAAGGCACTGAGAGAAAAGAACATAACATAGAAACTGAAATATTCTATTTTTGTCAAACAATATTAAGTCTACATATATATAAATTCATAGAGGAAACAAAAGTTTTTAACACGGGATTTCTGGGATTTGGGAATGTTGATGGAAAAAAATCTAAAATACAAAATTACATAAGAGAAATATACCTTTACAAAAATAGTTTTATTACTTTATCACATTCAGATATTTATAAAAATGTTATGTATTGGAACACTGAAAAAAATGAAATAAAATTACAAAAAAATATTCATTATATATGTGGGCAAAAACTAAAAATATAAAATCATGAAGATGGAATGGATAGTTGAAAATCTGATCTTTACTGTCCTACAAAATTATACCCTATCTCTGAGTGCAGAGGCCATACTGCTCATGTTTTATCTCCCCATTTGGAAGAAGAGAGAACATGTTCAATCATTTTTCTTTAAGGGATCCTAAGTAGTCCTTTGTACATAAATCTCTGTTCTTGAATATATTTCAAAATCAAATTCTCCCAGTAATATGTATTGCATGACAAATCAGTAGGCACATATTTAGGCCTTGATAAAATAAAAATAGAGATGCATTAGAATAAAATAAAATAGAAATGAAAATTAAATGAATTCTGGAGAATCCAGAGAAAATAAAATAAAAACAAATGTAAAAAATAAAGTTATAAAAATGACTTTGGAAAAGATGACAGATACAGAAAGTTTAACTAAAGGAGTTGCTAGTCTACAGAAAAAATAAAATAGAAGAGAAAATAGTCTAAAATAAAACTTTCTTAAAACAAAGACTTAATCCTGTCAACTTAAAGGAAATGCCATGCTGATGGAAAAATTAATGCAAAATAATCAATATGAAAGCTCTAGTCCATTGAAGTTCCAGAAATATATGAGCATCCAAGTAAAAGCATTAAAATACTTACAAGGATTGGAGAGAGGAAGAGATCGTATTGTCTAAAGAATTTTCCAGAGTAGTCTTTAAGGCAAGAAGACAGAAATTAATGTCTGCACATTCTGAGAATAAGGATATAATCCCAAAGTGTAATACACCACCAAACAATGTTGCAACTATAAAAAAAAAAAAGCAAAATATAGCCTTGAGAACATAAGAACTGCAGGAATATGTCATTTTGTAAAACAAAAAGAAACAAATAAATAATAACAGCTAAAAAAATTTACTGAAATGAAAAAAAAAAAGAAATCAATACAAAGAATGCAGGACTGGAGACTGTTGGTAAAGGATTAGAAACAAAAATTAAATAAGGTTAAGAACTGATTTACACCTATGGTCAAAGGAAGTGAAATAAACTATGAAAATTATGGTTTCACAGCAAAAGGCAAGCAACAGAGGAACTCTTAAAGGAGACTGCATACATTATGAGAATTTTAGTGGCATGTTTTGTTTGCACCTTCTCTAGGCTAATGCTAGCCCAGGTCCTGTGACTTAGAAAAACATACTGGTGTCCTAGAATGTCTAGTCACCACCATGTTAAGCTGCTTCCCTATTGGACTGAAGTTACTATAATCTGTTCCTCTATAAGATATATTTTCTTTTAATTAAGTATCAGATATGGTGTCAAATTCATGGGAAGATCTAAGTGTTACCCCAGTGGGAATAACACTAATGTACCACTGTGAAGTGAATGAGCTAATCAGTTTTAATGTCCAAGCTCTAGAAGCTATCTGTAAGAGTACAGGAGTAGCCAGCTGTGATAACATCGTAAGTTCCCTTTTTCTCCCTACTTTTTCTCAAGATAAGACACAATGGTGATTGAATATCTACTACTCTCATGGTTAGTTGTGGCAAAAAATAAAGGTGAAAATATTTACTGTTCTTTGGATAGTTGTGACTCCTCGATATTTCCTTTTTGCTGGGTAAAGCCAAGGAAGAGATAACACAAAACAAAAGGGCAGAGCAGTATTCAAATCTGGCTATGAATTTTTGAGGGGGAATAAAAGAAGTATGTTGTAGAACCAGAATATATCTTTTAAAAGATGTGCAATGATGGGGCACCTGGGTTGCTCAGTGGGTTAAGCCTCTGCCTTCGGCTCAGGTCATGATCTCAGGGTCCTGGGATCGAGCCCCGCATCAGGTTCTCTGCTAAGCAGGGAGCCTGCTTCCTCCTCTCTCTCTAACTGCTTCTCTGCCTACCTGTGATCTCTCTATCAAATAAATAAATAAAATCTTAAAAAAAAATAATTACACATTGTTTATAAGAAATCAATTTTCTTTTTTTTTTTATTTATCTATTTTTTAAGTAGTTTCCATGCCCAGCATGGAGCCCAACACAGGGCTTGAACTTGACCATGAGATCAAGAGCTGAACTGAGATCAAGAGTAGGACACAACAGAGAAGCCACTCAGGCACCCCCATGAAACCCACTTTAAATATAGATATATAATGTGTAATGGAGAAAGATATCTCATGCTAACACTAATCAAAAGAAAGCTGAAATAACTATATTAATGTTAGACAAAGCAGACTTTAAAACAAGAAAAATTATCAAGATAAAGACACACCTTACATAATAATAACGGAACCAATTCTCCAAAAGTATATAACGATCCTTAATATATATGCACCTAACAAAAGAACATCAGAAACATGAGGGAAAATAGAAGGGCAAGGAGAAATAGACAAATCCACTATTAGAGTTGGAGAATTCAACATCCTTCTTTCAGTAATTGATAGATCCAGCAGGCAGAAAATTAGTAATTATACAGTTAAACTGAAAAGCACCATTAATCAACTGAATCTAGTTGATGTTTTTTGAATACTTCATCCAAGAATAGCAGAATACACATTCTTTACAAACTCAAACCATATTCATGACACTAAAATATACTATAACAAATATAGAACAGAAATTCATATATATGAGTGTTATTAAACTACAGTACAATTAAACTAGAAATTAATAACTGGGAGATAGCTAGAAAATTCCAAAATACTTGGAAAATAAACAATACTCAGAAAATAAACAATATACTCAAAATAACATGTCAAATGTAATACATGTCAAAGTAGTCACAAGAGAATTTTTTAAATATTTTAAATTAAATAAAGACATATTTTGTGGGATGCAACAAAAAGAGTATTTAGGAAGAAACTGATAACAATGAATGCACATACTGAAAAAGTAAAAGATCCAAAAATGAATACCCAACTCTCCATCTTAGGAAACTAGAGATAGGAGAGCAAGTGAGGAAAAAGTAAGACAACCACTAGTAAGACAAAAGTAGACATAAAAGTAGTAGTAAGACAAAAACAGACGTAAAAGAGTCTTTTCAAAATATAATGCTAGAACAATTAGATATCCATATGCAAAATTTATATACCCACACAGACTTTACACCTTTCACAAAAATTAATGTATTGCTATATATTATATGTATTATAATGTATTATAAACCAAATGTATTACATTTGTATTATGTATTATAAACCAAATGTATAAATGTATTATAAACCAAAATGCAAAAGGATAAACTTCCAGAAGATAACTAGATCTTGGGTTTGGCCTAGTGACCTTGGGTTAGGCAATGACTTTTTAAATATAAAACCAAAAGCATATTCCATGAAAAGAACTGATAAGGTGGACATTCTAAAATTAAAACCTTCTGCCCTATGAAAGATATTGTTGAGGGAATGAAAAGATAAGCCATCAACTGAGAGAAAATATTTGTAAAACAGATATAAAAGACTAGCATCCACAAAATATAAAAACCTTTTAAAACAAACAAGAAGCAAGCAACCCAATTTTTAAAATGGGCAAAATATCTGAATAGACACTTCAGCAAAGGTTTTATATAACTGATAAGCATATAAAAGATGTTTAACATATTTTATCATTAGAGAACTACAAATTAAAACAATAAGATACCACTACACATCTATTAAAATAGCTAAAATCCAAAAATCTGACAATATCAATCTCTGGAGAGGATGCAGAACAATAGGAACTGTCACTGCCTGTTTCATTGCTAGAGGAAATACAAAATGGTACAGTCACTTTGGAAGATCATTCTGCAGTTGCTTACAAAACTTAAGTCTTACCGTATAATCCATCAATCACAGTTCTAGATATTTATCTAATTGAGTTGAAAGTTTATGTACACACACATACATACACACACAAACACTTGCACAAGAATGTTTACGCAAGCTTTATTCATAATTGCCAAAAACTGGAAACAAACAATATGTCCTTCAATAGGTGAATGTATAAATAAATTGTTTGCACCTATGCAGTTGAGTGTTACTCAGTGATATAAGGAAATAAACTGTGAACCCACAAAAAACCACAGAGAAACTTAAGGTGAATACTGCTCATAATGCTGAATGAGAGAAGCCACTGTAAAAAGTCTACATGCTTAATCATTCCGATTTTATAGCATTATGCCAAAGGTAACACTGTAGGGATAGTGCCAGGAGTTTGAAGGAGGGGAGAAGGATGAACAGATGAAGTACAGAACACTTTAAGGATGATGAAATTATTGTGTATAATACTGTAATGCTGGATATACGGTTTTACACATTTGTCAAAAACTACAAAATTTTATAACACAAAGAGTAATGTATACATATTAAAAAAATAAATCATTTACATGACTAGGGGATCCCAAGAAAGAATGGGGACTGTGATAAGAGAACCTATTTCAAATATATAAAGCAACCTTACTGAAGGGTATGGAAAATGTGCTGAGCTAATTAATTTGGGATATAAATGGGATCTGTAAGGCTAAAGGCAAAGGCAACTACACATAGTCCTATACTTTAATCAACAAAATTGTTTCCCATATGGGTATGTTAATAATTCTGATATTGTTATACATGCCTACTAGAATTAACAATTTTAGTAAATGTATAGCAGATGGTGGAAGGCATGCTCCTCACTGTTGAAGTGAAAAATTACAGATAAGCAAGAGGAAGGAACAAGAATAATCCATGTGGTAATGTACTAGAGGTGGAGACATCAGTATGAACTCGTGTTTAATTTAATATAGATACAGATGTTTACATATGGAAGGAAATACAAACAGATTTGTGAATATACATGAGTTAATATACACAGGTATATTTCCTTCATCTGCTTCCTGAGAGGACCTGAAAAACACAAGACCCAGTAGCAAAAACCATACCCAGCTCCCAGACCTCAGGTTCTAATACCATTCTCCAATAGTGTTATGGACATTGGGGAGGGTACGTGATATGGTGAGTACTGTGAAGTGTGTAAGACTGATGATTCACAAACCTATGCCCCTGGGGCAAATAATACATTATATATTAATAAAAATAATTAATAATAAAAAAGAAACAATTCAGGGGAATTTTTTCTTTGTAATGGCTGCTTCTAAAGTCTTTCAGGGAATATACAATGTAAGCCTGGAACATCCCGAAGTGCCAGAAGTTAAGTACTGTAAAACACACACACACACACACACATACACACACACTGATGGAAGTATGTGAAAGGGACACAGTAACCAACTGAAGAGCTCCCAGTTGCCTAAATAGGAAAACTATGAACAACAAAATAATGAAAGTAGTATTGGCTTAAATTTTAAAATATGAAATAAATATCCATGAACCTATGCTGATATAAATAAGTGATTGATAAATTAACAATTGGGGAAGTAGAGACAAATCTCCCATGCAAAGGAATTCCAAATAAATTATATAGATACCCACCCTAATTGAGAAGCATGACTTCCCACTCTTTTTAAGTGTGCTGCACATGGTGACTTCCTTCCAAAGAAAATTCCAAAGAATACAGTATAAGAGTAACTGTACAGTGTAGAACCTGACAAACTCTATTTAAGCCAGGTGATCAACATCAGAACCAATAGTCAGAAATCATGTTGATAGTATGTACTCTTGATGTGATGTGATGAAAGTGGCACTTTTGTTTCTGTGATCTTCCTCCTGAAAAATCCATAACATCAGTCTAGGAGTGAGGAAAACATCAGAAGAATTCTAACAGAAAAATGGACATGTACATTATATCTGACGAGTACTCATTTAAATTGTCAAGATGATCAAAAACAAGGAAACAAGCAATGTCTGAGAATCACTCACAACCAAGAGCTTACGGAGACAAGACAGGCAAATGTAGTGTGGGATCTGGGATGGGACCCTGAAGGAGAAAAGGGGCATTAGGTAAAAATGAAAGAAATCTGAATAAAGTATGGACTTTACTTAATAATAATGTGCCACTATTAATTAGCCTATAATTATAACAAATGTACCATATTAATCATACTAATGTAAGATGCCTAATAATTGTAGAAACTGTGTTTGAGGATGGGTGTATGATGTTTCTACTATCTTCTCAATGTTTCTCTGACATACAACTCATAAAAATAAAGTCTATTAATAAAACTTAAAGATAAAAATATGAAAGAAATGATCACTGGTTGGGAAAGTGATCTCTTTCCTGTAGAATTAGATGAACAACTGGGAGCTCTAGAACTCAGAGAACTATTATTTGATGTAGCCAGAGAATGGGAGTTTCAGAATGGTCACATAGTCACTGTTATGTAAAACCTACACATTAAGTATCCATTTGTACCTGTCTTTATGTCTCTAAATTTAATAAAAAGTTAATGAATGTAAAGCTATAAAGAAGAGCAATCATAGTTGCCACTATTAAGTACAGTCTCTATTACAGCCAAACTCTACTGATTCCAGGCACTGGACACTTTCTTGGAATGCCCACCAGTGTTGATACTGGAAATTGGGTGTATCATCTGCCAGTCTTGCCAAAATAGACTCTGTGCAAAATCTGCCTGTCTGGGTCACCAATTTCTGAATCAGATGCTTCCGAATGGTAGAACCTAGGTCACATGATGATACTTTAGCTATAAAGAAGGTTGAGAGATTTTTTTTTTTTCTGCTTTTCATAAGGGGAGGGTGGGACTCTAATAATGGGGGATTTTCCAAACACAGAAAGAACACTTAGAGTTTGGTTGTTTGTTTGTTCTTAAGTTTATATTTAAGTTTTAGTTAGTTAACACATAGTATAATATTAGTTTCAGGAGTAGAATTTAGTGGTTCATCACTTATATACAACACCTAGTGCTCATCACAACAAGTGTCCTCCCCAATGCCATCCCCCATTTAGCCCAATCCCTGCACATCTCCCCTCCAACAACCATCACTTTGTACTCTATTGTTAAAAGTCTCTTAGAGTTTGCCTCCCTCTTTTCTTTTTCTTTTCCCTTATGTTCATTTGTTTTGTTTCTTAAATTCCACATGTGAGCAAAATTATACAATATTTGTCTTTCTCTGATTTCGCTTAGCATAATACACTCTAGCTCCATCCATGTCATTGTAAACGGCAACATTTAATTCTTTTTTTGATGCCTGAGTAATATTGCATTATATATAAATACCACTCTTTTTTTAAGATTTTATTTATTTACTTGGCAGAGAGAGATCACAAGTAGGTAGAGAGGCATGCAGAGAGAGAGAGAGGGAGGAGGAAGCAGACTCCCTGCCAAGCAGAGAGCCCAATGTGGGACTCAATCCCAGGACCCTGAGATCATGACCTGAGCCAAAGGCAGAGGCTTAACCCACTGAGCCACCCAGGAACCCAATACCACTTCTTTTTTATCCACTCATCAGTCAATGGACACTTGGGCTTTTTCCATAATTTGGCTATTGTTGATAGTACTGCTATAAACAACAGGGTACATATGTCCCTTTGAATTAGTATTTTTGTATTCTCTGGGTAAATACCTAGTAGTGCAATTGCCGGTTCTAGGGTACTCTATTTCTAACTTTTTGAGGAACCTCCATACTGTTTTCCAGAGTGGCTGCCGCAGTCTGCATTCCCACCAACAGACCAACACTTACACTTTAAAAAAAAGAAAAAAGCTATGCAAGGTGTTTGGCTCGATAGTTATTATGAGGAAAGTTCCCCCACTCAACAAGAACAACCATCAGATGTCTTGAGTTTACTATAAAATCCATTTTACAGTAATTGTGTAAAGTTTAGAACTGATCACTCAAGATGCTCTTTTTATAGTATGCAGTAATGAGAAGCACATGATGTTCTACCAAAAGGCAGCCATAATATTTTGTTTTCTCTATAATGTGAATTGATGTGAGAGAATTCCTTATAACATGATAAACTGATAATCATTTTATTTTTGCCTCACCAACACTCAAGGGATATAGCCCTCTGATTAGAAGAGTTTCTTAGTACAAGAGAACCACTTCCTCCACCTTAGATATCTAATACCTCTTTTTTTTTTTTTTTTTTTTTTTTTTTTTTTTTTTTTTTGCCATTTGCGACAACATGGATGGAACTAGAGCGTATCATGCTTAGCGAAATAAGTCAAGCAGAGAAAGACAACTATCATATGATCTCCCTGATATGAGGAAGTGGTGATGCAACATGGAGGCTTAAGTGGGTAGGAGAAGAATCTAATACCTCTTTAATAACCCACTATAGCACAAATCTATCCTCTACAGCCCTAGAAGAGAAAATAACTGGAAGAAAAGCAAGGTAAGAAAAACATATTGTGCATTACTCTATACAGTGCATGGTAATAATGAGAACAAAGGTGATACAGATAAAAAGGGATATTCCCTTCATCTCCTATTCTGTCTCTCTTTCTTGTTCTCTCTTACACACACACACACACACACACACACACACACACACACACGCAGCCTGACACTTTTAAAGGTCTGAGCTTGAAAAATGTTATTTTATGATACTGTATCTTCTTGTAGTCTAAGAAGTCACACCTGAGTTCTAGGGAGAACAAGCTTACCAGCTTCCCTTGGGCTCTTCCAAAAGAGAGAGAGTGGCCTTTCCACACAGACTTCTTCCATTACTTCAATTTCAACCAATGCTGGGAACATTTCTGGCCTTGACCTAAGTTATTTCCACAAAAGCCGTTGAAGAATGTCAGAAAACCAGTTAAGTACATCTCATCTTTGCTTCTGAAGAACTTCAGTACACAGACATCCTGGGTTTTCTTGTTAGTAAAATTAGAGAGTCTTTTCCTCATAGGATTATCCTGTGCATTAAATGAGGTAAGGTAAGAACACAGTCCAGAATCTGATACTTCACTTCCTGCAGCTTTCATTCAGAGACTGACTCACACCGCTGCCATCTTTAGTCTGGTAGTATGACTGATTTTTTTTTTTTTTAAGATTTTATTTATTTATTTATTCATTTGAGAAAGAGAGGGAACACAAGCTGCGGGGAGGGACATAGGAAGAATCAGACTCCTCTGAGCAGGAAGCCCAGGATCCTGAGATCACAACTTGAGCCAAAGGCATAGGTCCAACCAACTGAGCCATCCAGGTGCCCCTGAATGAACTTTCTGCTGTTGTTTCCAACTTGCTCTCCTCTCTCTCCTTGAACCCCTCTTTTCTTCATCAAAACAAAGTTTTCTGTTTCTCTTTAAGTTTGTTTCTTTGTGCTTAATCACCAGTGAATAATATCTGTTGAAAGCTGACTGCATTGAGTGCTTTAGGATACTTTTTAAATATCACAAAGAGCTAAAGAAACTCTCCCCATCTCTTTTAGTATGTTTGTTATTTTACAGACTAATGGTTTTTTCAAGTGTATATAAAATGAGTTCAATTTCTCTAAAATATGACAACAGTAGAACAGCCAATTCATATGGCCAGTGCTGAAAGCCTATGGTCTGACTCTTTGTAATTTATACTAACGTTTACAGTGGAATGTATGCCAAATTCTTAGTTTACTAAGAATTTTAGGAAATTATATTAACATATGCTAATCCTCATGATAATGTAAATATTTGCTATTATTATCATCATTTACTCAATTGCACAATTTAAAATTTTAATATAATGCAACCTCCCCCATGAACAAATAATTAATATTTAGAACTAGCATTCCAACCTATACATATGTGAAATCGAAGTCCACCAGACTACACAGCCTCAATAATAAAGTCACAAAAGCTAAGTCCAAAGCTGTCTACTCTTTCCATGAAACTTTTCTCAAGAATATAGAACAATAATGGGGGAGAATTCCAGAATCAATCTAAAAAGTAATGTCTCCCATCTTCCCGAGTGGCTGCTTTCACAACATATAGCTAATGGTGCCCATTACAGCAGCAGAGACAGAGACAGCCAACAATAAATCTTTCTCTTTTACAGCTGGCTCTGGTTTAGGAAGATTTACTTTTATAACAACTGTGAAGACTTCTACCTTATCAACCTTACTCTTTTAATATGTTTCTCCCAAACCTTTTTTATAGTCTCTCATAGTAATGATAGGTCCTAAGGGTCAGAACTAGAAATACTTTCTTTGTAACTCTAAAAGTGTTTGGTTTTGACAAATTACTTTTTATTGTCTTAGTTCAGTTTTGGAGTGCCCTTTATTTCACTTTGAAAAGTTTTTACAACCTGTATTCTGGCATGTGAATTAAAGTGATTTCTAATTTTGCTTTTGACTATAAACCTCCAATTTCCTTATTGGCTCCACTGTTTACATCAGTACAAAACCCTTTCCTTATAAGGTCTAAATTCATGGGTCCCATATCATCTAAACCTCTTAATTGGGTGAAAGACCAATTCTGATTTCAGATCTTGTGCTGGATCAAATTTTTTTCCCTTAGGTAAGTGTCACTTCATTGAGAGATAAAAGTCTATAAAAACACTCTGGGGGTGCCTGGGTGGCTCAGTGGGTTAAAGCCTCTGCCTTAAGCTCAGGTCATGATCTCAGGGTCCTGGGATCAAGCCCCGCATCAGGTTCTCTGCTCAGCAGGGAGTCCGCTTCCTCCTCTCTCTCTGCCTGCCTCTCTGCCTACTTGTGATTTCTGTCTGTCAACTAAATAAATAAAATCTTAAAAAAAAAAAAAAAAACACTCTGCAAGGAAGAAAAGAGGCTCCTCAAAGTGGAAAGAGGACTTACGTGTCCTCTTTCTTACACATAAAACTAGAGCCTACTGCAGCATAGAAAAAGGAAAACAAACCAGATGACAAGTAACTTTTACTGACTATAAAATATTTAGGCTATGGATTAGGGACACACCTTGTTGATCTAGTGTCTTGGAAAGATAACTGCAACATCCTTCTCAATGGACCAGTTGAGTACAGACCTTATTTTTGCTAACAATAGCCAGTATATAAAATAACCTTATTCTTACTAACAAGAGCCTGCTCATGTTCAGAGTAAGCAAAGGTTTAGCACACCAACCATTACCTGATATTCAGGACTGAGCAACATAGTAAAAATAAACCATCAAGCCTATCCTAATATGTACCTTGAAACTCGCCACCCACATACATTTTGACCCATAGCACCAGTAATAAGTGCAAAAGGTTATATTATAATCAAATTGCTTTATGTGGCCTATAGTCTTTAAATAACTTACAGTACTTTAAATACTACTCTACTAGTTTAACTACTTTAAATAGTACTAAAGAACAAATTTCTTATTACAAAGTACTATTTTCTTTGGAGGGCATAGTACAAAGGAAGACGATAGTCCCAAGGATACCTAAGCAAGACTTTAAGCATTAAAAACATGTAGCTGATTGTTTGCTAGTATGTATTTATTTTCCATTCTCTTAATTAAGAGGATAAAATCTTTTTGGATTTTTTTATTACTAATATGTAAGAAGAGGGGCACCTGGGTGGCTCAGTGGGTTAAAGCCTCTGCTTTCGGTTCATGTCAGGATCCCGAGGTCCTGGGATGGAGCCCTGCATTGGGCTCTCTGCTCGGCGGGGAGCCTGCTTCCTCCTCTCTCTCTGCCTGCTTCTCTGCCTACTTGTGATCTCTGCCTGTCAAATAAATAAATAAAATCTTCAAAAAAAAAAATGTAAGAAGAGGTTAGAACCAACCAAGAGAATTTAGGAGATTCTAAACAATGCCTAATGAAAGCATTTATGCATTGTGATTTTATTATAACCAAGATAAAATAACACTGCAACTTCAAAATTTTTTAATATTAAAAATAAAAAATAAATACAGATTAAAATACAATAAATATTTATTTAGCTATTTAGTTATATATGTATGTATATTTTAGTGAGGGGGAAAGAGAGAGAAAGAGAGGGTTGGGGAAGGGGTCAGAGGAGGGAGCAAGACAGAGAGTCTTAAGAGATTCCATGCCTAACATGGAGCCCAACTCAGGGCTCAATCTCAAACCCTGAAATCAAGAACTGAGCTGAAATAAATTCAGACACTTAACTGACTGAACCACACAGGTGACCCCAATAAATATTATATATATATTTTTTTACTTTTAATTTTTTATTTTTTATAAACATATATTTTTATCCCCAGGGGTACAGGTCTGTGAATAACCAGGTTTACACACTTCACAGCACTCACCAAAGCACATACCCTCCCCAATGTCCATAATCCGATCCCCTTCTCCCAAGCCCCCTTCCCCCAGCAACCCTCAGTTTGTTTTGTGAGATTAAGAGTCACTTATGGTTTGTCTCCCTCCCAATCCCATCTTGTTTCATTTATTCTTCTCCTACCCACTTAAGCCCCCATGTTGCATCACCACTTCCTCATATCAGGGAGATCATATGATAGTTGTCTTTCTCTGCTTGACTTATTTCGCTAAACATGATACGCTCTAGTTCCATCCATGTTGTCGCAAATGGCAAGATTTCATTTCTTTTGATGGCTGCATAGTATTCCATTGTGTATATATACCACATCTTCTTGATCCATTCATCTGTTGATGGACATCTAGGTTCTTTCCATTGTTTGGCTATTGTGGACATTGCTGCTATAAACATTCAGGTGCACGTGCCCCTTTGGATCACTACGTTTGTATCTTTAGGGTAAATACCCAATAGTGCAATTGCTGGGTCATAGGGCAGTTCTATTTTCAACATTTTGAGGAACCTCCATGCTGTTTTCCAGAGTGGCTGCACCAGCTTGCATTCCCACCAACAGTGTAGGAGGGTTCCCCTTTCTCGGCATCCTCGCCAGCATCTGTCATTTCCTGACTTGTTTATTTTAGCCATTCTGACTGGTGTGAGGTGATATCGCATTGTGGTTTTCATTTGTATTTCCCTGATGCCGAGTGATATGGAGCACTTTTTCATGTGTCTGTTGGCCATCTGGATGTCTTCTTTGCAGAAATGTCTGTTCATGTCCTCTGCCCATTTCTTGATTGGATTATTTGTTCTTTGGGTGTTGAGTTTGCTAAGTTCTTTATAGATTCTGGACACTAGTCCTTTATCTGATATGTCGTTTGCAAATATCTTCTCCCATTCTGTCAGTTGTCTTTTGAATTTGGTAACTGTTTCCTTTGCTGTGCAAAAGCTTTTGATCTTGATGAAATCCCAATAGTTCATTTTTGCCCTTGCTTCCCTGCCTTTGGCGTTGTTCCTAGGAAGATGTTGCTGCGGCAGAGGTCGAAGAGGTTGCTGCCTGTGTTCTCCTCAAGGATTTTGATGGATTCCTTTCGCACATTGAGGTCGTTCATCCATTTTGAGTCTATTTTTGTGTGTGGTGTAAGGAAATGGTCCAATTTCATTTTTCTGCATGTGGCTGTCCAATTTTCCCAGCACCATTTATTGAAGAGGCTGTCTTTTTTCCATTGGACATTCTTTCCTGCTTTGTCGAAGATTAGTTGACCATAGAGTTGAGGGTCTATTTCTGGGCTCTCTATTCTATTCCATTGATCTATGGGTCTGTTTTTGTGCCAGTACCATGCAGTCTTGATGATGACATCTTTGTAATAGAGCTTGAATTCCGGAATTGTGATGCCACCAACATTGGCTTTCTTTTTCAATATCCCTTTGGCTATTCGAGGTCTTTTCTGGTTCCATATAAATTTTAGAATTATTTGTTCCATTTCTTTGAAAAAGATGGATGGTACTTTGATAGAAATTGCATTAAATGTGTAGATTGCTTTAGGTAGCATAGACATTTTCACAATATTTATTCTTCCAATCCAGGAGCATGGAACATTTTTCCATTTCTTTGTGTCTTCCTCAATTTCCTTCATTAGTACTTTATAGTTTTCTGAGTATAGATTCTGTGCCTCTTTGGTTAGGTTTATTCCTAGGTATCTTATGGTTTTGGGTGCAATTGTAAATGGGATTGACTCCTTAATTTCTCTTTCTTCTGTCTTGTTCGTGTAGAGAAATGCAACTGATTTCTGTGCATTGATTTTATATCCTGACACTTTACTGAATTCCTGTACAAGTTCTAGCAGTTTTGGAGTGGAGTCTTTTGGGTTTTCCACATATAGTATCATATCATCTGTGAAGAGTGATAATTTGACTTCTTCTTTGCTGATTTGGATGCCTTTAATTTCCTTTTGTTGTCTGATTGCTGAGGCTAGGACCTCTAGTACTATGTTGAATAGCAGTGGTGATAATGGACATCCCTGCCATGTTCCTGACCTTAGCGGAAAAGCTTTCAGTTTTTCTCCATTGAGAATGATATTTGCGGTGGGTTTTTCATAGATGGCTTTGATGATATTGAGGTATGTGCCCTCTATCCCTACATTTTAAAGAGTTTTGATCAGGAAGGGATGCTGTACTTTGTCAAATGCTTTTTCAGCATCTATTGAGAGTATCATATGGTTCTTGTTCTTTCTTTTATTGATGTGTTGTATCACATTGACTGATTTGCGGATGTTAAACCAAACTTGCAGCCCTCGAATAAATCCCACTTGGTCGTGGTGAATAATCCTTTTAATGTATTGTTGAATCCTATTGGCTAGTATTTTGTTGAGAATTTTCGCATCTGTGTTCATCAAGGATATTGGTCTATAGCTCTCTTTTTTGATGGGATCCTTGTCTGGTTTTGGGATCAAGGTGATGCTGGCCTCATAAAATGAGTTTGGAAGTTTTCCTTCCATTTCTATTTTTTGGAACAGTTTCAGAAGAATAGGAATTAGTTCTTCTTTAAATGTTTGGTAGAATTCCCCTGGGAAGCCGTCTGGCCCTGGGCTTTTGTTTGTTTGGAGATTTTTAATGACTGTTTCAATCTCCTTACTGGTTATGGGTCTGTTCAGGCTTTCTATTTCTTCCTGGTTCAGTTGTGGTAGTTTATATGTTTCTAGGAATGCATCCATTTCTTCCAGATTGTCAAATTTATTGCCGTAGAGTTGCTCATAGTATGTTCTTATAATAGTTTGTATTTCTTTGGTGTTAGTTGTGATCTCTCCTCTTTCATTCATGATTTTATTTATTTGGGTCCTTTCTCTTTTCTTTTTGATAAGTCAGGCCAGGGGTTTATCAATTTTATTAATTCTTTCAAAGAACCAGCTCCTAGTTTCGTTGATTTGTTCTATTGTTTTTTTGGTTTCTATTTCATTGATTTCTGCTCTGATCTTTATGATTTCTCTTCTCCTGCTGGGCTTAGGCTTTCTTTCTTGTTCTTTCTCCAGCTCCTTTAGGTGTAGGGTAGGTTGTGTACCTGAGACCTTTCTTGTTTCTTGAGAAAGGCTTGTACCGCTATATATTTTCCTCTCAGGACTGCCTTTGTTTTGTCCCACAGATTTTGAACCGTTGTATTTTCATTATCATTTGTTTCCATGATTTTTTTCAATTCTTCTTTAATTTCCCGGATGACCCATTCATTCTTTAAAGGATGCTTTTTAGTCTCCATGTATTTGGGTTCTTTTCAAACTTCCTTTTGTGGTTGAGTTCTAGCTTTAGAGCATTGTGTTCTGAAAATATGCAGGGAATGATCCCAATCTTTTGATACCGGTTGAGTCCTGATTTAGGACCGAGGATGTGATCTATTCTGGAGAATGTTCCATGTGCACTAGAGAAGAATGTGTATTCTGTTGCTTTGGGATGAAATGTTCTGAATATATCTGTGATGTCCATCTGGTCCAGTGTGTCGTTTAATGCCTTTATTTCCTTGCTGATCTTTTGCTTGGATGATCTGTCCATTTCAGTGAGGGGAGTGTTAAAGTCCCCTACTATTTTTGTATTATTGTTGATGTGTTTCTTTGATTTTGTTATTAATTGGTTTATATAGTTGGTTGCTCCCACGTTGGGGGCATAGATATTTAAAATTGTTAAATCTTCTTGTTGGACACACCCTTTGAGTATGATATAGTGTCCTTCCTCATCTCTTATTATAGTTTTTGGCTTAAAATCTAATTGATCTGATATAAGGATTGCCACTCCTGCTTTCTTCTGATGTCCATTAGCATGGTAAATTCTTTTCCACCCCCTTGCTTTAAATCTGGAGGTGTCTTCGGGCTTAAAATGAGTTTCTTGGAGGCAACATATAGATGGGTTTTGTTTTTTTATCCATTCTGATAGCCTGTGTCTTTTGACAGGGGCATTTAGCCCATTAACATTCAGGGTAACTATTGAGAGATATGAATTTAGGGCCATTGTATTGCCTGTAAGGTGACTGTTACTGTATATGGTCTGTGTTCCTTTCTGATCTACCACTTGTAGACTCTCTCTTTGCTTAGAGGACCCCTTTCAATATTTCCTGTAGAGCTGGTTTGGTGTTTGCAAATTCTTTAAGTTTTTGTTTGACCTGGAAGCTTTTAATCTCTCCTTCTATTTTCAATCATAGCCTAGTTGGATATAGTATTCTTGGCTGCATGTTTTTCTCGTTTAGTCTCTGAAAATATCATGCCAGCTCTTTCTGGCCTGCCAGGTCTCTGTGGATAAGTCAGCTGCCAATCTAATATTTTTACCATTGTATGTTACAGACTTCTTTTCCCGGGCTGCTTTCAGGATTTTCTCTTTGTCACTGAGACTTGTAAATTTTACTATTAGGTGACGGGGTGTGGGCCTATTCTTATTGATTTTGAGGGGCGTTCTCTGAACCTCCTGAATTTTGATGCTCGTTCCCTTTGCCATATTGGGGAAATTCTCCCCAATAATTCTCTCCAGTATACCTTCTGCTCCCCTCTCTCTTTCTTCTTCTGGAATCCCAATTATTCTAATGTTGTTTCGTCTTATGGTGTCACTTATCTCTCGAATTCTCCCCTCTTGGTCCAGTAGCTGTTTGTCCCTCTTTTGCTCAGCTTCTTTATTCTCTGTCATTTGGTCTTCTATATCACTAAGTATTTCTTCAGCCTCATTTATCCTAGCAGTGAGAGCCTCCATTTTTGATTGCACCTCATTAATAGCTTTTTTGATTTCAACTTGGTTAGATTTTAGTTCTTTTATTTCTCCAGAAAGGGCTTTTATATCTCCCGAGAGGGTTTCTCTCATATCTTCCATGCCTTTTTCGAGCCCAACTAGAACCTTCAGAATTGTCATTCTGAACTCTAGATCTGACATATTACCAATGTCTGTATTGATTAGGTCCCTAGCCTTCGGTACTGTCTCTTGTTCTTTTTTTTGTGTTGAATTTTTCTGTCTTGTCATTTTGTCCAGATAAGAGTATATGAAGGGGCAAGTAAAATACTAAAAGGGTGGCAACAACCCCAGGAAAATATGCTTTAACCAAATTAGAAGAGATCCAAAATCGTGAGGGGGGGTAAAGGGGATAAAAAAAAGGTTCAAAAAGGAAGAAAGAAAGAAAAAGAAAAAAAAAGAAAAAAGAAAAAAAAGAATTTAAAAAAAAGAAAACACCTAAGAAAAATATAAAAAAGAAAATATATATATATTAGATAAACTAGTAAAAAATCATTAAAAAATAAAAAGGTAACAGTTTAAAAAAAAAATTTTACCCGAAGTCGAGAAAAAAAAACAAAAAATGAAAGAGAAAAAAATTAAATTAACTGCAAGACTAAAAAAAATCACAGGGAAAAAGCTATGAGTTCCGTGCTTGGCTTTCTCCTCCTCTGGAATTCTGCTGCTCTCCTTGGTACTGAAACCGCACTCTTTGGTAGGTGAACTTGGTCTCCCCTGGATTTCTTGTTGATCTTCTGGGGGAGGGGCCTGCTGTAGTGATTCTCAAGTGTCCGCCCCAGGTGGAATTACACCGTCCTTACCCGGGCCTGGGGTGAGTAATCCGCTCAGGTTTGCTTTCAGGAGCTTTTGTTCCCTGAGTGCTTTCTGTAGAGTTCCGTAGGACGGGAATACAAATGGCTGCCTCCTGGTCTCTGGCCCGGAGGAGCCGAGAGCTTAGGGCCCCACTCCTCAGTGCGCCCTCAGAGAACAGCGCCCAGTTACTCCCGTCTGCCTGACCTCCGGCCGCACTCTGAGCTCACTGAGCCTGCGACCGGTTCAAGGTAACACAGAGCTGCGAGCTTACTGTCGGCTCTGTCTCTGTAGCCGGCTTTCCCGTTCCAATACCCGCAAGCTCTGCGACACTCAGACACCCCGATCCTTCTGTGACCCTGCAGGACCTGAGGCCACACTGACCTCGTGTGGGCTTTGCCCCGGGTAGCCTCTGGAGCGATGTCCCTCAGCGGAACAGACTTTTAAAAGTCCTGATTTTGTGCGCGGTTGCTCCGCCGCTTGCGGGGAGCCGGCCCCTCCCCCCGGGGTCTATCTTCCCGTCCCTTTGGATTCACTTCTCCGCCGGTCCTACCTTTCAGAAAGTGGTTGTCTTTCTGTTTCCAGAATTGCTGTTCTTCTTGTCTTCGATCTGCCGATGGATTTTCAGGTGTTTGCAATCTTTAGATAAGCTATCTAGCTGATCTCCGGCTAGCTGAAGTAGTCTCAGCCTGCTACTTCTCTGCCATCTTGACTCCTCCCCGTAAATATTATATTTAAATAATATTATTCCGTCAGCTCATTTAATAAAACCCTCAATTTATAAATAGGATGTTTTTGCTAAATATAAGTTTGAAATATACTGGCTGTTTAAATTATTCTTTTTTCCAAAGTCCTCAACTATAAAAGTTAATGTAAATGCTTAAGAATTTAGCCTGACCCTTACGTTAGTGGATTACCTCCTGCTTATAAATCACTCTGAAGACCTAATTTGGTTAGTACTTCAGTTTATAATTGTACATATGAGTTTGGTGGTCAGTGTCCAATAGGAAGTCTTTCTAGGAACTACAGAGCAGAGAGAAAACAAAAGGATATCATGTTTCAGACAAAATTATTGGGGAGATGATATTTACAGTCAGCAGCTTTTCTCAAAAGATGCTCACTTTGCCTGGCTCTACCACACACATCTATCTCTGAAGGCACTATCCATTTTATCAAATGTCCCCCTATACTCTAGCTGTGCCATTCACAGTTTTCATTAGTTAGGTTTCTCCTTATTCCATCCACTTTCTTTACTTAGCAAACTCTGATACATCTGTCACAATTACTTCGATATATTCCCCTGAGCTTCCTTCACAGTTAAAAACCCTCTTTTCTTTTTTTTTTTAATTGTGTTATGTTTGTCACCACACAGTATACATCATTAGTTTTTGATGTAGTGTTCCATGATTCATTGGTTGTGTATAACACCCAGTGCTCCGTGCAATATGTGCCCTCCTTAATGCACATCACAGGGCTAGCCCATACTCTCCACACCCTCTCCCCTCTAAAACCCCCAGTTTGTTTCCCAGAGTCCATAGTCTCTCATGGGTCATCTCCCCCTCCAATTTCCACCCCTTTCATTTTTCCCTTCCTTCTCCTAAAGTCCTCCATGCTATTCCTTATGTTCCACAAATAAGTGAAACCATAAGATAATTGACTTTCTCTGCTTGACTTATTTCACTCAGCATAATCTGCTCCAGTCCCATTCAAGTCGATGCAAAAGTTGGGTACTCATCATTTCTGATGGCTGAGTAATATTCCATTTAAACATTCTCTTCTATATACTACCTCAATACTTTCTGAAATACCATTTAAGATACTTCAATACTTATCAATTTAGTTTACCTTATTGTAATATCTGTTGTATTATAAACATGCATTTGGATGTCGTGACAGCATGATCTGTGACAGAAAAAAAAATCTATAAACCAAGCCAACCTAAACGTTTTACAGTTATTACTTCATTTAACCCTCACAACAAATGTACAATGTTAATAATATAAATTGCACTTAATAGATAAGGTGACAATCCAAGCAAGTTTAAATAAATTATCTAACTTTACGCAATGCAAAACAGGGCTGACTGCAGCGCTTATACCCTTTACCCAATGGTGTCTTACAAAACTAACAACTAGCTCCTGCCACCACTGAGAAGGAAAAAAGGAAAAAGAGGGAGGGAAAACCCTCTTCTGTAACATTTGCATATTCTCACCAGGTTTCCACTACCACCAATTTTAAGATACCAATAAGATGTCACTGTGCAGGGGCGCCTGGATGGCTCAGTGGGTTAAGCCTCTGCCTTCTGCTCAGGTCATGGTCTCAGGGTCCTGGGTTTGAGCTCCACCTTGGGCTCTCTGCTGAGCAGAGAGCCTGCTTCCCCCTCTCTCTCTGCCTGACTCTCTGCCTACTTGTGATCTCTGTCTGTTAAATAAATTAAAAAAAAAAAAAAGATGTCACTGTGTATACATGGCTTTCAGAAGAGATGCTCACAGTTGGCTATCATGAGCCAGTACAAACTCGCTTCAGCATCCCACAACCTCACCACTGTGTTCTTTCCTTGTTCATATTTGTACTCTTTCTCCTCAAGATTTGTACTATGCCCAGAATGAAATAGGTGCTCAAAAAATACTTGTGGAAAAAAAAATCCATTATATTTATAAATTAACTAGAATGTGGTAAATATACACACATCTTGGTAAAATAATTTTCTGATTGTTTTACCTTTTTAATCTATGAAAAGGGGTTGCTGATTGTTCATCATTTAACAGTATAAACAAATAACATCTTAAAATAAAATAGAGTAATATATATTCTAAGTTTTGTGATTATTTTAAAAAATTAAAGACTTTTTTCCTTTTGGTTCTGTGCCTTCTGGTGAAATTAATGAATACTTTCATAATTAATCAAATAGTTCAATAAATGCTGACTAACAATGTTCACATATTGGTTCAAACTTTCCTGTTCTTCATCTTTCTTCATATTATGAAAATTTTGCCAATATATCCAAATACAGTAAATCCATCAAATGTCTGTATTACTTTCATCATAATTAAAATGCTTTCCATAATACCTAAGCCATTTAAGTAAATCTGTATGTCTATAAAGAGTGAGTTACACAGACCAAGCCCCTACTCTTAGGAACAAATACATTTTTTTAATTAATTTTTTTAATTTTTTATAAACCTATAATTTATTTTTATCCCCAGGGGTACAGGTCTATGAATCACCAGGATAACACACTTCACAGCACTCACCATAGCACATATCCTGCCCAATGTCCATAACCCCACCCCTTTCTGTAGACGCCCCTCCCCCCAGCAACCCTCAGTTTGTTTTTTGAGATTGAGTATTTTATGGTTTGTCTCCCTCCCGATCCCATCTTCTTTCATTTTTTCTTTTCCTACCCCCTAAACCCCCCACATTGCATCTCCACTTCCTCATATCAGGGAGATCATATGATAGTTGTCTTTCACCAATTGACTTATTTTGCTAAGCATAATACCCTCTAGTTCCATCCACGTTGTCACAAATGGCAAGATTTCATTTCTTTTGGTGGCTGCGTAGTAAGGAACAACTACATTTTTAACATCAGGGTAACTTCGATAATTATAGGTAAAAGCATTAGAAATTTATATGAAATTCTATTTAAACTTGTGACATTTTTAAAAACTATCTTTACTACTTAGGTATTTTAACAATTAATTTATCCATAACTAAGCCAAACAATAGTTTTTTCATTAAACTGAAAATATCAACATAATTTTCTGCTTCTCCACTCTCCTATAAAAAATTAATTCTACCTTAGGAGTGTGAAGAACTTCATATTTCCTTTTGTATTTTCCTTTGAAAAATTGGATGATGAGTTTTGAGACATATTTTAAAATGGAAAATGTTCAAAAAAAGCATTTGAAGTGTGGGAGAATTTTTTAATTCAAATTAGTTACCATGTAGTGTAGTACTGATTTAAGGAGTAGACTTTAGTGATTCATCACTTACATATAACCCCCACTGTTCATCCCAGCAAAAGATTAAGCATTCCGTAATGCTTATCACCTATTTATCCCATCCCCCTGCCACCTACCTCCAGAAACCCTCAGTTTGTTCCCTATATTTAAGAGTCTCTTATGGTTTGCCTCTCTGTTTTCCTTTTATTTTATTTTTCCTTCCCTTCCCCTATCTTCATCTGTTTTGTTTCTAAATTCCATATATGAATAAAAGCATATGATATTTGTCTTTCTCTGACTCACTTATTTCACTTAGCATAATACACTCTTGTTCTATCTGTGTCATTGCAAATGGCAAGTTTTTTTTTGTTTTGTTTTGTTTGTTTTTTGAGATAGAGCACAAAGGGGAAGAGGCAGAGGGAGAAGGAGAAAGAGAATTCTAAGCAGTCTCCATGCCCAATGTGGAGCCCAATATAGGGCCTGATCTCATGACCCTGAGATTATAACTTGAGCTGAAATCAAGAGTCAGACACTTAATCGACTGAGCCACCCAGGGACCCCAAGATTTCATTGTTTTATTACTGAGTAATATTCCATTGTATATATGTAACACTTCTTTTTCCATTCATCAGTCCATGGACATTGGGGCTCTTTCCAAAATTTGGTTATTGTTAATAATGCTGCTATAAACATTGAGGTGCACATGCCCCTTCAAATCAGCATTTTTGACAAATTGAGGATAAATATCTAGTAATGCATATGCTGGGTCATAGAGTAGTTCCATTTTTAACCTTCTGAGGGACCTCTATACTATTTTTCAGAGTGGCTGCACCAACTTAAATTCCTACCAACAGTGCATAAGTGTTCCCCTTTCTCCACATCCTCACCAACATCTGTTGCTGAGTTGTTAATTTTAGCCATTCTGACTGGTGTGAGGTGTCATCTCATTGTTGTTTTGATTTGTATTTCCCTGGTGCTGAATGATATTGAGAATTTTTTCATGTGTCTGTTAGCATCTGGACATCTTCTTTGGAAAAGTCTCTATTCACTTCTCCCCATTTCTTAACTGGATCATGTGGTTTTGAGGTGTTGAGTTTAATAAGTTCTTTATAGATTTTGAATACTAGCCCCATATTGGTAAGCTATTTGCAAATATCTTCTTCCATTCCATCAGTTAGTTGCCTTTTAGTTTTATTGACTGTTTGTTGTGCAGAAGTTTTCTTAATGAAGTCCAAATAGTTCCTTTTTGGTTTGTTTCTCTTGACTCCAGAGTCAAATAAGAAGTTGCCTTGGCTGAGGTCAAAGACATCCATGCTTGCTTTCTCCTCTAAGATTTTCATGATTTCCTATCTTAAATTTAGGTTCTCCATCCATTTTTAATTTATTTTTGTGTATGGTGTAAGAAAGTGTTCCAGTTTCATTCTTCCACATGTCACTGTCCAATTTTCCCATTACCATCTGTTGAAGATACTGCCTTTTTTCTAATGGATATTCTTTCCTGCTTTGTCAAAGATAAGTTGGCCATACAGCTGTGGGTCCATTTCTGGGTTCTCTATTTTGTTTCATGGATCTATGTGTCTATTTTTGTGCCAGTACCATCTGTCTTGATGATTATACTTTGCAATACAGCTTGAAGGTTGGAATTGTGATTTCTTCACCTTTGCTTTTCTTTTTCAACATTACTTTGGCTAATTCTGGGTATTCTGTTATTCCATATAAATTTTAGGATTGTTTGTTCTAGTTCTGTGGAAAATATTTTGATAGCGATTGCACTGAATGTGTAGATTACTTTGGGTAGTATAGACATTTTAACAGTATTTGTTTTTCCAATCCAAGAGCATGGAATGCTTTTTCATTTCTTTGTGTCTTCTTTAACTTCTTTCATGAGTGTTATATAGTTTTCAGAGTACAGATCTTTTACCTCTTTTGTTAGGTTTATTCCTAGCTATCTTGTGGCTTTTGGTGCAATCATAAATGGAATCAAACTCTTGATTTCTCTTTCTGTTGCTTCATTATTGATGTATAGAAATGCAACAGATTTCTGTACATTGATTTTTTATCCTCCAGTTTTGCTGAATTTCTGTATCAGTTCTAAAAATTTTCTGGTGGAGTCTTCTGGACTTTTTCACATAAGGAAAAGGGGGTTCCCTAAGGAGGGGTTCTGACTTGTGAAGAGCAAAGTTTGACTTCTTCTTTGACAATTTAGATGCTTTTATTTATTTACTTTTTGTTTTTGTTTTTGTTTTCTGATTGCTGAGGCTAGTACTTCCAGTACTATATTGAACAATGGTGGTGAGAGTGGACATCTCTGTCATGTTCCTGACCTTAGGAGAAAAGGTCTCAGTTTTTCCCCGCTGAGATTGGTATTCACTGTGGGTCTTTCATATACAGCTTTTATGATATTGAGGTACGCTCCTTCTATCCCTACTTTCTTGGGGGTTTTTATCAAGAAAGTTTGCTGTATTTTGTCAAATGTTTTTTTCTACATATATTTAAAGGATCATATGGTTTTTAGCCTTTCTTTTATTAATATGGTGTATCAAGTTGATTGATTTGTGGATATTGAACCACCCTTGCATCCTAGGAATAAATCCAACTTAATCATGGTGAATAATCCTTTTAATGTTCTGCTGGATTCAATTAGTTAGTTTCTTGTTGAGAATTTTTGTATCCATGTTCATCAGGGATATTAGTCTGTTATTCTCCTTTTCAGTGGGGTCTGAAACCATACTGGTTTGGGGATTAAGTTAATGCTGGTCTCATTGAATGAGTTTGGAAATATTCCTCCATTTCTATTTTTTGAACAGCTTCAAAAGAATGGGTATTAATTCTTTTTTAAATGTGTGGTAAAATTCACCTGGAAAGCCATCCAGCCCCAGACTCTTGTTTGTTGGGGGTCTTTTGATTACTGATTCAACTTCTTTTTTGGTCATGGGTCTGTTCAGGTATTCTATTTCTTCCTGTTTCAATTTTGGTAGTTTATATGTTTCTAGGAATTTATTTCTTACAGATTGCCCAATTTGTTTGTGTATCATTGCTCATAATATTCTCTTACAGTTCGAATTTCTATGGTGTTGGTTGTGATCTCTCCTCTTTTATTCTTATTTTGTTTATTTGGGTCCTTTCTCTTTTCTTTTTGGTAAGTCTGGTTAGGGGGTTATCAAATTTGTTAATTCTTGCAAAGAATCAACTCATAGTTTCATTGATCTGTTCTACTGGTTTTTTGTTTTGTTTCATTTTTTTGTTTTATTTTGTTTTACATCTATGTCATAGATTTCTGCTCTAATCTTAATTATTTCCCTTTTTCTGCTAGTTTTAGACTTTACTTGCTACCTTTTTGTCTGACCTCGTTTAGGTGTAAAATTATTTATTTGAAACCTTCTTTAGGTGTAAGTTTAGGTTGTTGGAGACTTTTCTTGCTTCTTGAAGAAGGCCTGCATTGCTACACAATTCCTTCTTATGACTGCCTTTGCTGCATCCCAAAGATTTTGAACTGCTACGCTTTCATTTTCATTTGCTTCATTTTTTTTTTCTTTAATTTTCCGGTTAAACCAGTCATCTAAACATGGGAGAATTTTCAGTGTCAAATATATTCCTTTCCTAAAATTGGATTATTATCCTTTTTAATTCCTTTGTCTTTTATTCTTTATTTTCCTTTAATGTTAATTCTTTGGCCTAAAACTTATATTTTGATTCTTTTAAGAGATTCCTCAACACCCATTAGTACAAATCCTAAGGTGTTAATGATTAATAAATGCAAACCCCAAAATATGCCTTTGTCTTAATCCAAGGGAATAATCTAGTAGCACAAGGAAATCAGTTGCCTTTACTGAATTGGTTTGATCTGAATGCAGTATTTTTAAATTTTATTTTATTTTATTTTATTTATTTGTCATAGAGATGGAGCACAAGAAGGGGGAGCAGCAGGCAGAGGGAGCAGCAGACTCCCCACTGAGCAGGGAGCCCAATGCAAAACTTAATTCCAGGACCCTGGGATTATGGCCTGACCAAAGGCCATCACTAAACCAACTGGGCCACCCACGCATCCTACAATCTGACTGCAGTATTAAGTGAAGTCACATTTATGGTATAAGCAAGATACTGACATAAGGAAAAAACAAGTAAAATGATGGAAAGGATGACCTGGTAAACCTCTTCCTAGACTAAGCTGTAGGATCCCATGGAATGACACTATAATTACATGGAAAGTAATTGTCATATATTTGCCAAGAAATTACATGGTTGACAGTACTCTTTGAAAATTGTTCTGCATTTCTACTGCCAACAGCTATGTTAGCAGAAAATGAAATTAGAAACAACCACAGGAGGTGTTTTCTTCTCATTTAGAAAACTATTTCATTTAGGAAGTAAAATTTAATTTACAAGTAAATATTATAAAGCTAAAAATAAAATGGAATGACTTAGAAATGTCTCTAAAAGTTATTGTTATTTGGTATAATGTTGGCTTTGTGGAGGGAAAAAAGTCATTTACTACATGTCAAGCTATTCATATATTCTATTTTGCAAGTGCCAGTACTATAAAGCCATCTTTTCCAAGCTATTCCTTACTAACAAATGAATATGTTAGATTCTAAGAGACACAGATAGGAATTTTAACACCTTTCCCAAATATTATAAAAGCCTTCTTTTACAAATTCTAAGAGCTAATACTATAAGATAAGAACAGTTTATTTTGAAATTAGTAAATGAGTGATTTTATATTCTTGCATTGCTGTGGACCTCTTAGAAACCAAAAGCACCAGCTAAAACTTTAAGACAGCTTACAAATTTTCCCCCCAAACTGCTGAAACCATTAGTTGGCCAAAAAAAAAAAAACAACAACAAGTTATTAATCATACAAACTCAGTGTAAATAAAGTGTACTTAAACTGATTTCTTACTAAATATATCCAGTCCCTTTGTAAACTTTAGCACCACTCTAGTCTTATTTACATGACAAAATTTAAATCAAAGAGTTATTTTAAACATGTTCTCAACAACTTACTTCAAGTTATATAACGAATTATTTTCTCTAGCCAGTGCATTGAGTTAATAATAACTTATTATGCTACCTACATATGAACATATTTCCTTTGTTGGTTAAGTCAAAATATATGTCAACCAAATAAGATATTTAGTGTCAGATAAATCAGGTTCTTCTCATTTTTGACTTTATATTTCATTCAGGAGATTAATTTTATGGCCAAAGTTAAGATAAAATGCTCTGTATCATGATACAAAAAAGCAGTGTATAAAGTATTATTTATAGTAGCTAACATTTTTTAAAGAAAACAGATATAAAGAGGATTATATGTAGAAAAATTTACCTCTACATACATAACATACCTGAAGATATGATAAGAAATTAATAATGCTGATTATTTCTTGAAAGGATTACTCAATAGCTGGGACACAAGAGTGAGAGAGACACTTAAATTCCATGAAAAAATTTTTTTACAACTTTTTAAATTTTATCCATGTCCATAAATTATTTACTCCAAAATAAATTTAAATTAGAAAGCAAATAAATGTCGTCTTCTCTTTAGTGAAAGAACTACAGAACTGGGATTAAAGACTCAAATTAGAAGATTATAGGACTACAAGAGAGAAGAAAATCATCCCTTGGATTCTAAAGAAAATCAGCATTTTCTAAGGAAAGTCTCAGTTTGCCAAGTACTATTAAAAAAAAAACAACAACAAATTTTCTGAGGGTACATAAGTAATTTGAAAAATAAAGTCTTTGAAAGAGAAAGTGTCATCTACATCCATAAAAATGAATATGGGACATAAAAAGGATAAGTAGCAAATGTTTAACTCAAGAAAAGGAAGATACTGGGTACAAGATGGCTACGTAGGAAGATCCTGAGCTCATTGCCTCACATGGATACAAGTATACAACTACATATGGAATTATTTCCTCTGAAAAAGAACAGAAAACTGGATGAACACAGTCTCTACAACAAAGGACAAAAAGGTGACCATCAGGATGAGTAGGAGAGACAGAGACACTTTCTCATCAAAATTCTCAACCCCAGGCATGACAATCCACCAGCAAGAGGGAATCTAAAAATAGAGAACTCTTCCCTAAGAGGTGAGAAGCTTGTGATCCACATCAGGAACCCTTTAGATGCTGCACAAGAGAGATGGGCCCCTAACCACTGGGCTTTGAAAACCAATAGAACTTATATCCAAGAACTATGGAACAATATGGGATGAAAACCTGCTCTTAAATGGCTCACAAAAAAGCTCACTCACCCAGAAACCCAGTGCAAAACAAAAACAAAAGCAATAACACCAATGTGAAATGCCCTAGACCATATGTGGAAGAGACTATCTTATTAATCTTAAAGCCTGTACTGGGCGGGGGGGGAGGTAGCAAACTGTTGGGATTTTCTCTAAGTGACAGACACCCTGGCATGTACCATATTTTCAGCCTCAGTCTACCTTACTAAGATTGATTCTGGCAAGCACCATTTTGGAATCATTCCTCTAAACTGCTTAAAGCAGGTAGGCATGCCAGCTGAAAAATCCACTCACACCCACAGTGCAACAATCCCTTATAGCTGAGACTGGCAACAGTCCAGCCCACCTTCAGCAATGTGTCTCAGCTGGGCTGGGCATAAGTCCTGCCCACCCCACACTGCAGCACATCAGAGCTAGCCTGGTGCAGACCCACCCACTCCTGCACTATAGTGTAGCTGCATGGTATACGATCGCCAATACCAGCCCTGCCTATCCTTGTGTCACAGACATGGCCCCACCATAGTAACCACACAGGAGATGCCTCTTGAACACCTAGCTTTGGTAGTTAGATGGGATTGGACTTCTGGGCTCCATGTGACATCTACACAAGGCCACTGTTTCAAGACTGGGAGAGGCAGTTGATTTGCTTAATACATAGAAACAAACAGAGAGAGGCAAAATGAGGAAACAGGAATACAACCAAAATAAAAGAACAAAAAACATCAGAAAAAGACATTAATGAAATGGAAATAATCATCTACCTGATAAAGAGTCAAAGCAATGGTCATAAAGATGCACACTGGACTTGAAAAAAGATTAATACAGTGAAATCCTCAACAAAGAGATAGGAAATGTGTGAAAGTTTCAAAGAGCAGTAACAGAGCTAAAGAGCACAATAACCAAACTAAAAAATATACTAGAGGAATTCAACAGCAGACTATATAAAGCTATAAGCTGGATCAGCAAGCTGGAAGACAAAGCAATAGAACTCACTTAGAGCAACAGAAAGAAAAGAGAATTTAAAATAAAACAAATAAAAAACAAAAAAACCCTTGAAGGACTTTTGGGAAAACATAGAATATATGCAACATTTGCCTAATGGGAGTCCCAGAAGAAAAGAGAAAAAGGATAGAAAAGTTATTTGAAGAAATAATGGATGAAAACATTCTTAATGTGGAGAAGGAAACAGACATACAGGTCCAGGAATCCCAGAGAGTTCCAATAAGATAACCCAAAGAGATTCACACCAAAAGACAATATAATTAAAGTGATAAAAATTAAGAGTAGCCAGAGAAAAATGACTTATTACATACAAAGGAAAACCCATAAGGCTACAGGCAGGTTTCTCAATAGAAACTTTGCAAGACAGAAGAGAATGGCATGACATATTCAAATTGCTGAAAGGCAAAACTTCCAACCAGGAATTCTCTATCTGACAAGGTTATCATTTAAAATTAAAGAATACACTGCGTTTTCCAGATAAGCAAAAAAAAAAAAAAAAAAAAAAAGTAGCTCTTCACCACTAAACTGTTTCTTCAAGAAATGTTAAAGGGACTTCTCTAAACTGAAAATAAATAGTATTAAGAATAAGAAAACATACACAAGTAAAAAATCTCACTGGAAAAGGGAAATATATAGTAAAGCAATTGATCAATAAATAAAGCAAGTATTAAAGTTAAAAGGCAAAATAGTAATATTAACTAAAACTACAGTAATTAGTTAAGGGGTGCATAAAACAAAAAGGTGAAAATGTGACATCAAAACATAAAACATAGTAAGGGGAGAAAAATGTAAAGTTTTGCAATGTGTTCAAAATTAAATTTCTATCACTCAAAATAGACTGATATTTACATAAGAAATTATATATGAACTCCACAGTAATCACAGCAAAAAACTTACAGTAAATTCATACAAAAAATTAGAAGGGAACCTAAACATATCACTAAGGAAATTATCATGATTAATTTAGAGTAATAGAATTACTAGAATTCCTGCAGATTCTGTGCACTTAGAGATACCCCTTTGACAATCTAAAAGTACAGAGCTATAATGAAAGAAGGTCCACCAGCTACACGGAGGTTGAGAGACAAGAAAGAACTATGTGGAAAGGAAGGAAAATTTTTCACAATAGTTTTGAGGTTAAAAAAATTGACCCAACTATGGTGTGAAACAAAAAACAAATGGAGAGGAACATATTTCAAAAACATATATGGTCTCTATATCCCGTTGCAAAGCATATGAGAACTTGGAATAGAGAAGTGAGTTACTTTGAATTTATCCTTTGACATTTAAATTACACTTCTTTGGTGTTACACAGTCTCAGTGAGGGTCTTTCTGTGTGAATTACAAACAGAAAATGATTTGTGTGATTATTTTCCCAGTCCTCCCGAGGGTAATACACATCATAATCCATGCTAGATGCATAGGAAAATAAAGTTAACTCACACATAAAAATGGAGGCTTGAGTGCATTAACTGGGACTTCGTTCCCTCAAGAAATCACAGTTAAGAATGCTCTAGAGTGAATCAAAAGTTTTACAGGATAACTTCACAGAAATCAAGGGTAAAAGTACAGCCAGGCTTTTGGAATCTGACATTTCCTGATAAAAGCAGCAGATTTATCATGTTTTAACTAGGCTTATTTCTAAGAGTTAGTGCCATGAAGCAAAAACTAGCTACTAGGGCTCACCTGGGAGAGGAGCTGTTAGTAAGATCATTGTGAGCTAGCCAATGTCACAGAAAGTAAAAAAAATAGTGTGTGTGTGCATGTGTGTTTGAGGGGGCTGGCTTCCCCTCAGTCATTTGTTGTTGATTTACACAATTTTGGGAGAGGCAGATGTAAGTTAGTTAAGTTAAATACAAAAGTGGTTAATAAAAAATTATTTTGGAGTTACTTTTTCTATAGGACAAAAATCACTTGCATCTCTTTTGGACAACATATATACAACTTAACGTGCATATTCACAGAGTCTGTACTTAATAAATAGTTAATGGACAAATACACATCTCTAGAGAATTAAAGAATCCTCAGGTGGGAGTGTTAGCCCATACTTCAACATGATCTTGAAAAACAGGTCATTTTTACATATCTTTGTAACACCATTGATACATTGACTCAGCATTTCAGATCATGGCCCTCTAGTTTGTTATCCTAACCCAGAATATGAACCAAAGTCATCATATATCATTGCAACCATGTTTATTGCAGTTTATCTCTAAAAATTAGACTGTCCTTGTTCACTCCCCCACAAAAAAAGAAGAAGGCGGCCCACCTCATGGAGATCCAGGTGAATGGAGACATCGTGGCTGAGAAGCTGGACTGGGCTCACAAGAGCCTGGAGAAGCACGTACGAATGAACCAAGTGTCTGGACAGAATGAGGTGATCGTTTTCATCAGTGTCATCATTGTCATCAAGGGCAAAGGCTACAAAGGGGTAACCAGCTCCTGGCACACCAAGAGACTACCCCACAAGATGCTCCGGGGGCTGCATAATATTGCCTGTATTGGAGCATGACATTCTACCCCATGGCTTTCTCTGTGGCTTAGGCTGGACAGAAAGACTGCCATGGTCACACTGAGAGCAACAAGTTTTACAAGATTGTCCAGGGACATCTCATCAAGGATGGCAAAGTAAGCAAGAACAATGCTTCCATTGATTATGATCTGTCTGGTGAGAGCATCAGCCCTCTGGGTGGCTTTGCCCACTATGGTGAAGTGAACAATGCCTTTGTCATGCTGAAAGGCTATATGGTGGGAACCAAGAAGCAATAGCTTACATTCTGCAAGTCCTTGCTGCTACAGACCAAAAGGTAGGCTCTGGAGAAGGCTGACCTCAAGTTCATCAACACCACTTCCAAGTTTAAATATGGCTGATTGATTCCAGACTGCAGAGAAAAAGAAAGAACTCATAGAACCACTTAAGAAAGACCAAATTGCTTAATGTCAGGAGCAGATTTTCCAGTGGAAATACAAAACAATTACATACTTTGCCAATATTTCTTTGTCTATAGCTTTTCATTTTCTTCATAGTACCTTTCAAATAGAAACATTTTTAAATTTTGATGATTTTTATTGATTATGGCTTTGATTATGGTATCTCAGAAATCTTTACTTTACACAAGATTACAAAGATTTTCCCTTATGACTTCCTCTAGAACTTTTATAACATAAGGTTTTATATTTATGCCCATAATCTCTTTTGAGCTACTTTTTAACACATGATGCACGTGATTACACATCAAAGGTAAGATTTTTTGCATATTTATATGCAATTTTTGCACACTCTTTATTTTTTAAACTGTCATCTCCCCCCAGAATTGTTTTTCATCTTTGTCAGAAATCAACTGTACACGTATGCATAGACCTCTTTCTGAGCTCTCTATTCTGTTCCATTGATGCATTCCTCTATATTACCATACTCTCTTGATTACTGAGCTTTATCATAAGCCTTGAAATCGAATAGTACGTCTTATTGTTATCTTTTTGAAGCATTTGTTGTTTTTGTCCATTTTTCTTATTTTTCTGGCAATTTTTATATTGTCTGAATATTTTTTTGAATATTTTTAATTCCCGTAAAATTAATGTAAATTGTTATATTAGTCTCAGATATACAAGGTAGTGATTCAATGATTATATACATTACTTACTGTTGTCTGAGTACTTTTTATGATTCAATTTTTCTCCTTTGTTGATTAATAATATAAAAACCTTCCAATATACTTCTTCCTAGTCTTTTTCGCTACTGTTTTCATGCATTATACTTATATATATTTTATACTAATACATTATTTTGTGTGTAAACAATTAACTTTTTAACAGCTTTACCGACTATAATTCAGATTTTATAAGATTCATTCCTTTAAAATGTCCAATTCAATATATTTAGTGTATTCACAGGACTGCTCACTATCATTACAATAGAGCTTTAAAACACTTTAGTTCCCTCCAAAGGAAACTCATACCCATTAGCTGTCCCACCCCTATTCTGAGCCCTAAGCAAGTCATTTTCTGTCTCTATGGAGTCACCACATTAAATTTCATATAAATGTAATTTATATTTATATAATTTGACAGAAAGAGCAAGAGAACACAAGCAGAGAGAACAGTAAAGAGAGAGGGAGAAGCAGCGTCCCCACTAAGCAGAGAGTCCAATGCAGGGCTCTATTCAAGAACCCTGAGATCATGACCGGAGCCAAAGGCAGACGCTTAACCAACTGAGCCACCCAGGTGCTGCAAGGGCCTGGACTTTATTTGTGGGAAGCTTCTAACTTACTATTAAGAGACCTATTTTAGGTCTCTTCATTTTTTTAAAAGATTTTATTGATTTATTTATTTGTTAGAGAGAGAGAAGTGGAGGGAGCAGTAGACAGAGGGAGAAGCGGGTTTCCCACTGAGCAGGGAGCCTGATGTGGGACTTGATCACAGGATCCTGGGATCATGACCTGAGTCAAAGGCAGATGCTTAACTGACTGAGCCACCCAGGCATTCCAGGTCTCTTCATAATTTTAATCAAGGGAAGAATGGGGAACAAATATTCAATTATATGGTCTTTTAAAATTACCTACACAGGGTGCATGGGTGGCTCAGTGGGTTAAGCCTCTGCCTTTGGTTCAGGTCCTGATCTCAGGGTCCTGGGATCAAATCCCACATCAGGCTCTCTGCTCAGCAGGGAGTCTGCTTCCCCCCTCTCTCTCGACCTGCCTCTCTGCCTACTTGTGATCTCTCTCTGACAAATATATAAATAAAATCTTTTTTAAAAATAAAATAAAATTACCTATACAATTCCTTCTTTAAAAAGACAGTATTTTTAATTTTTTTTATTTAAATCAATTAACATATACTGTATTATTAGTATACAGAGGTAGAATTCAGTGATTCGTCAGTGGCATACAACACTCACTGCTCATTACTTCAACTGCCTTCCTTAATGCCCGTCAGCCAGTTACCCCATCCCTGTACCTACCTCCCCTCCAGCAACCCTCAGTTTTTTCCCTCTAGTTAAGAGTCTCTTATGGTGTGCCTCCCTCTCTATTTTCCTCTTATTTTATTTTTCCTTCCCTTGCCTTGTCATCTGTTTTGGTTCTTAAATTCCGCATATGAGTGAAATCATATGGTATCTGTCTTTCTCTGCCTGACTCATTTTGCTTAGCATGATACCCTTAGCTCAGCCTTAAAAAGGAAGAGAATTCTGAGACATGTTGTAACATGTATGAGGCTCGAGGACACTATGCTAAGTGAAATAATTCAGTCACAAAAAAATAATACTGCATGATTCAACTAATAGGAGGTATCTAGTCAAACTCAGAAAAACAGAAAGTAGAATGTTGGTTTTCAGGGGCTTGGGATGGGTGAGTAATGGGTTATTGTTTAATAAGTACAGTTTCAGTTTTTCATGATGAAAAAGTTCTGGAAGTTGTACATTGCGGATATATTTAACACTGCTGAATTATATACTAAAATGGTTAAGATGATAAGTTTATGGTATGCGTATTTTACCACAATTAAAAAAATTTTGAAGACTTACTACATCCTTCATGATCTTACCGTTTCTCTCTCCGACTTCACTTCTAGCCTTCTCTGGGACCATTCCCTGAACCCTATATGCCAGCACTGATCAGTTACATGCCATTTAGCAAACTCTCTCCTTGCTCTTTGCCCTAACTCCTGATAGGTAACTTTGACTTGGCAAGCCCACTTTTTGTTTAATCTGTTTTAGAAACTGATTTCTTTTTTTTAATTTTTTTTTTAATTTTAGCTCCAGTATAGTTAACAAACAGTGTTATATTAGTTTCAAGTATTCAGTATACTGATTCAACAATTCCATACATCACTCAATGCTTATCATGACAAGTGTACTCCTTAATCTCCATCACCTATTACATCCATCAACAACTTCCACAAGCCCTACAATTCATCCATTTAAACTGTATAATTCAATGAGCTTTTGTATAATCACAGGTAAGTGTAACTATCATCATGGTCAATTTTAGAACATTTCCATCGCCCCAAAGTGAAACCTTTTACCCTTCAGTTATCACTCTCCAATCTCAGAATCCTCCTAAACCAGTTCTAGGCAACCACTAATCTACTTTCTGGCTCTATAGATTTGCCTATTCTGGATATTTTATATCAGTACAATCATGTAAGGTATGTCTTTGGTTACTAGCTTCCTGGGGTACATCCATACCATGGAATATTTAGCCATAAAAAGGAATGAAGTATTGATACATACTACAACAAGGATGAACCTTGAAAGCCTACTTATATTTCATTCAAAAGATTTGAAGTCTCTTTCCCTAAAAAGCATTCCTTGACAGCCCCAAGTGATTTCCTCCCCCAAATCCTACTTACCTCTATTTTAATCCTTAATTAGCCAGGTGTCCCCACTAGACTTGAATATTTTTTGACAACTACAAAATATTATACAAATCTATGCAAACATACTATTTTATCTACTTTTTTCTGCCTTTCCTCACAAGAATTCATTAATTTAAAAACAAACAAATCAAGATTATTGTTTCTCAATACTGACTTCACAATAAAATGACGTAGAGAGATCTAAAAATTCAATACCTGTGGGTGTCTGGGTGGCTCAGATGGTTAAGCATCTGCCTTTGGCTCAGGTCATGATGCCAGGGTTCTAGGATAGAGCCGTGTGTCGATCTCTCTGCTCAGTAGGGAGCCTGTTTCTCCCTCTCCCTCTACTGTTCCCTCTGCTTGTGCTGTCTTGCTTTTTCTGTCAAATAAAGAAGTAATTTTTTTTTTAATTCAATACCTGTGCCCCAACTCAGGTCAATTACATCACAATCTCCAGAAGGAGGTCTGTGAACTGAGACCTCAGTATTGTTTTAAAATTTCCCAGCTGATTCACAGCCAGGATCAAAAATTACTAATTTAGACATAGAAAAGCCTTAGTCACCTTCTACTTCAATATGTTGTATGTATAAATTAGTAGTACTGTACTAATTAGATCATGACTTATAGCACTTATGTCTCTATGATGACTTTAAAACAAAAACTTTTTATAAGATAGCGGATATAACTTTGTGCAGAACTGTATAAAACACATCGATTTTTCTGGATACTTTTAACTTTTTCACTTTAAAGCCGAAATCTCTAGCAAATAGTTAAATACCCACAAATCAATGATTCTATTGCCCCTCAAAATAGAATACTTGCATATATTTCAACTATTAATATTAGTTGTATCTTCTTTTTGTACACCTATTAAAGTTTATACAGCTACTTGAGTGTATTTTTTAAGTAAGTTCTGGGCCCAACATGGGGCTTGAATTCACAACCCTGAGATCAAGGGTCTCGTGCTTTACTGACTGAGCCAGCCAGGCACCCCGTAAGTGGTATCTTTGGACTGTTAAAATTTCTGTCAGGTATGATAATGAATACAGTCTGCATTGAAAAGATCTTTCCCTAGTTCTTCCATGTTTAGAAAGGGACAAGCAAAGAAGGCAAAATTTTAACAGCTTCTTAGATGTTTCTGATAGGTTTTACCCAGTTGACAACTTTTTGCCAAGAATTTATCTTCAGTTTTCTAGACTAACTTGTATGTTTCACATTATGAAATTTGAATACCAAGATAAATTTGATACTGAAAGTCAAATCTCTTAAAACATCTCTGACAAATATAGTTGAAGATTTTAAGGGAGGGAAAAGAGTGATTTCTATATATCCTATATATTAAAATACAACAAAATGATATTTTATTCTTATAATAATAGAGACTCCATAGGTTAAGAACTGGTTAAATACCCAGAAGGTGACAGAGAAAAGGAGGAACACACATGTACTCAGTTTTGTTAATGAATTTAAAGAAGAAAAATTGAAAGCACAGACAGGAAGACATTTTTAATAGTAACAACTATAAGATTCAATCTTTAAAATGAATGATGTTTATGACCACACATTGACATTTTCCTATAATAAAAAGACATATTTATGATCATAGTAGAGATTTTCCTTCTACCTTAAGAAAAAATAAAATTACCCCCTAATGACATACAATATAATCTTTAGACCTGGGGCATATTATGTCAAAAAAATATTTTCCCTATGATTTCAAATGATAAACATTCACAAAAGCCTAATCTTACTTGGTACTAGTTATATGGAGTGCCCTTGGGCATGAACATTGTACTGTTGGAGTCTCTTTCCATCTTTCTTCATCTGCTTTAGCATTTGTTTAAAAAACTTATATGAGTTAATTTACACAAAATTTACCAATTTTAGGTAAATGAAAATTGAGTCTATTCTGCCTGCCTGTCCTTGAAATGTCCATTATGAAGTTTTCCAAATCACTTCCGATGAAAGACATATAATGATGTTTACATCTCCTCTGAACTTTCTCTTTTTAGTCCTTACCATGCTGTCATATATTTTTTACCTCAACAGCTACATAGCAAAATAAAGAATGATCCAAAATTTGACATTTCTCCTTTTTCCTAACCTGTATACCTTTCCAAATAGCTAATGTTACAGACCTCAGTCACATTATGCATCCCAAGTGATGCAGAGCTAGGCTCTAAACAGGTGGACACATCTGTTCCAGTCCATCAGACTTGACTTACACTGACTGCGTTCTGTAATCATTATGGTTTTTATCCCAAATTACAGTGTCAATCTGTTCAGAATTAATATGTATTACTCCACCGCTTGTTACAAAATTTTCAGTTTATTTATTGGACCAAATCCTGCCCTAATCACTTAGGCACAATTCCCACTGAAAACCTAAAAGAGAAAATGTGTATCCAGAGGTTATGTTTTCATTGCATGTCAAAAGATATTTTTGCATAAGTGGATGTTATTGCAATTCCCAATGAATGCTCTTTCTGTGTCAATAGTGAAAACTATTTAAAATTTTAGTGTGCTGGTTTGGATCATTTTTAATCACTTCTTCCAACACATGTTGTATCCCAGTGTGGATGTTCACATAATGGAGAGGGGGCTGACAAGTTATTTTCTTCACACAGAATGTAGCTTATATTTTTAATACTTGAGAAATTGTAGTTTTAATTCCCTTTTCCCTTTGTGTTGGGTAGTTTTTGAAGACCAGGAATCCTTGAAGGCACAGCTCTGTTTTATTATAACGTGATGAATCATTTCACTATGATTTTATTTCCATTTCCTCACCTGTTTTCCCTGAAGCTAACTAAAAACATGGATTTTATTGAAGAGGAAAAAAAGTTATTAATTTGTAATTATAATGTAAAGGTTAATCTGACCAGCGCCCTCCAAATGACTTTCCTACCAGCTGGTTATTTTATTCTGTTTTTTTTTTTCCTCTCCTGGTGGATAATGGAGAAAGATAAGTCTCAGAAGGTGATGAAAATTAAATGCAAAATCTTACAAAATAAATGGTTCAGAAATCTGATGGAAGAAAAAGACTAAATGATACACTAAAATATTAATATATAGTTTAAGTTTCCAAAGCTATGGAAAATGAAAAAAAAAAAAAAACAAATAGCAACAACTAGTGTATGCAATTTAAAAACAAACAAACAAAGACAAATGCACTGCCCTTCCTGTCCAAGTTCAGGCGAAGCAGGTAGAGGTGATTATATTACCATGTTTCTAGTCAGAACCTCCACTTATCCTATGCCTACCATAGATATGAAAGGCACAGCTCTGTTTTATTATAACGTGATGAATCATTTCACTATGATTTTATTTCCATTTCCTCATCTGTATGTCAGTACAAATCCCATTGACTGGATGCATCTTACATGAGGAAGTTGTAACCCAAGTTTAAACAAGATCGGAGGTGCCTGGATTGCTCAGTTGGTTAAGCATCTGCCTTCAGCTCAGGTCATGATCCCAGAGTCCTGGGATCCCAAGTCCTGTATCCAGCTCCCTGCTCGGCAGGGAGCCTGCTTCTCCTTCTGTCTCCCACTCGCCCTGCTTGTGCTCTCTCTCTGTCTCTCTGACAAATAAATAAATAAAATCCTTTAAAAATATATTGAAATTAAAAAATAAAATGAACAAGATTGGAAAAGGATGATCAGAATTCCACCGAAAAAAGAGAGAGGAAAGAGGGAGGGAGGAAAGAGGGAGGGACCAAAGGGAAGAGAGAGAGAGAGAGAGAGAAAGGAAGGAAGGAAGGAAGGAAGGAAGGAAGGAAAGCCCTCATTTCTGTGCCTCCTTTGATTTCTCCTTGGTTGTAACAGGCAACATAAAGGGAAAGTTATCCTCAGGTTTTACCAATAGAATGCCAGACTCTGCCCCATAACCTGCCTCATAATCTGTCATGGTAACCATGGAAGGCCTGCTCAAATTATTTGGACAAATTGCTTTGCAATTATTAGATATGTTATGAGAAAGCATGAACAGCTTGACCAGCAAAATTTCAACATATCTTCCCCCTCAGGCAAGACTAAAACTTAAAAATAAAACTCCAGAGACACTGACATTCTTCTCATCCTATAACACATACCGGTAGAGAATAAAAAGAAGGGAAAAAAGGACATGAATATTTGAAAAGGCCTTTTGAATCTTGCAGGCATAAAGTAGAAGTATATATCATTCTCACAGACCCAGAGTCCATGCAGATACACATTGAAAGACACGCTTTGTACCATCATCCTCTGCTGATATGTCAGAGGAAAAGCATTCATTCTCACCTTTTCAGGGTGTCTGTCATTAGGTACATTAATATGGATGAACCTCCACAAAATCAAAAGGCAGTAAGAGAGGTGAGCTTAAAGGGATAAAGGCTTTAAACTGCATTTAAGTTGGACTTCAATTGAAGACTAAACTTTGGGCTTCTATAATTACTTTCCCTCTCTACATGCCCACGAAGAAAGAGAAAATTACTAATTAGATATGCTCTCAAGTCCATTTGTCAGCATTTCACTAAACATTCCTCAAGTTCCCCTACAAATGAAGGCATTGACTGATGCTGACATGAATTGAACAAGATTTCTTTTTTTCTGTCAAAACACCCCTTATTTTGATATATCACACTTGAAAATAGAACACAAAAGTATTTGCTTTTCCAATTCGTTCTATAACTAAAAATCATGTTAACTCAAAATCAGTTGAGTCTCAAGCCAAATATATTTTAACATAAAAATGCTTATCAAAAAGTCAGTGATAAGCACAGCTATTTCTATAACATTGAATATTCAAAATAAGCTTCAGTTCATTCATATTCTATTTATGCACACAATTCAACATTTAAGGCATAACTGAATTAAATTATTTTATATATAATATCATTTGGGAGAAAAATTTAGTCATTAAAATGTTAATATTTTCTTTAATATCTAGGCAATGAATTTGGTACATAAGGAAAATGGGAGAATAATATTGTTGAAAGGGAAACAGAGCATAACTTGAGATTTTATTCTAAATTTTCCTTACACGTCAACCAAGTTACTACTGGAATTTGTAAGGTCAAATTGTTTTTTGTCTTATCACACTGTAATAGAACTCAAATTTACTAAAAATAAATAAATAAGTAAATAAATAAGAAGAAATTTGTTTCTTCTTGCTAATTTCTGAATCTAGGAAATAGATTGTCAAGTGGATAGATTATATTTAATATTTAATATAATGCCTCAGTATTTATTTTGAAGTTTCAGGCTAAAAAAAATGAGGTTATTTTAAAGTCTGATCTCAATAGCTAATTTTAACAAGAATCATGGCATTACCCAGAAATGTCTAGTAAATTATAGTATTTATATACTTGTATCTGACATACTGCAAATTGAACAGATATAAGATATTCGATCTCTCCATATACTGGATTACTGGTTTTAGAGTATCTTGTCTGGATCGAATGCAAAATTTTAGATCAGTTTTAGACAGTTTCTCTTGACTTTTAAATATTTTATAAAAAGGGGCACCTGAGTGGCTCAGTCATTGTTAAGTTTCAGCTCAGGTCATGATCTCATGGTCATGAGATTGAGCCCCATGTGGGGCTCCACGCTCAGCATGGAGTCTGCTAAAGGTTCTCTTTCTCCCTCTCCTGTAGCCCCTCCACCCACTCATGTGCTCTCTCTTTCTCCTCTCTCTATCTCTAATAAATCTTTTTAAAACTTTTTCATAAAGAAAATGTGTTATTAACTCAATGTAGGGAATCTTTTCACCATGTATATGTATGCCAAATTATCAAGTTGTACACCTTATTTTACAATTTAATTGGTCAATTATACCTCAATAAAACTGGAGAAAAAAAACTGATTTGTTGATGATGACCTCTGCTTTAGCAACAATTATTTTTTAATTTTCTAGACCCTCAAAATGAAAAAAAAAAAAAGGCGATAATGTAATAGATAAATAGCACAGGTGGTTAGTGTCACTTAAAACAAAACAAAACTTAAGCTTGAGGTTGACAGAAAGTGACTTTGTAAAAAAAAAAAAAAAAAAATTTAATGGGCATGTCTTGCTTTTACCTTCACTCACCCACTACCTATCCTCAACAAAGCAGATACATTCATCCCTTTCAGACCAAAGTCATATCACGACAGACCACATAGAACCCTGAAATGGCCCCTCATCTCCCTCACAGTAAAAGCCGAACTTCTTACAATGATGGCCTCCTGTGCTCTCTGTCATTCCCCCCACCCCACATTCATCTAAAACACTCTTCTCCCTTCAGTGGCTATAGAGAAACTGGCTACTTTGCTGTTCCTTAAACACGTGCCTAGGATGTCTCCAATCTTGGGCCTTCACACTGCCTGTTCTCTCTCCCTGGAATTCTCTTCTCCCAGGTTTTGTTATAATTAATTGACTCACGTTCTGCAAGGCGTTGCTTTTAAATGTCACCTTTCAATCAGAATGGCCTTTATAAAGTTAAATTCCACCTTTCTTACAGCAAAGCCCCCTTTATCGTGCCTAATCATTTTTGATAGTGTTCATCACCTTCTAATATGTATTATAAAATTTCCGTATTGCTATTTTTGTTCTTTGTCTGCCTCTCTCCACTGCACTATTAGCACCATGAAGACAGTAATTTTTTCATCCAAGTTTTATTTAAATGCCACCCTGTTAACATAAAGTGCAATACTAGTTTCAGATGTAGAATTTGGTGATTCATTCCTTACATTATTATACACAGTGCTCATCACAAAAGGTGCCCTCCTCAATACCCATCACCTATTTAACCCATCACCCCACCCAACTTTCCCTCCAGTAACCACCAGTTTGTTTTCTATAGTTGAGTCTATTTCTTGGTATGCCTCTTTTTCCCCCCTATGTTTATTTGTTTCTTAAATTTCACGAGTGAAATCATATGATATTTGTCTTTCTCTGACTTATTTTGCTTAATCCTCTAACTCCAACCACATCACTGCAAATGCCAAGATTTCATTCTTTTGATGGCTGAGTGATACTTCACTATGGATGTGTACATCTTCTTCATCCATTCACCAGTCAATGGACATTTGAGTTCTTTCCATAGTTTGGATATTGTTGATAATAAACATCAGGGTGCATGTATCCTTTTGAATCAATATTTTTGTATCCTTTGGGTAAAAACGTAGTAGTATGATTGCTTGGTCATAGGGTAGTTCTATTTTTAACTTTTCTGAGGAACCTCCTTACTGTTTTCCAGAGTGCCTGCACCAGTTTGCATTCCCACCAACAGTGTAAGAGAGCTCCTGTTTCTCGTCTTTGGCAACATTTGCTGTTTCCTGTCTTGTTAATTATGGACATTCTGACTAGTGTGATGGGATATGTCATTGTGGTTTTGATTTGTATTTCCCTGATGACGAGTTACGTTGAGCCTCTTTCCATGTGTCTGTTTGCCACCTGGATGTCTTCTTTGGAAAAATGTCTGGTCATGTCTTCTGTCCATTTTTTAACTCTATCATTTGTTTTTTAGATGTTGAATTGTATAAGTTCTTTACAGATTTTGGATACTAACTCTTTATCACATACATCATATACAAAGATCTTCTATTCTCTAGGTTGCCTTTTAGTTTTATTGATTGCTTCTTTCACTGCGAAGGAGCTTTTTATTTTGATGAAGTCTCAATAGTTTATTTTTGCTTTTGTTTCCCTTGACTCAGGAGACTTATCTGGTAAGAAGTTGCCATGGCTGAGGTCAAAGAAGTTGCTTCCCGGAAGGCAGTAACTTTGTCTTTTTTTCACTGACCTGTCCCAGGCCTATAGTAGTTAATTAATATGTTTGAATTTTTTAATGTAAATTGTTTTACTGAAGTGACTCTGAAGCAGTTTATGCTAACATAAACCTTTAACTTTTTTAACAAACTTTTTAATTGGAAATAATTTTAGTTTATTATTTTAGATAATGTCAAGAACCCCCATATATATTTTACCTTCTTTTCTTTAAGGTTAACATTTTACATAACCACAGTAATCTGTCAAAGTTAAGAAATTAACACTGGTTCAATGCCATTAAACTATATAGATTTTATTCAGATTTCACCATTTTTTTCATTAATGTCTCTTTTCTCTTCCATGATGTAAGTCAGAATACCATATTGCACTTAGTCATCATATCTTAGTCCGGTACAGACTGAGTCAAATTGTCTCCTTCAGTCTGTGACAGTTTCTCAGCCTTTCCTTATCTTTCACAACCTTCATAGTTTGGAAGAGTACTGGCCATTTTGTGCTCTCATGATCATTTTGAGTGTGTCTGAGGTTTTCTTATGATTAGACTGGGCTTTGGTTTGGGGGGAAGAAGAACACAGAGGCAAAGGTATCCTTATTACACATTAACATGATCTTCATCAGTGATGTTAACTTTGATCACTTGGCTAACATGATGTCTGCCTTATTTCTATACTGTCAAGTTACTATTCTTCCCTTTCCATACTCTATGCTGTGTAAGCAATTTTAGGTCTAGTCCACACTGAAAGGGAAGGAAATTTAGCTGCATCTCCCAGATATAATAGTATCTACATATATTATTTGGAATGCCTCTCTAAGGAACATGAATTCTGTCTTATTTATTTGCTTTTATATATATATATATATATATACATGAACCCATGGATATCTTTTATACTCTTTGAGTTATAATAGAATATAAAAGTGTTTATTTTTTTGTTAAATTATTCCAGCTTTGGCCTTTGGAGGGGGTCTTCCAAATTTCGCTTCTGTCCTGTAAAATATTAATAAAATGTTTTCACATTCTCCACAGTATTTCTGAGCATTTCTGTGGGCTTAAATTATGAGAGTCACCTTTTACTCGACATTCCCCAGACACTCAAAGCATTAGATTTAGTGTGTCTCTCCTTCAGCTTCAGTTAGTAGAAGCTGCATAGCACATAGGGTAACTTAGGATGAAATGTTACACAGTCTCAGTCTCAAAACAAAATCCCCTCAGCTGCAGTTCATGTGGACATCTTCTCATGAATCTGCTTCCCCCTGATGTTCTCCAATCTTCTGTGGCCTCTCAATCCCTCAAGAGAGCTCTCACATGTGTCCTTCTCTTATAAACCTCACAGTCCTGAAATATCTACTCTGTTTTTTAGGCAGTCTATTTAGCTTTGTCACTGTCTGCAGTGACCTTACAGATAATTCCGGGACCTTATCTTTGGCAACAAACACAAACCATCAAGGTATTTTGCTACAGAATTCAATCTTCTTCCTTAAAGGCTGAATATATTGTGGTTAGTTGTAATTTGAAATAATTTTTTCTCTAATATTAATATTTTCAAATATTCAGAGTAAAAACAAAAATTTAAGGGTTCTCCAGCAAGAATCTATAGACCTGAGACTTCCTAAAATGATTTCCAAAAATTAAAAATATACCATATTTTAGTTTTCTTTTAGTGTAGTGTTAAAGAGGTAAGTTAGGACAAAGAAAGTAGAATGCCCTTGAAATTAGTTGTCAGAGTAATTTTTTCGGATATAAAAAAAAAAAAAAGGTTGCCATTATTTTAATACATCAGTGAACTTTCACTAATTTTCTCTTCCTAGCACTGCAGCAAATAGCATGGAGAAGGGAACTTACATATACCTCAGAGAGGCCTAAATCCTTGCAAATGACATTTCCTATTTAATTCAAAAGGCTTTTCCCATAAGATGGACTGAAAGCACAGCCTGGTGGGAATATGCGATGGAACAGGCTTGGGGAAAAGTGCAGACTGAGCAAATTTCAAAGACTGATGAAATCGTTCCTGGAGTAGATTATAGAAGTAAAGATCTATAGCAAGCCAAACTGGCAAAAGGGAAATAGGTCTGGGAGAGATGCCAAACAGAGGGAGTGTTAAGGTGAGGATAGGGTCAACTCACAAATAAGGAAAATACAGTCTGGAACTTAAAGATTTTATGTTTTCAACATATTTGGCAAGATTGCAGGATGTGAACTTGGAGTTAGATTTCCTCTATGACCTATTTTGGATACACTGTAGGAAGAAGCATCCATAATCAAATAAAATTATTTAGCAGAACCATGGAATCCAGAACAGCATTGGCCAGTAGTACCTAAAGCAGCCTTACCAAAGAGTCTATGAACTTCCCACCAAAGAGACTATGAAAAGTCAGAAATTACAAAGACTCACATCCAGGGGCGCCTGGGGGGCTCAGTGGGTTAAAGCTTCTGCTTTCAGTTCAGGTCATGATCCCAGGGTCCTGGGATCGAGCCCCGCATCGGGCTCTCTACTCAGCAGGGAGCCTGCTTCCTCCTCTCTCTCTGCCTGCCTCTCGGCCTACTTGTGATCTCTGTCTGTCAAATAAATAAATAAAATATTTAAAAAAAAAAAAAAAGACTCACATCCAAATTAACAAGTTGAAAAACAGTCTAAGGAAATAATATGGAATAAATCTTAACTAAGCCTAAAGTAGGGTTTTTTGGTTTGGTGGGGGGTTGGGGTTTTTTGGTTTAAAAATCCACCGGTTTTTTTTGTTTTGTTTTGTTTTTGTTTTTTTAGAAACAGTATTGACAACCTGGAAAATGGAAGAGACCCAATCCTGTTCATACCCCTTCAACTGACATCAAGTAACTGAAGACTAGACCATGCTGTATATAGGACCTTAAAATTTTGGCAGATTGGAGGAAGTATGAAGATAAAAAGGAGAAGAGCTGGGGAAATTTTATACTCTTTTACACAATAATAGTTGGAGAATAACAAGTAGAACAACCTGTTTAAGGTCAAAATTGTCAAAATATAGAAAATGCCTAAGTCTATGTAGAACATAATCTCAAGAAAGACCTTAAAAATGAGGGAGACTGGGTGCCTGGGTGGCTCAGGGGGTTAAGCCGCTGCCTTTGGCTCAGGTCATGATCTCAGGGTCCTGGGATTGAGTCCCGCATCGGGCTCTCTGCTCAGTGGGGAGCCTGCTTCCCTCTCTCTCTCTGCCTGCCTCTCTGCCTACTTGTGATCTCTCTCTGTCAAATAAATAAGTAAATAAAATCTTTTAAAAAAATGAGGTCGACTTTTAAAGATGAGTAAGTTAATAAAAACAGAGAAAAGGAGTCAGGATAATTATGCAGAAGGAATAGTAATCATAAAGACAGATACGGATGCAAATTACACTGATAAAGTACAAGGGTTGCTCTCTCAGGAGGGAAGAGTTAAAAATGTATTTTAGGACCAGAAAAATAAACTGGAGTCAAAGTTAAGATGACTTTGAGTGTCTTAATAAAAGTTTAGGAAAACTAATTGTCTATGACATACAGAATGCTTTGTGAAAGGATACAAATTAAGATTGTTTTTACTAACCAGGAACAAGGTAATGAGTAAGAGGATAAAATAAGTAGATGTCAAAAGAATTAACTGAGTCAAATATGAATCTGAGGTTTGAGTCTCAGCGGTTAGAATTGTGAAATTAGAAAAATTAGAAATCAGAGATTTGGGTTACGAAAATAATTTCTACTGATAAATGTTTAATTTCATATCCTTAAAATATACACCTATAAATGTAGAACAAGTCTAGGAAGACTGGACTGTAAATGTAGACTTGGAAGTCACCTTCATGGACATGGTAATAGATGCTGTGAGAAGGGAAAGTTCAAGGAGATAGGAGAACAAAGGTGCTTGGGCTGAAGTTCAAAGAACACAAACCCCCAGCAGCAAGAGCAGAAAGAATGAATCTAGAAGAAAGGAAGGGTGGGGCTCCTGGCTAGCTCAGTAAGTAGAGCATGGGACTCATGACCTCAGGGTTGTGAGTTTGAGTCCTATGCTGGGTGTGGGGATTACTTTAAAAAAATGGAAAAAGAAGGAAAAGAAGAAGAAAGGCTGAAGCCTTAGAGGAGGAAAAGGAGAAGGAGAGGAACAGAGTAAAGGAATCCTCAATTCTCACTGTCAGGTGCACTGATTTGTATTTCCAAAACTGGGGAAAATAGATATGAGCAGATGAAAATCGGAAAACCAAATGAAAATAAAATTGCTTATTTTATCTAAAATATCCAGTTACCAGTTGTCTGTTTTTCTTGGCCCAATTCTCGGTAGTTCTAGCACTCAAGGCACGTGTCTTATTTCATTGTTTTGGTTTTTCTTTAAGTCTAAGGGCATGAAATATGGATGATTTTAAGCCAAGCATTGTCCAAGGCATGTGATTGCTTGCTCCTCCCAAATTAATATTACAGAAATTACTGAACACCCTTCATTAATTGAGGAAGATTCCCCTTCTGTGAGTACACACTAAATACACTGTGAACTCACTCTAAAAAGTTCAAATACCCAGCTCACCTATCTTAGACTGATCCCCAGGCATCACATGAATACACTGGATTTTTACCTATTCCTGAAAGGTTCAGCCTCTCCCAGTCTGCGCACTAACCTGCTGTATTTCTTTATCTTCTCTCTCTCTTCTTTTGTACTCCCTTTCTCCTTGCTCACCCCATCCCTTTATCAATGCAAGTCTCTCCTCAGGTGAGAGTTCTTGTTAGTAACATGTACCACCACTTTCGATTGGATCCTTTGCTATTGGAGTAAAATCATTTTAATCAATTTAAATACAATCATTCAATGAATGTGTATTCAGAATTCACTACCAATGACAGGCATTATACTGTTACAGAAATACCAGTTACTAGGAGGAGCTCAGTCTAGTGAAGGCTATACCATTTTTTTGGATACTGTTTAAGTTATCAGAAAGATACAGTTATGCGAATAGATAAGCAACAGATAAAGAAGACTAGACAAATCAGGATACCATCTGAAGGACTACAGTTGTGTGAACTTCATAGTACCAACATGTATCGCTAAATGTGATGGACATGAAGGGAAACATTTCATTACGAATCCACTCTTTTTAAGCCATATGTCAACAGTTTACAGTTTCTAAGACAAAAATAGTTAACTTTATATTAATGCAATTTGAAACATTTCTTCCCTTGCTAATTACTTCTAAATTTCTTACTTTCTGTTGAATGCAAATAAAAGATATAAGGCCTTAATAAATTCAGTTCTTATAAAAAGCACAATACAGTATCTTCTTTTGCCATCAGTGGCTATTTCAAAACATGTAAGTAGGCAATATAAATATGCTAGGTCCCATCAATATCTCAAATAAGTTATTTTTCCTATTTCCAATTGCTAAAGAAAATTCCATCTAAGGAATTAAGTTGCTGATATCAATAAGGAATTAAGTTGCTGATAAGCTGCTCTTTATCAATACTAAAATTGTATCATCTATATATAACTAATACTTTCCTGTAAAATAAGAATTTTAGTAATATCTTGTTCTTATTGATTACTGCTTTACATAAACCAGAAGTACAATTATTTTATCTGAATATTTTAATCCTATTTTTACTACTAAATGTTTACCTAGCCAATAATGCATGTATAGTTGTTGTAATTGGTGTGGTTTGTAATTATGCATATCCAGATTAAACAAGACAAATGGCAGAGCTGGTAATGGCATCATATTAAGGATATAAATATATTTTAAAAATCTATTTAAAAGTATAATTATAAAAAGGGAATGAGAGCTATTTTAAACTCTTTTCTAGGTATAAATAATCACGTTTACCAAAGGGTATTACAGAAATCACATAAGCAAAAGATATTACAAAGTATTATTTAGAGAAACAATTGGAACTCAGACTTCTTAATAACTACTTGCTACTGCTGGCCAAATACAAAATGAGTGTAATCTACCATGATTAATTGCTTGTGTTTTTTTCCCACTCTGTATAATTGAGAAACAGTGTAATCAATGATATAAATGTAACTCTAATGTATCTTTCATACACAGCTTTAATGGCTTTTATTCTCTCCAACCTTTCCTATACATAAGAGCAAACTGTATTTGCAAAAGTTCGGTTTCTATTATTGCTCTTATCCCAGGTGACTTGTAAGTGAATTTTTTTTTTTATCACATCGAGCATAGAAATGGATTTTAAGATGAAAATATACTTTATTTTGATATTCCTGGTGATTAATGTGGCAAATGAGCTTTAAAACATAACGCACTATACAAAAGTAAGAAATTACATCTTAATAACAGCATGAGTCAAATAAATGAGCTGACTTCCTGTATTGTGTGCCATTTCTCAGCTGCTACAGAAACAGATCTGCTAGGGAGGTGACTTCTGCCCTACTAACTGATGTACCTTCTCCACCATCCTTCAGCACAATCCTAGTAGCCCACCAGGAGCACTACTTAGGAGTCACTGACATCAGCTGAATGACCCTTCATCACCTCCAGTCCTCTCTTAAAACTTCCATTAAAAGAGGTCAAACGCTGCCTCACAGCCTGTTAGCAGCTCCCACCTGAAAGTCACCCAATTTTCATTTACAATTTGTTAGTCATTTGTGATGTATTTTTCATCAGTGCTCTTGTTTCAGCTTCCAATTCTTTGTGTCTTTTCTCTGCCTGCTCAGAGAACTGCCTGTGATTGGAAAAGTTAAGGTGATAGTGAAGAAAGTTTAATTTACTTCCACTTTTACCCTTTAAGATTTCTTCTCTTTCTGGCTCTGAGGTGATGAGAAAAGATTCCCAACAACCATAAAGCTCTCCTTTCTGTGATTAATAAATGCAGTATCATCCCAGAGTATCTGTTTAATATTAAAGAGTAGATAGCAATCTGTGCTATCAAGGAAGATCTCTCCAATATATACTCTTTCTTTTCCAAAACAAACCTGTATGATTTTATCCCCCATAATCTGCCATAAATACAGAAGATGACACATAAAGAATTATTTCAAAATATTAGTGTTTTCTTATTCCAGGGTAAGTACAGGAAGCTCTAAGAGCATTCAGATAGTGATTGGGATATATGTTATTATTGCAACCTATTTTTCTACCGATCTAAGATTCATTACTGAAGCACCTAGCTTAGAGTGTTTACAAAATGAAAGATCCACCTCTCTGTATAAAAATAATCTCTGTAGTTATGCCAGCAAAGATAAAATTTATGACTCTCAATTGTAAGGCTCCAAAGCCGGCACTCACAGTCAATTGCACTTTTCAACCAATGATCTCCAAGTGCTTTACCAATAAGGGTTATTGAAAGTGTTTCACACAAGAGCAAATACAAGTGACTTATCAAAATCATGGAGCAAATTTCAAACCAGCTCATGAGCTAAACTCTCTATCTCTGTCTTTTGGTCTCTTCTATTTTTCATATCTATGTTTACGTATTTATTTTAATGTTCACATCATGATGGCCACTTCTTCATTTTTTTTCAATTAGGGCCTATTTATATTAGTAAGTATTATACATTTATAGCATGTAGTTACTCATCGATAGTAAAGACCATAAATATATACACACAAACACACACTCACATACTATTCAATTTTTACTTAACATTTCATTAAAATGCAGAGGAGTCTATTTCAGAAATATGGATCATAAAAAGCAGATGTACGATATAGTGAATTCTCAAATATCCATCTGAGTGGAAGAAGAAAGTACATAGGTTGTCTAAACCTACAAATGTTTTAAGTATCAATATTTCCCTTAAAGTCTTTGAATACATTTTGGTGTTTGGATGTCCAAGTATTTGCATCCTCGAAAGATACAATTAGTCAAACTGAATTGTAAAATCTGCTATAGAGACACGTGAGAATGTGAGAAGAGCAGCACACTGGCCAGCTTCTCTGCACGAGCTCTGACTGCAGCTCCTGCCTCTGCCCTAGACTGCCCAGAAGTGCAATCATCTCCTGGACAAAAGGCAGTCATCCTCCTTCTTTCTAAGTTTGCACTTTTCCTGGCTGATACATTTTCTATAAAGGAAATGGCTGTTATGTATTTTTGGTAGTAAGTTTATCTTTAATCCAAATCCTCTGCACTAATAACTGTAATTGAAGTATGGACCACTGTCCCAGTTCTGTTATAGTACCTATCATATTGCACTGTTTTTACTAATATTCATGTCTGCTTCTCTGTGAGAAGGAACCACGTTTATTACCTCTTATGCTCCAGTGTAAGGTGGCACTGGGGAGAATTGGAAAATAGATTAAAAAAACAAGTAGAATAATGAATAATCAAGATTTACATTTGCTCACATCAACTTTGGGTCTATTTTGCCCAGTAACACCTCCAAAGATTACAAATAGAGAAGCACTTTTTCAAGCCATCTCTGATGCTTGCTCCACACATGTTTGAAGAAGCAGCTTAATACACCATGAATATGACACTCTATAACAAAATGCAATGCAAAAGCAAATACTAAAACTGGTGTAGATATTTTACGAAGTGCAATATCTAAGGGGAAAAAATCCTTACATTTATCTTTAGAGAGATCTAATATGTATTAGTGTGTGACTTCATTTCATTATAATACCAGCAAATGTTTATCTTGCTTTTCCTTTTTTTTTTTTTTTCCTTTTTTTCAATCCTTCAATTGAGGGAACTCTTCCTTCTAACCTTCTACAAGGCAACCCGTCAGCAGACAACTCCAGACTCACATTTCATAATACAAATCCAGGAACCCAGTGGCCACAGAAAAGCCTTCATTGTTATTAGTTCCAGGACCTCTGGGATATTAATTCATCATCTACCCTCTCATCACTCCATCCATTATGCTTGTCTATATAGCTCACGTGGAGCAAAGAATGATGCAAACTCTCACTAAAGCAGTAGCGTGAGATTACCAGCACAATTACTTTCAGTGCAGGTAGGGAATTTTCTATACCAGCAGAAATGACTACAATCTGCTTTAGAAATATCCTTGTTGCTGTAGCCTTTTAAAGCTGCTACATAAGTGAGATTAGTAATATTAATGTATTCTTTAGCAAGGAAAGATATTGTGTGTGGAAAATTAAATAGGACCATCCATTTTAGAATTGAAATGCTAAGCTAAAATCTTCTTTTGCAGCCTCGTCCTTCTTCTAGAGTGTGGTACATGTGTCAGTGTTAGAGGAAAGCATCCTGGCTCTTTTCCTTTGTTTGGATCTGGTTGTACAAACAACCGTACTATCCATTTCCTCGGCTTACAAATTCTGCAATCAAGCAAGGCAGAGAGAATCAGCCATTTTATTCTTCCTTCAAAATGCATGAAAATATCAGCTGCCTTTTCCATGCTTTCACACACAACATCAACGCCCTGATACAAAGCAAATAAGTGTACCTAGTTAACCAATTAATATTTTAATATGGGGGGGGGGGGGGGTAGGGAGTCATGTTCCTGTGAGTTAACTTGCAAAATTCACTTGCAAAATTCAGAGATTACCAACTACTCTTTGAATGAACTAGGAATGTAATTTTGTCTCTCACAAATACAGAGGCTTTGTGCTAACAAAGATTTTTCTCTGAACACTGCTTTTCACCCCTTAAAATGAATGGTAATAAGTAGAGGCCGAAGAACAAGCAACTCGCTTCTTTTTTTAGACAGAAGCCGAGCGCCATCTGCTGGTTGCAGGTCTCCATGACAGCTGAGCATCATGTAATTCAGAGAGGAATTAAAGGATTGTAACCGTTCTCACGTTGTTTTTAAGATTAAAAACCAGTCTGGATTTATGTAAGAAAACCTAATGAGCACTAACTTCATATCTGAGTATGATAATACACCAAGGGCAATGACTCCCACAAAAACACATTTCCGCATCACTGAATTTATTCCTATCCTGCTCAACTGTTTGAAATTGCATTGTTCAACTACAGTTCTCTGCATTTCCTTTGAAGAGTAAGCAGTAAGGGTGCAGGAGAGTAAACATTTTACCGGACCTCCTCCCTATGTAAGAGGACATTAATAGCCCTCACACTAGAAGCCCATTTTTCACAAATTCTTTAATCTCTTTAACTACTTACATATTAGAATGTCACCACTTTATGCAGAAAAAAATGCCAACTGCTATCCCACTGACACTATTACATCATTTTTTAAATGTTGATATTTTTTCCTATTGTCTTTACAGTCAATTTGCATTTTCATTATTTTTCATACCATGAGATTCTGCTCTTCATCTTTAGCAAAACAACTGTACAACTATAGAAGCAAAACAGTTTAATCCTTACATAGGAGCATGGTTAAAACAAACTCTATAAATTGAATTGTACTCATTGTCTCATTTTTTATATAAGCCAAAAGATGGAGAGATAGATAGATAGAAAGATACCTAGATATATCAATATATTAAGGAATAGAAACTAGGCAAATAAGGGAATTTTTAAATAATTGTTTAAAAATTAAGGTTATAATTTGTTTTTCAATTGCTTTTTCAAAGGAACCTTTTACAGACAAGGTGGGAGAAGCAAGAAAACTTTAGATCTCAACAAGAAAAATCATTCTTGCAGTGGCTTTACCTTGCTAGCATTTTAGAGTCCAAACCTGTCATAATGAATGCAAGCATAAATCCACAGCCAGTGACTGAATCTATCAGCTTCACGAGGAAGCATTTCCAAATCATAAATATAGGCTGACTGAAAGCCAAGGCCAGGTCTTCATGAGGATTTATAGAGCTATTTAAGGAAACTAAGACTTAATCCCAATGAACAAAAACAATTTCCACAAATGTGAATGTACCTTATATGGAAAATTTTGAATAAATAGAAGGGCATATAATGGAGTTTTTAAGCTACGTTCTCCGCATTATGTGGACAAAAGACAGTGGAGAGAAAGATAAACAGCAAACTTCAAATACCACCAGAAGTAAAGGTAGAAGAAACGGGACAATAGCACTGCTCAAGGAGAGAACCAGAGTCTATTTCTGGCAAGACACACTCATACTGTGAGGGTCTACTCACCCCTGCCCTCTTCAGTCATGAACTCCTTCTCATATCAGCTCAATCTTTACTTCCTCATGGAAGTCTTGACTGACCTCCCTGAATAGGTCAAACTGTCCTATTATATGCTTCACAGCACATGTACCTCGACTTCAGAGCTTTTATCATAAATGCAGGTTTATGGGCTTATCTGATGAATTTCTGTCTCTCATATTGAACAGTTGTAGGCATCATAAAGATAGCATTCTACCCTGCTAGAATGCAGCACTGTATCTAGAAATTTTAAAAAAAATAATAATCTCAAAGGACAGGTGTTTAATGAGTAAGTGAATTAAAGAATCAGTGAATTAAATAGTAAAGTATTTGTTTGACATTGATTCACGTTTATATCTTATTGGGATTCTTATTTTTATGTATTCTATGCTAAGTTCTTATCCCCAAACTATAAATGAAAAAATGTAACAATAACAAATGGAATTGAGCCAAATTCTCAGGAATGTAAGATACCCATTTGAAATTAATTAAGTTCCTGAGGAAGCCTTGTAAACAATCTTAGGTCATTAAGTTAGTAGCCTGCTAATGTTCCCACAGATTGCGTGCTGTCCCTTTCGATCTTTCCCCTACCCTGGCATGTCAAGTGGCTGACTTAATTTTTTTTTTTCTTTTCCTTGATAATATTAACCAAAATAATGACATTTCTATTTTATGTTAAACATTTGCTAAACTTAACTCAAAGCTCTAAACAGATGAGTGACACTGATATTTGCAGAAAATATTGCTTTCATAGTCCTAAATACGAGGGTAGGATAGTGGTAAGCAATTAAGTTTGAAACAGCATTTTTTTTAAAAGCTGAAAGAGAAGAGGATTTAATAGGAGGGAAGTATATCACATAAAAATTATTGCATGAAATATTCTCCCAGATATATGTTTGTTGTGTGTGCTCTTGTACATTGGCAAGATGTAAAATAGAGTTATTCCCTTAGGAACCAATCAAAAAAAGCATGAAAGCCACGGGGCTTACGCAAGGGTCAGCAAACTTTTTCTGTAAAAATCCAGATAGTAAAAAATGTTACATTTTGTGAGCCCTACCATCTCTGCTGCAACAACTCATCTCTGCTTCTCTAGCACAAAAACAGCCATAGACAATACATAAACAAACAGGTGTAGCTGTGTTCCAATAAAACATTTTTTACAAAGACAGGCAGTCAGTGGATTTGGCCCACAGGCTAGAAGATCAAAAAAAAATGAGGCTCTTTCCACACAGACTCTCCACAAAAGAGATGAAAAAAAAAAAAGATATTGACACTAAAAAATCTGTTCTGTCATAAAGTAATTCATATTTGAAACAACAGGGACAGAATGAGATACTTCCAACAGTGTCCTTATACACTCTCTACCTCTTATCTTCCATTTTACATTTTCTGACACAATGTTCTACACCAGTGTCCAAAGTTTTTCTAAAATAATTCCTACTTTTCCCTACTGAAAACCCTGAAATTACTGTTTTCCAACTAAATTCTTCTATCTACTTCATATGAATTTATTTATTTATTTATTTATTTATTTATTTATTTATTTATTTATTTATTTTAGACAGAAACAGAGAGTGACCGGGGGAGGAGTAGAGGCAGACGGAGAATCTTAAGCAGACTCTGAGCACCTGACTCCAGGTTTATTCCCATGACCCTGAGATCATGACTGAGTTGAAATCAAGAGTCAGATGCCCAGGCGCCTCTACTTCATATGCTTTTCAGAAGTCTGATATGCCTGCATTCTCTCCTCTTCAACGGATATTCATCAGCATTTCACAACTACTAATATTACCTCAGTTGGGCCCTCAGTGCTTTCCAGCTTTATTTATTAGACTTTATCCCTTCTCTGGTATATAGCATATAACTTTGGGGCTCCTCAACACACTGTAAAAATAACTACTACTAAAATAAACCCACAAACATATAACCCTAGTTTTTCTTAGTCTCTGTTTCCCTGGAGATCTTGGTAGTTGAGAGCTCCGAGCTCCCTGTGTGAGGAAATTCAAGCGCTCAAGAGAATTACGTATAAGGCCAATGGGTAGCAAGATTCTCTAGAAAATTATAGTCACAGTCAAGGATAATAAGTGACACAATTTCATGGATCTTGGAAGAGTTACAGGAAACTGTCAATGTCTTATTGGTCACCAGGCCTTAGAAAAGATCTGAAAAAGACCACAGGGGATGGAAAAAAAAAAACCAAAAAACAAAAACAAACAAAACAACAACAACAACAACAAAAAAAAACAAGTAATGGTTCCTTCTGGAAAGTCTTTAAAAAATAGGTGTTTTGGAAAATTGTTCAAGGTACTAATTAAGGTTATCTCACACAGAATAGGAATCTTGTGAAAACATAAATATGGCTTTCAATGACACAAAAGTGTTGATTAAAGACCCCAGAATAACCTATTCCTCATATTTAAAAAGTCAACATTCAAGAACCAATTTTAAGAGTAAGGACATTTTTATATATCTCAAGATAGGTCTCCCATAGTCTTTTTAAAAAGATCAGAAAATCTTCAGAAAAGATTTAATTTGTATGAAATTAATTTCTACTAATTCTGGCTTAATTTCTACTACTAAAAGACTTAATCTCTCTTATTTTAAGATTTTATTTATTTCAAAGAGGGATCACAAGTAGGCAGAGAGGCAGGCAGAGAGAGAATAGGAAGCAGGCTCCCTACTGAGCAGAGAGCCCTTTGCCGGGCTCAATACCAGGACCCTGAGCCCATGACCTGAGCTGAAGGCAGAGGCTTAACTCACTGAGCCACCCAGGTGCCCCTAAAACACTTCATTTCTAATAGTGTATTTCTACTAATTTAAATTCTACTAATAATTGTAATTTATGCCTCCCCCCAAAAACCTTGAAACTATCTTGATATTTAACTAAATATTTCCAACTTATTCAATACTCAAAACAAAGCTATTATAACAATGATCAAATCTTCTTCAAAACATTTAGCTCAGAGCCCAACAGGTAGGAAGAAACCTAACCTCAGAGTTATAATTGGGTTTATTATTAAAGACTTGGTTTCCATAATAGTTATCCATCAGCTATGATATACAACAACCTTAAAAGCTCAGCAGATTACAAACAGCGAGCATGCGCAGCTTGCTCATACATTTCAGATTTCCTGGGGCAGCTCTGCTCCTATAGGTGCCATTCACGTCTACTCCATGTCCCTCACCCCAGGAGCCTGGCCAAAGGAATACAACCACACTGACCGTCTCATGGTGCAGGACTGGAGCATGAAGTGATTAACAGAAACTCACAATGCTTCAAGTCCACCGAGCGCAAGCACACTGAATTTTTCCCCATTTCTCATTGGACAAAGTAAGTCACACGGGTGACCTTAAAGTCAATGGGGTGAGGAAGGATGCTCCGCCCAGTGATTACAAAGGATACTATCTACAAGAGATGGCATAGAAAATCTATCACAAAAGATTTTATATAAAATCGTGATGTGAATACCCAGTTTTTATGAAAGACTTTTGTGGAAAAAGAATATAAAAACAAGTGCCAGGAAGGCACCAACATGACAAATTGCCATGAAAGCCCAAGAATTTTGTATTTGATAATGACAACTCCCAGGAGCGCAAAGAGCAGACAGTCGTTGCTTCATGTAATTCCTTCAGCCTGAACTAGGCTTTTGAGAAAGGAGAAGAAATGTAATTTCCATTTCACTGGGAAACTTCATGACAGTTTTGTTTTTTAAAAAAGGAAGAAAGAAATAAAAATGGCTTCAAGATGTATACACTAATGACTAGTTAAGAAAACCATTTGGGCATACAAAGAGATGTCAAGTTCAATTTGGAACACAAGGAATTTGAGATGTCAGATCATTTACTCGGATTTTTTTTTTTTTTTTCTAAAAAGTTTGGGAGAAATGAACTTGAAGCATGGGCCAGGGCTGAATATGTAAAGGTAGAAATCAGGGAATTGAATGTGTTCATTAAAGCTGTGGGCATAGAGGATGCCATCAAAGAAGTAAAAAGGGACAAAAGCATCAACCCAGACAGAGGTCTCAGTGACATCCAGCCTTAGAAATGGAAACAAAGAAAGATAACAAAAATGAGAAAGGGAAGCTATTACCGGTTATGGACTGAATATGCCCACCCTCCCACCACACCCCCCTGCCAATTCATATGTTGTAACCCTTGCCCCCTCGTGTGTCAGAGTGCAGTGCTCAAGAATGGGATCAGTATCCTTACAGGAGTCTTGCCTCCCTCACTTCCTGTACCCATGTGAGGACACGTACATGGACACATCTGCATCCCAGAAGATGTCTCTCTCCAGAAGCTGACTATGCTGGCACTGTGAGCTTGGACTTCTGGCCTCCAAAACTGTGAGGAATGTATTTCTGTTTTTTATACACCACATGGTCTATAGTTACAGCTGCCCCAACCAAGACACTGCTCAGGTAAGTGTGTCCTGAAATGGGTTATTCATGAGGCACATAGGAAACAGGATCCGGTACTGGCTGTGGCATCAGATACACCACGTGTGAAATCCTGACACCGTCCAGTCCTGACACACTGGAGAAGGGACTTCCCTGAACCTCAGTCTCCATGTAAAATGCACCCCAGCATCTACTGAACAGTCAAGATTAGACATGTATTTCCTGTTCATTGAATAATGGTTTTACAAATGAATTAACAAAGAGCAGAATCAGACCTATAAATATGGGGAACAAACTAATGATTGCCAGAGGGAAGGGGCATGGGAAGTTGGGCAAAATGGGGGAGGGGAGAGGGAGACGTAGCATGCCAGTTATGGAATGAATACATCATGGGAATAAAATGCACAGCCTAGGCAATATAGTGTTTTAATGATATTGTGACAGTGTTGTATGGTGACAGATGGCCGCTATACTGGTGGTGAGCAGAGAATAATGTATAGAGATGTTGAATCACTATATTGTACACCTGAAGCTCATGTAATACTGTGTGTTGACTATACTCAAGTATTTTTGTTAGCATAGTGGTTTTAGATTCGAAGGTGAAAAAACAAGACTGTTCCAACTACCTCTCCCCACAAAAGCCCTCAACACAGAAAAGAGTGAATGTCAGTAAAATGATTAACAAGTGTCCCAATACCTTATATTGATGTGACATGTTCCCCCTTCTCATTCCCCACCCCCATTTCAGCCTGTTCAGTAGGTATCAGTTGAATTAAAAGCCTTCTCTAACCCTCAATCTGAATTTTGTAATCTGTTATTCAAAGTACCCCATTCTTTTCCTTCACTGCACCCATCTTCATGTATTTATTGTGTTTCTGTCGTGTCTGTCTTTCCTACTAGCCAGTAAGGAATAAAATTCACACCCTTTGAGCACGCACCTCCTTCTCAAGATATGAGCATGTTTATTACTTTAGAGATCAGTGCTCTCAGACACAAACCCTCTCAACTTCCTACTTTATTACTTACATTTTCACTTTCTTCCCTCCTAGAGAAGGAAGTATTTTTTTTTCTTTTAATTAAGGTTGATTCTTCACATTCCTCACATAGGCTCTTTACACTCTCTAAGACTTCATAGTGTCTCTCTCTCTCTCTCTTCCTCTCATTTTTAACCTTTCTTCTTCTGGTTGCTTCTATAGAGATTAAAAACATGCCAAGTCTTTCTCATTGTAACAAAATTTCTCCTCTCAACTTCCTTCTGTGCAGGTGTATGTGTTTCTCTGGTTCTTTGCACACCACTCCAGGAGCACTCCAGGATTACTGAACCCACTTGCTGATTACCGACTGCCCATTGCTCCCCAATCCACTACCATGAGATTCTACCCACAGCATATTAATGAAATGGGTTTGGCAACAATCATGAATCATTTTGATTCAAACAAAAATACACATCCTTCATTTAGTTTCCTGACCTTTCAGTGACATTTGGAAGCAACTCTTCTTAAAACTGTTTCACTCTGCTTCTGTGATGTCACTCCCTCCCGGTCCTCCTCCCATGTGTCTGACAGTTCCTACTAAGCTCCTTTTGCTGATTTATCTTTATCTACATACTTGTTCTTTAATATTGGTAGTTATCAGAGTTCTGCTTCTTCTCACTTTAAAAGGTTCTTTCTCAATTACACAGGGGTGTCCAAGACACAAAGGTGTATTATGGAAGTTTTTAAACAAGGAATGAAGTCAGAGCTGCTGTCTAGAAACTGAACATAAATCTACAACCTGTTCTATCTCTATGTTCTTAACGGTTACCAACCACATGACATACAATTACCATGTAAAAATAAATAAAGCCACATTCATAATTCTAAACTTTATTAATACACTCTAGATCTGACCATAGACCCATAGTTCCAATGACTATTACATGTATGTACCTTAGTTGCTTCAAAAACAGTAGGTCTAAACTGAAGTCATATTTTCTACCAAAATTTTTCCTCTTCCTGTATGCTCTATCTCAATAAATGGACCACCACTGCCCCCAGAAGCAAAATTAAAAATCTGGGAGTCAGCTAAAGCTCCTGTTTCTTTCTCTCTACATACTTCTGACCAGTAACAAATCTAATTGATTAGACTTTCTTAAAATCTCTTACACTGACCACGCTGGCTATGAGCTATTTTTGCTTGCCTGCCCAAAATATGAGATCTACCATCTTAGTACCCAGAAAGCCATGGGTTGAAAGTATTAAACATTGTGTGACAAGAAGCCACTGGATATGGCTGAAAAAGGGGTCAGCAAGAGAAAATCTTCAGCTGATTGATGGAATCAGAATCTAAATTATACTGAATGTAATAGGCATAAACCATACATCTGGGGCAGTGTGTGTCTTTTTAAATAAGGGGATTTGGTAGCCCATGAAGTCATATAAAATGAGGAAACTTGATTATCTTTCATTTCATATATGAGGTAAATGTCAGTGTCTAATCCTTGTTTTAGATTTTTAAATATCTTAGTCCAGATCCATTTTTCCAATTAGATGTATATATATAGAAATTTGCAAATGTTAACTTATTCAGATTTAAAAAGCTGTGATATTTGTGGCAAAATATAAACCACAAAGCTTAAACTCATATATTCCCTCTGAGACTTTTTTAGAGCTAATAGGTGAATCCAGTCACTACTATCATTGTCCTAGGATTTACTATGTTCCAGAAATGTTGCTATCTCTGTGGATCATTCTGCCTAATCCCAACAAAACCTCGTCAGATACCTACTGTTTTGTTACTATTGTCTCATGAAGATGAGGAAACTTAAGAGAGAAAGCTAGATCGTTCATCAACATATATTCGATGTGAAGTTCTAACAACTCAGCCCCTGCAGCATTGCTCACCCTTATTTTGATATTTTAATTTACCTAACCATTTTATATTGGCATTTCCATTTTAGTATAATAAAGTTGCATTGATCTTGAACTATTTATATAGTTCCTATTTTGATTAAAACAGACCAGTTTTTATCTTCCTAATTGTCTCCTCTATAGCTTCCTCATTGTTAAAGTTAGTCAAATTTTACTATATACATCAACATCCTACTCATTTTTTTGGAATCCACTACTCAAACTTCATAAACTATAGCCATCAAATAAGCAAAGACTTTGTCTCTCTCAGTGTACTCTACTCAAGATCCAGGGTTGAAGGCACTGATATTTGCATATTTTTAAATTATCAATTAATCATTACCACTAATGAATAATATCAGAAATATAAACTGTGATATAATTAGACAGACAAGTAGGTAGGTAGAAAGATAAACAAAAATATTCTAAAAACATGGCGATATTAATTTATCTGAATTAGTAAGGATAATTCTATTACACAAACTTCTTACTCATCCTTCCTTCAATGTCAATAGTGGTGGATGGTAGGTTCCCTACAGACCGTCAAACAATGGAACAAGCAAAAATATTAGCTATCTATATATATCACAGAGAGTCTCTCACAAGTTAAAAAAAAAAAAGTATGATAATTCCATGTAGAACCCAATGTCCAAATCACCTTCTTACCCACTTTGAGAATCCCCCACATTTCCCAATAGCGCCTGCCCCACCCTCACGCTCACATTACTCTTCCCTGTTAGGAAAGGAATCAGCTCCCGAACACTTTACCTGGTTTTTCTTCTGGAAGGACCAGGACTCCTGGAGGGGAATCAACATAACCAAAGTAGCAGCAAGTGAACCGTAATTTCTCTAGCAGGTGTCAGACTCGCAGAGATTTGGGGCGCTTGCCTAGCTGGAGCTGAGTTGTCTCTGACAGTAAATAGCTTGGCACAGCAGTGACTACATAGTGCTATCTGTTTTTTCTCTGTGCATTGTGTGGGTCGGGATTTTTCATTTCATACTTCATTTGCACCTGCTGAGTAATGCTACAGAATGGCAATACTTTCCATCTCCTAACGTGTAGGAAGCAGCACATTCCATGGAGCAGTGGCACCCGTGTCACTCATCAGGGCCCAGCCTAATCCTTGTTCTGGGATATGTCGCTATCTTACTTTTGCAGTCCTGCATAGGTGATAAAGGGGAAAAGGCACTATGATCTGATTAATAAAAGCACAAAACAAAAAGTAACGTGCACTTCAATCTCCCTCTTTAAATTATATGCTCACTCAAGCTATCGTTTTCATCAGATCCTCTTTTGGGAAAGAGAAAAGTATCCTCCAAACATGGAGAATGATTAACAGATACTCTAGAGGGGGAGAGATGAGAATCACACTTTTGGAAGCTTGGGAATACCCAGGTTTTACTTGTATGATAAATATTTTTAATCTAAATATTTACCGAACATATAAACATGATTTGAAAACATGAGCATATTAATGTTCACAACAACCTAACTATATTTAGAAGACCCACCTTTCACTCAGGATGTTCTCACATTCACTAGTGGAAAAGCTTGCCCGGAATATTAAAGACTCCTTCATACACAGGTTTGGTGGAAGAGATATATCACATTAAAATTAAATAATTTCTGAAGAAATTGGGAATAAAAACAAAGAACCCAGATTTATAAGCCATGCCTTCAAAGAGACCAAAAGACATCTTGGCCTCTTGAATAAATCCAATTAACCCATCATTTTTAAGCTCCATATAGAACATTAAGGGAAACAAGACACACAGCTAAAAAGTAATAATGATACACATAAAGCACATGTGTTCTGTTCAGAAAATTAATTTAAAAGCATGTTAACACAATCTAGAAGCAATGGAATCCAATCCATTATATGATTAATAGTATAAGAATGCTATCGATAGCATATAAAATGTATAATTACATAACAAATGATGCTTTCTGTTATAAAAGAGTAGATTTCATAATTAATTTTTTTAAAGATTTATTTATTTGACAGAGAGAGAGAGATCACAAGTAGGCAGAGGCAGGCAGAGAAAGAAGGGGAAGCAAGCTTCCCACTGAGCAGAAAACCCGATGCTGAACTGGATCCCAGGACCCTGAGATCATGACCTGAGCTGAAGGCAGAAGCTTAACCCACTAAGCCACCCAGGTGCCCCTAGATTTCATAATTAAAAGACCCTTCATGATTTGGGGAACAAGGATATAGACTAGACTCAGGCTTCATTCAAGGAGCTCTGGGAATGAGATTTGATTTGAACGATCTGGGAAATTTAACTATTATGATGTTTAGTGATTACATAGAAGCCAACTCATTGTTAACCACAAGATTTAAATTAAACTTTTAAAAAGTTAACACAAACTAGCTGCTGTAAATGCAAATCTCTCCTTGCCCTTGCATTTTAGTATTTTCAATCCTACAAACATTTGTAGATTCAAGTTTCATTAGGAGAGCACAGTTAGATACCAGGAGCTTTCTGGTTAATGAAATATTAACTGAATGTTCTGGTAAAACTTGATAAAACTCCACCAAATGTCAATTATCACTATTAAGGAATGAAAATTAAATAGAATGCATATACAATTTATGACAAACTCTCATATTTAAAACTGTCTTTGATGATTCAGAAGATGCCTCATCACCCTGAAGCCCTTAGGAATATCATTAGAGGTGGCTGTGTACTGAACACTAATTTTATTAGGTTATCATATTTAGCTCTATTAACTCATTTATTCTCTCAACAAAGGATTTTTGAAGGCCTGCTCTATCTCAGGCATTAAGCTAGTGCCTGCGGTGAGTAGCTGTACTGACTCTTCCCTGACCCTGCCCTCAAGGACCTTTTGCTCTAACACTGAAGATCAGTGGAAACTTGAACCCATGACTGTGGTTTTATGGGCCTCAAGGAATGTTAGTCTATGCACCCTCCTCAAGAAGACTCACACCAACCCATCACAGTCATCACCACTTTCGGCAAATATCTGGCTGTGTTCCACAAGCAAGTTGATTTGGGAATTTCACTGAATATTATTAAACATCCCAGATATGCGTAGGGCAGGTTTATTAAAGTGTTAAATCATAGTTGCTATTCCTGATGTATTTCTTTTCATCCTCTACAATGAGGTGGTTCTTTTTTGCTTAGGGACTTTTGCTGAGCTGAGAGCAAGAGCTTTTTTGGAGAATAAACATTTCTCACTGCCTTTTGTAAAAGTTTAAACTCCTTAAAGAGATTACTCCAAGTGTGCTAGATAGGGAAGGGAGAAAACAGATTCTTCTGAGGGGCACAAGAGAGAAGAAAAGATGGCCCTGAAATTAGGAAATGATAAGTAATGCATAGTCCCTTCCCCCACAGGAAAGCCACGCCAGTGCTTGAGGGAGGTGACAGTTCTCAGGACAGGAAAGCTGTGTGGTCCACAGGACAAGATCCCCCTGCTATTGAACAGTGGGAAATCGGGCCACCTCTTGGGTCCCAGAAGTAATCAATGGAAGAAGAGTTTCTACCATGTCCCAGTATTTCACAGAAACCAGAAACAAAAAATTCTGTTTTGAATTGAGTTTCAATTCAAAAATTGAAAATACAATTTTTCAAGGGAGAGGCAATCTTAATAACAATAGAGGTTAAATTAGCCTCAGAAAATACTTAAGTTGGTTTAAAGAAAATGATAAAGTTCTTGCTAATCTGAATTTGTAGGCTAAAATGTATTCTATCTGGAGTCATAACTCATTTCTTCTGGTTCTAGGGCTTAGAAAGAATCATGTATTAACCATGTGGTGGTTATGGGTCTTTTTTAGTAGTCAGTACATGCACATGGTACAAAATTAAGATTTGGCAGGAATTAAAAATAATGTTTTCCCAGAATAAACCCATAGTTAATGAAGAGGAAATTAAGTCAGAGAAAAATTAAGTCTTTCATGCCAGTTTTGGGATCACTAATTGAATACTTTAGTCACAGCCTAAACATCTATTGTGTGGGTATATTTCTCATTATTATCTTGATTTCTTCTTACATATACTTAAATTAGGCTACTGGTTTATTCTTTTTTGTATGACTACGGTTGGCAAGATGACTTCCAGCTTTTTCTGTTAACAACATAGCTGCCAAATCTAGAAGGCTTGAAATGACCTATAACCCTGGGTTGTAGTCAACAGAATAACATAAAAGAATTCTCTTCAAGGCATATGTTTCTATAGTTATCTATTTTAGACAATTCCTTCAGTAAGCATATAAGCAACAAACTTGAACAGAAATCTAGACCATCAGTATACTTACCCTCAGCTACAAAAAGCCAAGAAATAAGTTTACTGCAAAGGCAACAGGGACTCATTGTTTACATGCAGAAAGAAGGAACCATCTAAATTCTCAACTATCCATAAGCTATACCTATTGACTGCAGTAAAACTATAAGCAATCCTAAGAGGGTTGGGAAAGAAATGTCCACTTCAGACTGTGGTTTAAAGACAACTTTAACTGGGGTTGTCTCAGATCTATAGTGATATTATGAAAGTGGAGAATGGGAGCATCCAATGCTCCCTAAAACTGTTTGAAAGGAAGAGGATGTAGAATGACAATGCTGAATAATGATGGCCCAAAGTCTACACATGAGGAGAAATGTTTATGGGAAACTTGTATAGAAAATTCATATTCACAAACCATATCAGTAATTTTAATTGCTGTCCCCTTTAAATGAATCCATAGAAATAAATTCAAGATTATGGAATGAATGAGTTTAATTTGCAATTTAAGGCAGTGTGGTCATCAAAAATGATTATGAACCCTTAAATCTTGTGTTGTGAGGGAAAGGTGGTTATGTTACCATTCCTTCCACACTTTAGTATCTAAGGAAAAGCAACTGCAAGAACCAGAACCCTTCTCTCAGAAACAGGATTTGGAAAAGGGGACCTGGAAAATGACTTTGGAGCAAAATATAGGTGCTTTAGTAAATGATAACATTTGAGACAAACTTAGGACACTGACTTCTGTCAGCGTCAAGCATAGGCTTGAGAAGAATTTCCATGTGTTTGTTTTCAGAGCCATGAGAAAGGACCCAAGCACCATGAACAAATGGATTTTGATATGCATGAGTTGTAAACCTTGCACCAGTAGATGTAATGGAAAATTGTCCAAAGAAATGTCCTGCACGGTTGTGAAAGTGAACATGTGGAGGCAAGTTTGTGTCCTCGGTAAACACGTTTACCTTCCCCCTGGTGTTTAATAAACCTAATAGGGACTTTTGGTCATAACACCATTAATGTATACATTATAAAATATCATTACTTAAATGATACAGTGAAATTAGCACTTCACAAATAGATTCTAACAAGTCTCAAAAATATTGATACAGGGTTGTAATCATTTAAGCTTTCTGATATTTTTCAGATGAAAAATGTTTACAGAGGATACCTAACTTAATATATCAGAAGTCTCATAAAATAATTAGTATCAAGCACTCCTTTAAAGGCTTTGAATTAGATAAAATAACTGATAATAAAAGCTTTTGTTAAGCCCTTGGTACACATATAAGAAAAATATCATATTTCTAATAGAAGTTGGATAAATTATTCTAAAGAATAAGAAAGAATTTGCAGCAAAAATTGTAGCTTCAGGAATAGAGCTAATCTTCACAAAGGGTCCTAGCTGAATTATAATCACTCTATTTAAAAAAAATAAAGATATTTTTTTGCTATATGGCTTTTTTATTCAAATATGGATGTTTAAAATCTATATTAGAGGAGGCACTGAGAAAAAAGTATAAGAAATTTGTAAATCGAATAGTCATTTGTATTCCTAGTCATATGTCATTTTATGTTTATATTTATATACCATTTAATTTAAAGAGTTAATGAAAGGAGGATTTATAGCATTTTCCCTGATCATTACCAGCTCTAGCAGTAATTTTTGACATGCGAAAGCACTGGATAGGTATTTGAAAATCATTACTTGAGCTGCTTAGGAACAGAGGAGAAAGAGAAAGAAAAAGAAAGACAGAAATGCATTCTAAATGTGATGTTTGTGGACAATGTTGAATTTTTTATAAATAAAAGTTCTGATTGCAATCATAATGTTCATCGAGTCACAGCTCATTCTTTCTTTTTTATTATTTAAGTTTTATTTATTTTATTTTTTTAATTACTTTTATTAACATATAATGTATTATTTGCCCCAGAGGGATAGGTCTGTGAATCATCAGGTTTATGCACTTCACAACACTCACCATAGCACATACCCTCCCCAATGTCCATAACCCAACCACCCTCTCACTACCTCCCTACCCCCCAGCAACCCTCAGTTTGTTTTGTGAGATTAAGAGTCTCTTATGGTTTGTCTCCCTCCCGATCACATTTCATTTTTTGGTTCTTCTCTTTCTTACTGTGTGACTCTCTCCCCCCCCTTCTCTCTTTATCTCTCTTTCTCTACACACACACACACACACACACACACACACGCGCGCGCGCGCGCGCGCACGCGGGGCCCAACATCTGTAGTTTGTACTTTGCTTCAAATAGACTTATTAGTACTGAACTTCCCATTACAAAAGTAGTTGACATTCATGGTCTGGACATTTGTCTTTCCTTAGAAACATAGTTTTATCTTAATTTGGTATATGATTTATAGTTATTAAAAATAAGCACCATTCAGAATGGCTGGATATACTTAAAATGTAATTAGAACCAATCTGATTGTTTTTTGTTTTGGTGACTTTATTAAATGAAATAACTCAGACATATCCAAAAATATAAAACTAGTGGATAAGTATCTATGAATCCAAAATAAAGCTAAAGAAATGAAATAGAAACACAGTTGAATTCCTCGTCCTCCCCCTTCCAAATTATATTTCCCTCACTCTACCTCAGAAGTAAATATTCTTCAGAATTAAATGTTTATCATTTGCATGTGTACCTATGTATCTATATTGTTACTACTTACATACGTTCTTAAAATTAGATATTTGGAATAATACTGTGTGTACTCTTTTCCAAAAAGCTTCTTTCATTTAGCATTGTGTTTAGAAGATTGACACATAATGATACAAATCATTCTAGTACACAGTTCATTCATTTCCATTGCTTTAACATAGTCCACCATATGACTTTTCCATAATTTACTTATTCATGCTACTGATGATGGTAATCTACATTTTCTCAATTTTGCTTTCAGACTCATAAATACAAAGAACAAACTGATGCTTGCCAGGGGTTCAAGAGAGTGGGAGGAAGACAAGATAGGTAAAAAGGATCAAGAGGTACAAACTTCCAGTTAAAAAATAAATAAGTCATGAAGATGAAAAATACAGCATAGGAAATAAAATTGATAATATTGTAATAACTTTATATGGTGACAGACAGTGACTACACTTATCATCGTGAACATTACATAATGTATATAATTTTAAGTCATTACGTTATACACCTAGAACTAATATGATGCTATATGTCAACTACATATATAATCCCATACATGTATCAATAAAGGTATATTTCCTGTTTAAAACAATAAGCTATAAACATTCTTGTACATATCTCTTTCTGAAAGTGCAATATTATCTCTAGGATACATATCTAGGAATTTCTGGAATAAGTGTATGTGCATTGCCAAGTTGATTGTGTAATAACCACTTGCTCTCTCTTTAAAATGATTTGACCAACTTAAAATCACAGTAGTACTGTGTATATGTATCCTTTGCTGCATATCATAGTCAACACATTACATGTTTAACTTCAGAGCAAACCATAATATGGTATCTTATTGTGGTTATAATCAGCATTTTCTTTTTTACTAATGTTTCTTTTTTTTAAAAGATTTTATTTACTTATGAGAGAAAGAGTCAGAGTGTGAGAAAGAGCATGAGCGGGGGGAGAGGGCAAGGGAGAAGCAGCCTCCCTGCTCAGCAGGGAGGCTGGTGGCAAGCTCAGTCTAAGGACCCTGGGATCCTGACCTGAGCTGAAGGCAGACACTTCACCCACTGAGCCACTAGATGCCCCTTTACTAGTGATTCATATCACTTCATATATTTACTGACCGGCAAGATGTCATCTTCTAGTTTCTAATTTTTTTTTTCCATTGGAACGTTTGACTATAATACTATTGACTTATAGAAAACACTGAGGTATTCTTGGCAGTGATCCCTGTCATCTTTATACACTGCAAGTATCTTCATCTAATCAATTCACTTGTCTTTCCTTTGATGAATTTTTAATATATAAAAGTGTTTAACTTTGCCATGGTTTATCTTACCAACTATGACCTATATGTTCTAGGTTTTTGTTTCCTGTTCAAAAAATTCTTCATTACTGCAAGACTTCTGAGGAAGATGGCAGAGAAGGAGAATAATAAGTCACCTCAACCCATGGATACAACTAGGTAACACAGACATCGGTGTAAATAAACCAGAAAATGAACCAACTGGCAGAACAGTCTCTCCAAAGTTAAATGTAAAGAGGTCACATGGCAGAAGATAGGAAGGGCAGAGATGCAGTCAGGAGCTAAATGGATCTTGGGAGTGTCCTCCGGAGGGAGGGATGTGGTGGGCACAGAGAGGTGACAGGGACAGAGCATCAAACCAAGCATCCCAAGCACAGGGAACCCACATGTAAATCAGACAGGCCTAATTTCACAAGTTCTCACAATCAGCAGGGCTTACCACCTGCAACTTTAAAAATCAGCAGGCTGGGCTCTATGAGAGCCAAGAGAGTCAGAGGAAACAGAGTGCCCACCCTTAAAGAGACAGTACAGCCAACAGTCACAAAGAGATACACAAAGAGACACATAGAAGCAGCAGTCTGAAAAATGCCTGGATCATACAGGAAGGAGACATGCTTACTAATCTGAGAATCGGTGCTAGAGGGGCAGGGATCTTCATGAGGATTCTCCAGGAACAAAGTAAGTGGTGAGTGCCATTTCCTCACCCAGCCCTCTCCCTAGACATCATATACCTGTGGGAACTAACACAGCACCAATGCTTGCTACCAAATGTGCTAACAGGCACCTTGCCCCCATGTCCTCCTGCAGACAAACTCCCTCCAATACATCCTTGGCCCAAGCCTGTCCAAAGTGCTGCCATAAGCCTAGGGAGGTGCAAGCAGTCCCACTAGGGACCAGCCCTCCCTGCCCCCATAAAGTGACTCCTCCCCCCCCCCCCCCCCCGTAAAGTGACTCCTACCCAGGAGAGAGGGGAAAATAACCACACATACACACCAGTCCAACTGTGGCCTCAGCAGTGGGCTGGAGAAAACATCTGGTCTGGATGCAGGCCCCCCACCAATGAAAGCTTCTCAGGGAACACATAAAAAAACACCCAGAAATTTGTGCTACTGCAACTCTGGCAAACTCCTGGTCTGACTCAACTCGAGGCCAAGGCAGCTGAAGACGGGTCCACTAACAATGCAGGGACCAAGCGCTGCCCATGTAGGCAAACAGAGCCACTTCAGACAATGGACTAAAAGCAAAAGTGACTCAGTCATAATAGTAGGGCACATGCAAAACAAAAAGGAGTCACACCTAAAAAACCAGGTTCTAGTGAACAGGGGACATTTCACTTCTGGGCACTATAAAACCTCTTCTTCACAAGGCTACTGCTTTTAAGAACAAATGTAGCTGACCTTCCTAACATGTAGAAACAGACACATAGAATTAGCTAAAATGAGGAAATAAAGGAGTGTGTTCCAAATGAAAGCACAATACAAAAATCACAGCAAGAGAGCTAAATGGAATGGAGATAAGTAATATTCCTGATAGAGAATTTAAAGTAATGGTCATAAAGATACTAACTGGACTTGAGGAAAGAGTGGAAGACCTAAGTGTGACCCTTAACAAAGAGGTAAAAAATTAAAAAAAGAACCAATCAGAGATGAAGAACTCAACAACTGGAATTACAAATACACCAAATGGAATTAACAGTAGACTGAAGGACAAAAAAAGAATAAATCGGTGACCTGAAGGACAGAATAATGGAAAGCAATCATATTGAGCAGGTGAGAGAAAAATAATAATAATAAATGAAAATAGACATAAGGAACTCAGCCACTCCATCAAGCATAATAACATTCATACTATAAGGATCCCAGAAGAAGAAAGTAAAAAGTGTGCAGTAAAGTTATTTGAAGAAATAATAGGTGAAAACTTCCCAAATCTGCACAAAGAAATAGAATCCAGATCCAAGAGGCACAGAGAGCCCCCAACAAAATCAACCCAAGGAGGTCCACACCCAGAGGCACAGTAATTAAAATGGCAGAAAGTAGTGAGATAGAGAGAATTTTAAAAAGCAGCAAGGGAAATAAAATAGTTATATACAAAGGAAATCCCATAATGCATATCAGTTGATTTTTTGGCAGAAACTTTGTAGGCCAGGAGGGAGTGGCATGATGTTTTCAAAATACTGAAAGAAAAAAAAAAGATGACCAAGAATATCCAGAATAGAGGGAGAGAAAAAGAGTTTCCCAAACAAAAATTAATGAAATTCAAACCACTACACCAATCCTACAAAAAATGTTAAAGGGAACTCTGAGTGGAAAGGAAAAACCTTAAGCAGGAAAAAGAGAAGTAGGAAGCACAAAATCATTAAAATTACATTTATCTCTAAAAATCAGTCAAGGTATTACAAAATAAAAGGGTGTAACATATGACACCATATATCTAAACTGTGGGAGGGAAAGAATAGGGTCAAACTTAAGTGCCCATCAACTTACTATAGACTGCTATATGCAGAAGCTGTTATATACAAAACTAATGATAACCACAAATCAAAAACCACGGGGCCCCTGGCTGACTCAGTTGGTAGAGCACGCAGCTCTTGATTGTAAGTTTAAGCCCCATATTGGGCATAGAGACTAATTAAAAATAAAATCTTAGGGGCTCCTAGGTGGCTCAGTGGGCTAAGCGGCTGCCTTCCGCTCAGGTCATGGTCTCAGGGTCCTCATCAGCCCCACAGCCCCTCAGCCCCACATCAGGCTCTCTGCTCAGGGGGGAGCCTGCTTCCCCATCTCCCTCTGCCTGCTGCTCTGCTTGCTTGTGATCTCTCTCTCTCTCTCTCTCTCTCTGTCAAATAAATAAATAAAATCTTTTTTTTAATCTTTAAAAAAAATACACCAATAGATATGCAAAAAAAAAAAAAGAGAGAGAGAAAGGAATCCAAGTATATCATTAAAGGGAGACAGCAAACCAAGAGAAGAGAGCAAGAGGAGAAAGGAACAGAGATGAACTACAAGAACAACCATAAAACAAGTAATACAATGGCAATAGAAACATACCTATCAATAATTACTTTCAATGTAAATGAGCCAAATGTTCCAATCACAAGATAGAGTGCGAGAATGCATAAAAAATCAAGACTGATCTATATGCTGTCTACAAGAGACTAATTTCAGACCTAAAGGCATATGAAGATTCAAAGTGATGAGATGGAAAAGCATTTATCATGCATGTAAGTGAAAAGCAAGTCAGGGTAGCAATATTTTATCGGACAAAATAGACACTGAGAGATAGAATGCAACAAGAGACAAAGAAAGACACTGTACAATCATAAAAACAATGATCCAACAAGAAGATATAACAATTATAAATATGTACATACCAAACATGGGAGCACCCAAATATATAAAACAGTAAATAATAAACATAAAGAAAGAAATAGTGACACAATAATAGTTAAGAACTTTAATACCCACTTAGATCAATGGATAGATGATCCAAATAGAAAACCAACAAGGAAACAGGGATTTTCAAAGACACAGTGAATTAGATGGGCCTAACACACATGAAAAGCATTCTACCTTAAAACAGCAAAACACACATTGTTTTCAAATGTGTGGAACATTCTTCAGAATAGATCACCTATTATGCCCAAAACAAGTCTCAACAAGTTCAAAAAAAGATCAAAATCATACCATGCATCTTTTCTGAACACAACTCTATGAAACTGGACATCAACCACAAGAAAACATATGGAAACAGCACAAATATATGGCGGTTAAATAACATGTGACTAAACAATGACTAGGTCAAACCAAGAAATCAAAGAAGAAATTGAAAATTACCTGGAAACAAATGAAAATGAAAACACCATGGTCCAAAATCTTTGGTATGCAGCAAAAGCAGTTCTAAGAGAAAAATCTGAAATAAAAAACCTAACCTTACACCCAAAAAAGTTTGAAAAAGAAGAACAAACAAAAACCCAAACCAGCAGAAGGAAGGAAATAATAATAATTACAGCAGAAATAAATCATATAAAAAACAAAAAACAAACAAAAAATAAAATGGATCAGTGAAACCAGCAGGTCGTTCTTTTTAACCAGATTCATCAAAAAGAGAGAGAGAGAGAGAAGAGGACTCAAATAAATAAAATCAGAAATTAAAAGGAAGGGGCACCTGGGTGGCTCAGTCATTAGGTGTCTGCCTTTGGCTCAGGTCCTGGGATGGAGCCCGGCATCAGGCTCCCTGCTCAGTGAGCAGTCTGCTTCTCCCTCTCTTACTCCTCCTGCTTGTGTCCCCTTACTTGCTATCTCTCTCTCTCTCTCTCTCTCTCTCTCTCTCTCTCTGTGTGTGTTAAATAAATAAATAAAACCTTAAAAAAAAAAAGAAAAGAAATTAAGAAGGAAAAAATAACAACCAAAACCACAGAAATACAATTAAAAGAGGATACTATGAAAAATCATATGCCAACAAATTGAACCTAGAAAAAAATGGACAAATTCCTAGAAATATTTAACATCCTAAAACTGAATCAAGAAGAAATAGAAAATTTGAACAGACTGATTTCCAGCAATGTCCAGGACCAAATGGCTTCACATATGAGTTTTACCAATTTTTAAAGAACTAATATGTATTCTTTTCAAACTATCCAAAAAATAGAAGAAGGAAAGCTTTCAAATTCATTTTATGAGGTCAACATTACCATATCAAAGCCAAATAAAGACACTACAAAAATGAGAACCCAATATCTCTAATAACCAAAGATGCAAATGTCCCCCCAAAAATATTGTCAAACCAAATCAAATAATACATTAAAAAAAAAAAAAACACTCACTACAATTAAGTGGGATTTATTCTTGGGATGCAAGAGTGATTCAACATTTGCAAATTAGTCAACAGGATATATCACATCAAGAGAAAGGATACAAACCACATATTTGACACAATTATGTCAAAGCATATTGGACAAAGATCAACATCCACATGAAAAAACCCTCAATGAAGCAGGTTTAGAGGAACATATATCAACATAATAAAGGCTGAATATGAAAAACACACAGCTGACATTATGATCAATGAGGAAAAACTGAGAGCTTCTCCTCAAAGATCACGAATCCATTCTCACCACTTTTAGTCAATGTATATTAGAAGTCCTAACCACATCAATCAGACAAGAAAAAAAATAAAGGCATCCAAATGGGTTAGGAAGAAATAAAACTTTCATTATTTGCAGATGACATAATACTATACATAGAAAACCCTGAAGATTCCACCAAAATCCTAGTAGAATTGATAAATGAATTCAGTAACATTGCAAGATACAGAATCAATATACAGAAATCTGTTGCATCTCTATACTAATAATGAAGCAGCAGAAAGAGAAATTAACAAAGCAATCACATTTACAAATATACCAAAAATAATAAAATACACAAGAATAAACTTCTAAGGAGTTGAACAATCTGTACTCTGAAAACTATAAAATATTGATGAAAAAAATTCAAGATGGCACAAACAAATGGAAAGATACCTCATGCTCATAGATTGGGAGAACAAATATTGTGAAAATGTCCATTCCACCCAAAGCAATCTGCAGATTTAATGCAATCCCTATCAAAATACCAACAGCATTTTTCACAGGACTAGAGCGAATAATCCTAAAACATGTATGGAACCATAAAAGACCCTGAATACCCAAAACAATACTTGAAAAAGTATAACAAAACTGGAGGTATCATAGCACACCTCAGTGGCTCAATTGGTTAAGCAGCTGCCTTCAGCTCAGGTCATGATCTCAGAGTCCTGGGATTGAGCCCTACATCAAGGCTGTCATTCTCCCTCTCTCTCTGCCTGCCACTACCCCTGCTAGTTCTTTCTCTTTTTCTCCCTCTTTCTCTCTCTCTTCCTGCCAAATAATAAAATCGTAAAAAAAAAAAAAAAAAATCAACACTGTTAAGAGATAAAATAGTTAACATCTTAAAAAACTAGAAGTATCATAATCCCATATTTCAAAATATACTACAAAGTTGTAGTAATCAAAATAGTATGGTACTGGCACAAAATAGACACTTGGATCAACAGAACAGAGTCCAGAAATAAACCCACAATTGTATGGTTATTTAATCTTTGACATGGCAGGAAAGAACATGCAATGGGAAAAATATATTCTCTTTAACAAAAGGTTAAAACTGGAGGAAAATGGACCACCTTCTCATACCATACACAAAAAATAAACTCAAAATATATTAAGGACCTATATGTGAGACCTGACACCATAAAAATCCTAGAAGAGAGCACAGGCAGTAATATCTCTGACTTGGCCATAGTGACATTTTTCTAGATATACCTCCTGTGGCAAGGGAAAACAAAAGCAAAAATAAACTATTAGGATTATATCAAAATAAAAAGCTTCTGGCCAGCAAAGGAAACTATCAACAGAACTAATAAAATACATCCTATTGAATGAGAGAAGATATTTGCAAAAGACATATCTAAGGAGGGTTAGCATCTAAAATATATAAAGAACTTATACAACTCAACACCCCCAAAATGGACAGTCCAAATAAAAAATGATAAGACATAAACACATATTCCTCCAAAGAAGACATACAAGTGACCAACAGACATGAAAAGATGCTCAGCATCACTTATCATCAGGGAAATGCAAATCATAACCACAATGAGATACCACCTCACACCTGTCAGAATGGCTAAAATCGAAAGCACAAGAAACAGCAAGTGTTGGGGAGAAGGTGGAGAAAAAGAAACCCTCAGGCATGGTTGGTGCGAACACAAACTAGTACATTCACTGTGGAAAACAGTATGGAAGTTCCTTAATAAAATGAAATAAATGAAAATAAAAATAAAATAAAATAAAATGAAAACAGAATGACAAGTAATTTTACTAATGGGTATTTACCTGAAGAATATGAAAGCAAGAATTCAAAAAGATAATGCACCCCTATGTTTATTTCAGCATTATTTACAGTAGCCAAATTATGGAAGCAGCCCAAGTGTCCATCGACAGATGAACAGATAAAGAAGTGGTACATATATATAATGGAGTATTACTCAGCTGTAAAAAAGAATGAAAGCTTGCCATTTGCAACAACATGGATGGATATAGAGGATATAACACCAAGTTGGGGGGAAAAAAAAAAAAGAGAGAAAGACAAATACCAAGATTTTGGTCATATGTGGAATTTAAGAAACAAGAGATAAAAGGCTAACCAAAAAACAGACTCTTAATTATAAAGAACAGATGGTTGCCAGAGGGGAAGTGGGTGGGTGGATGGGTGAAATAGGTGAAGGAGATTAAGAGTCCACTTACCTTGATGAGCACTGACTAATGTATAGAATTGTTGAATCCCTATACTTTACACCTGAAACTAATATAATAGTGTATGTTAACTAAACTACTATTTTAAAAAATCAGAAAATTTTCTTAAAAAGAAATTCTTCATTACCATAAAACAAAGAGGCATCTTTCTTCATTTGCCTCATGAAGTTTTGTTCTATTTAGATCTTTATGCAACAGAGAATGTTTGTTCTTTTTGTTGTTATTTGTAATGAAAGATAAGATTCTACTTATTTCCAAAAGCATCTTTTATAAAAAAGTTCACACTTCCCCACTGATTTGCAGAGCCTGGTCTCTCATGTATCAACTTCATACACACACAGTTTTGTATCTGGGCTTCCGTCTGTCTCCATTGGTCCATTATCCTATTCCCATGTCAACATCACCTCTTCTTGAATGCTATCACTTTGCAATGTCTTCAAATATTGGTAGGATACTTCCCCCAAGATGTTCTCTTTCATAGCTGTCTTAGCTTTTTTCCCCTTTGTTCTTCTAAGTGAATATTAGAATCACCTCAAGTTCCATGAAAACATTAGTGATATTTTTATTGGAATAATGCTTTGAATTTATACACAAATTGAGGTAATTTACATCTTTAGTATTTGGACTCTATCACACTCTCTCTCCACTTATCTAGTTCTTCTTTAATGACTTTCAATAAAGTTTTATAATTATCTCCATAAAAATCTTGTACATCTTTTGTTAGATTTATTCCTATTGCTTTACACTCTAGTTGCTATTAAATGCTATCCTTTTAAAAATACATTTTGAAATGTTTTTTTGCTAGATTTGATATGTAATAAACCTGTGGAAATCTCTTCTTAGTTTAACAGTTTAGTTGTACAGGCTCTTGGGCTGCTTATTAGACTCAAATGTAGAATATGGTTTCTTCCTTTTCAATCCTTCTGTTTTCTTACTCTAATCTCTGGGCTTCCTGGGCTGGCCAACACAATGCAAAACAAGACATGCTTCTCTCATATCTGGTTTTAAAGGGAATGTTTCTAATGTTTCACTGCTTTAAGTAAGATTTCATCATTTAAGGAAGTTTTCCTCTATTCCTACTTTTCTAAGTAGTTTGATTATAAAAGAACAGTGAATTTGGGGGCACCTAGGTGATGCCATCAGTTGAGGTCCAACTCTCTTGTTTCAGCTCAGGTCATGATCTCCAGATCATGAGACCAAGCCCCATGGCAGGTTCCACTCTCAGTTTCATCTACTTGAGAGTCTCTCTGCCTCTCCCTCTGCCCCACCCACTCATGCTCTCTTGCTTTCTCTCTAAAATAAATCCTTTTTAAAAAATTGGATTTTGTCGGGGCACCTGGGTGGCTCAGTGGGTTAAGCCGCTGCCTTCGGCTCAGGTCATGATCTCAGGGTGTTGGGATCGAGTCCCGCATCGGGCTCTCTGCTCAACAGGGAGCCTGCTTCCCCCTCTCTCTCTCTCTGCCTGCCTCTATGCCTACTTGTGATCTCTCTCTGTCAAATAAATAAATAAAATCTTTAAAAAAAAAAAATATTGGCTTTTGTTGACTTTTTTGTTTTTATTGAGAAAACCCTGTGATTCTTCTACATTAATCTGTTAATGTAGTAAATTGCATTAATGATCTTTCCAATCATATATCATCCTCACATTACTGGACTAAACCCCATATGTGCATGATGCAATTTCTTAAACATTTTGGGTTTTGGTCATTAATTGGTTGAAGAGCTTTTTGCTTATAAGTGGATCCAACAGTCTAGCTTGTGATTTTTCACTTACCAGCTTATTATACTTTGGTTAAACTGCTCTATTTTATTGCTTTTTATTTTTCAAAAATTTATTTGAGGTAGAGAGCACATGCACATTATGGGGGTTGGAGGAGAGAAAGAGCGAGTCTTAAGCGGACTCCACACTGAGCACAGAGCTCAGTGCCAGGCTCGATGTCACAACCCTGAGATCATGACTTGAACCAAAATCAAGAGTCAAAAGATTTACTGACTGCACCACCCAGGTGCCCCCACCTGTTCTATTTTAAAAGTTGGGCAATCTTCTTTCTTCTTCCAGACTCTGAAATAATCTTTTCATGACAATATGGAGTTAAAAGTTATCTTCTACTTGAATACTTGATATAACTTGCCTATGAACCCAGCTTGCTTTGTTGATATGAGAGAAAAGGAATGGGAGATAGGTTAATTAGTGGTAGAGGTTTTAAATACCATTTTAATTTGTTAAGTGGGTAGAGATATTTTCATGTTTTCTATTATTTAAATCAGACTTTGACAAGTTGTATTTTCCTAGTAAATTGTGACTTTCACCCAACTTTTCAAAATTATTGTCAATAAGATCACCATATTTTTTAACGTCTGCTTTGTGTTTGATTATGTCACCTTGGTTATTTATTCATTTGTGCCTTCTCTTTTTGTCAGTCTTACTTCTTTATATTACTTTGAATTTATTTTGTTGTTCTCTCCGTAGCTTCTCAAGCTGGACACCGAGCTCATATTTTTCAGCATTTTTGTGCAATAAATTACTTCCTGAGCATGGTTTTAGCCATATCCCATAACTTGTGATATATTGTGTTTTCCTTATTCCAGTTATAATGTCTAATTTCCATTATGATTTCTTCTTTGAGACATATAGAAGTGTGTTATTTTCAAACATAAGAAAAGTTTTCTTCTCCCATAAGGTCATTTTTTTTCTTATCAGTTCTTTTGTTAAGAATTTAGCATTGTTTTATTTAAGAAGCTTGATCCAAGTGTCACTTTATTCAACCTGAAGTCCTTGACCCTTTTGGTGAAGCTACCAAAACCAAACCACCTTGGGATGGGCAATACCCACAAGACAATCTCTGTCATAGAACAGCTTATTATTTTGGTTTCCCATTCTTTTTTACTCTGAACACTTGTGGTCCTTAACTACCCTGCAAGCTAAATTATCATTTTTTTTAATGTTTTTCAGCATGAAATTTTCAGACTATCTAGTCAGCCATATTGCCAGGAAGAAAAGTCTGAGGATGATTGTTCATTTATATGCTATAGTCTGAGGAGATTATAGAGGCAGGAAATTTTTCCCAAACTGGCACTTTTTGCTTAGTAAATACAATTCTCAGGTGAATATTAATTTATCATGGAGTTTGTGTATGACAATACTGGACCACTGTCTTATTCCATACATAAAAATAAAATCAAAATAGATTAAAGATTTGGATGTAAGGCCTGAATCCATAAAACTCCTAGAAGAAAACATAAAGGGAAATCTTGATGTTGGTCTTGATGATGAATTTTTAGATTTGATACCGAACGCAAGGGCACCAAAACCAAAAATAAACAAGTGGGAATACATCTAACTGAAAAGCTTCTGCACTGCAAATGAAAGCATCATCAAAATAACGAAAATAAGGAAACCTATAAATAGCAGAATATATTTGCAAATTATATATCTGATAAGAGATTAATACCTGAAATATAGAGAGTTTACACAATTCAATAGAAAAGAAAAAAAAATCCAATTTCAAAAAGGGAGAGAGAATCTGAGTAGACATTTTCCCAGAGAAGATATACAGATGTCAAACAGGTGTCAAACATGAAAAGGTGCTCCATATCACTAATCAAGGGAAAATGTAAATCAAAACCACAATGAGATATCACCTCGACACCTGTTACAATGCCTAGCATCAAAAAAGAGCAAGTGTTGGAGAGGATGTGGAGAAAAGAGAACCCTTGTGTTCTGTTGGTAGGAATACAAATTGGTGACGTCCCTATAGAAAACCCTATGGAGGGGCGCCTGGGTGGCTCAGTGGGTTAAGCCACTGTCTTCGGCTCAGGTCATGATCTCAGAGTCCTGGGATCGAGTCCTGCATCAGGCTCTCTGCTCAGCAGGGAGCCTGCTTCCTCCTCTCTCTCTCTGCCTGCCTCTCTGCCTACTTGTGATCTCTCTCTGTCAAATAAATAAATAAAATAAATCTTTAAAAAAAAAAAGAAAACCCTATGGAGGTTTCTCAAAAAATTAAAAATAAACTACCATATGATTCAGCAGTTCCTCCTCTGGTATTTATTTACCTAAAGGAAATGAAAACACTAATTTGAAAGGATAGTTACATCCCCATGTTCACTGCAGCATTATTTACAATCCCAAGACATGGAAACAAAGTAAGTGTCTAGTAATGTATTAATGCATAAAGAGAATGTGATACACACACACAATGGAATATTATTCATCCATAAAAATAATGAGTGTGCCATTAACAACAATATGGATGGAACTGGAGTGAAGTAAATGTGAGTTAAGCTAACTAAAATAAGTCAGATAGAAAAAAAGCAAATACCACATTATCAGACTTATATGTGGAATCTAAGAAAAAAAGGTGGGGAGAGGGACAAAAAAAAAAAAAAAAAGAACAGAGTTCACAGATTCAAAGAACAGACTGGTGGGTGCCAGAGCCAGAGGGTATAGGGTAGGTGAAAGGAATGAAGGTGATCAAACGGTACAAAATTCCAGTTATAAAATACGTATGTTTTCATTTCCTTTAGGTAAATAAATACCAGAGGGGGAACTGCTGAATCATATGGTAGTTTATTTTTAATTTTTTGAGAATATAGATATATCCCAAAAAGAGAGGAGCAAAATACGTACAAAATACGTCAGAGCAATGATTACATCAGGGCAACATGATAACTATAGTTAATACTACTGCATTGTGTATTTGAAAGTTGCTAAAAGAGTAGATCGTCAGTGTTCTCATCATAGGAAAAACAAAATTATAACTACATTTGGTAATGGATATCAACTAGACTTACTGTGGTAATTATTTTGCAATATGTAAAAATACTGAATCATGATGTTGTACACCTGAAACTAGTGTATTGTTATATATCAATTATATCACTGAAAACAACAACAACAGCACAATATTCCAGTAAAGAAAGGAAAATGTACAGGACGCAGGCGTGGCTTTGTTGGTTAAGTGTCTGCCTTCAGTACAGGTCATGATCTCAAGATCCTGGGATTGAGATCTGAGTTGGGCTCTCTGCTCAGTGGGGATTTTGCTTCCTCCTCTCCTTTTGCCTCTCCCCCCATGTGTGCACTCATGTGCGCTCTTTCTCAAATAAACAGAATCTTAAAAAAAAAAAAAAAGAAAAAGAAAAAGAAAAAGAAAAGAAAATATATATATGGGGAGGAGACAGTAAAAAAATAATTGAGGAAGTTTAGGGATAGAAAGACAGGAAGAATTGGGTAGAAAATAATAAGTCTAAGGATAAAATTATCATGCTAGAGCAATATCATACTGTGCTGTTCAGTTACTAGGGGTGAACCAGGTTTGCTATTGAAAAAGGAAAAAGGAAGCAAAGAGGGAAACATTGTCCATCACAAAATTCTAAATGTTCCTAGAATTAAAATAGGCCATTGTCAAGGTATTGGATCAAATATGGTATTGTAATAAAGCAAAGCCACATCTAGCCTTGGGTAAATTCTAACACACTATTACATAAGCTGAAACATCTGCCTTGGGCAAAAACAAGGAACATCTAGCCAGTGATGTGTTGAGGGCTATATAACAGACATACTAATTGAGGAATGCTAGAGAATTTAATTGAGGAATGCTAGAGAATTTTCTCTATGTTCTCTGTAGAGATTAGATCAAGGTGTAGTGTACCTTTCGTGGAAACTTTGGATGTGTTTTCCATAGTGGAATCATTAGGTTAATCTTTCACACTCCTATGTCTCTCTAGGATACTAATGGCACTAACTCATATCAAATGTCAATAAGTCACAATATTAAATACTGTAGGTTTACTTTTATGGCAAAATTTGGTAACCAGGATTATATTCATGCCTGCATATGTGGAAAGTAAAACCCAGATACTAAGAATTCTATTTAACCATTAAAATGTGATGTTATGCCTAGCTTTCTGTGTCTTATTCTGATATACATAAATAGATCAAAAAGAGTCTCAAGTAACTTACACTGCATAGGATAGATGAAATTAGAGAACAAAGTAAGTGGAAGTCAATAGAAATTTTACACTTTATTCTCTAACAGGCTGGTGCCTCTGATGAATGAAATCATACTAACTTTAAAATCTGAAAATTAAAGAACGTTTTTAAAAAAAAGTGTAAAATACTCTGCAAATCTATGTGTAGATAGAGGTATAGCTATGTAAATATAGTCTATGTAGATAGAGGTATAGTAGCTACTTCTAGGAAGGTGGAAACAAGACAATTAAGATGACACCGAATTGGGGGCGCCTGGGTGGCTCAGTGGGTTGGGCCGCTGCCTTCGGCTCAGGTCATGATCTCAGGGTCCTGGGATCGAGTCCCGCATCGGGCTCTCTGCTCAACAGGAAGCCTGCTTCCCTCTCTCTCTCTGGCTGCCTCTCCATCTACTTGTGATTTCTCTCTGTCAAATAAATAAAATCTTGGAAAAAAAAAAAAAAAGATGACACCGAATTACTCTGGAAAAAGGAATACTTTCAAAAGGAGGCAAGTTTTCAACAAACTTGTATGAAAGAGAGGAAATGGCAAAGAGGTGGTAGAAAAGCAGAGTACACTAAAAATTACATGGAAATAAACGAGTTACATGCTGGTACCAGCAACATGACTTGACTTAATTGAGATGGAGAGAATGAATTGAGAATAATGCTTGGAGTAATGCTGCAGAAAAACAAAAGGACAAAAGTCCTTGACTTTTAGAGACAATAAGGGGTTGAATCAAGGCAGTGCTATAATCATAAATAATTTCTAATCCTTGAGTAATAGTGTTTACCTAGTTACATTTTGAATACGTTGTGGAGTCAAGAAACCAGGAATTGCTGTATTAACCAAATAATCAGGAAAGCTCAATTAAAAACAATTTTTATGAATGGGACAGAGGAGAGAAATAGGGTAATCTGTTTGACATTAAAAACATAAAAAATAAAGAATTTGCTTGATGGTAAGTGTTGAAGATATATCCCAAAAAGAGAAAAGCAAAATAAATAATGCTGCCAGAGTTTCCACTAGACCTAACTGTTAGGTTGTTGATACAAATGACAGTGAAAGGAAGAATTCTGGCTGGAGGAAGAGACGTTAAATATGTATTTTCAGTCTTCAGCTAGCTCATCAGGAAACACGAATGAGTTTAATTTTTCAACCTGGAAAAAGGATAGCAATTTTTAAAATTAAAAGAAGGAATTTGCTGCCATCTTGTGGCCAATTTGGAAGTTACAGCTTGTTTAAGTATTTTTAGATTCTCCAACTTTCAAACATGTCTCTGAATGATTTGAAGGTTCTCACAAAGTCATTCTACTTGTTTACAAAGAAATTACATGTTTACTATATGTATTAAACTTAAATTTCAACTCAATTCGTAGTCAAGTGAGGCAATATTTAAAGAATACATACTCTAATGTATTGATTTTAAAAAACTACACATTTGTAAATCAAATAAAAATAAATTATAGTATCTTTAGGGTAAATACCCAGTAGTGCAATTGCTGGGACGTGCACCCGAATGTTTATAGCAGCAATGTCCACAATAGCCAAACTATGGAAAGAACCTAGATGTCCATCAACAGATGAATGGATAAAGAAGATGTGGTATATATACACAGTGGAATACTATGCAGCCATCAAAAGAAATGAAATCTTGCCATTTGCAACAACATGGATGGAACTAGAGCGTATCATACTTAGCGAAATAAGTCAAGCAGAGAAAGACAACTATCATATGATCTCCCTGATATGAGGAAGTGGTGATGCAACATGGGGGCTTAAGTGGGTAGGAGAAGAATCAATGAAACAAGATGGGATTGGGAGGGAGACAAACCATAAGTGACTCTTAATCTTACAAAACAAACTGAGGGTTGCTGGGGGGAGGGGGGTTGGGAGAAGGGGGGGTAGGGTTATGGACATTGGGGAGGGTATGTGCTTGGGTGAGTGCTGATTCACAGACCTGTACTACTGGGTCTAAAACTACATGTTTATAAAAAATTAAAAAATAAATAAATAAAAAATAAATAAATTATAGTGACATACTTATCAATTTCATGATCTCTGGCAAAAAATAAAATAAAATGAACAGGAATCGTTGGGGATATAATGAAAGATAATGCTTTTAAAAGTTACATAATGTACAGAAAGCACTGGCATCTAGTTTTGCCTTAGTTAGCAGTTCCGTGGCTTCACACAATTTATTTAGTGGTTGGTACCTGTTCTTCTCTGTGAACTGATCTCATAGAAATGAGGATCGAATGAAATGACCTACATCAAGGTACTCTGAAAGCTGTAGAATCCTCTTTAAAAATAAAAAGAGAATTAAACTGAACAGATAAGGCAGAAGGTAGCATCAGATGTGTGCCTCAGCAGAGAAAGATACGTGACTTGGAGTAAGACACTTTTCTCTACGTGAGATGAATTAGAACAGCTCAAAATATATAAAATTTACATCTAATAAATAGCAAACACCTGTTATATAAGAATGGTATTAAGAAAACTTAGATCCAAATAGCTACTCCAAAATAACTCACAAGTATAATGGGAGATGTGATCCATTTTTTTATGGCAAAAAGATGTGAAAATGCAAAAGTTAACTGTCTGCAAAGTTCAGTGAGTAGTTCCAACAAAAGTATGGATCTACTTTTATTCCTATTTAAAATATAACATTAGCTCTAGGTAATGGATACCTGAAGACAGAAGTTGGGATAAAAGCTTAAACATTCTTTAAGTTATATACAAAAGTCCAAAACATCTGTGTATTTCATACGGTCAGTATCAGTACTTTCTTCAAGGAAAATCATCAATTCCACTATTTGAAAAAGATTAGATGAAGAAATCCATTAGATTCAGTGCATTCAAGAACACTTAGACTTGTACAAACTGCTCGGTCCTTTACCACCACCCTTTCCTGGGCCCCCAAAGCAGGTCTGAGGAGTCCTGTGAACCCAATGACTTACTTCCATTGGGAATTAGAAAGACTGACTAATCGAGAGAATTTTTATTTCGTGTCCAAGGGAAAAAGGTGAAGAGGTAAGAGAGTTACAAAGAAGTTTATTGGTCCCTTAACAGAATTTCTTAGAGAAAATAAACCATATCTTCACCATGTCTAATAAGATTAGCCCTTTTAGGGGCACCTGGGTGGCTCAGTGGGTCAAGACTCTTCCTCAGATCATGATCTCAGGGTCATGGGATTGAGTCCTGCATTGGGCTCTCTGTTCAACAGGGAGCCTGCTTCCCCCTCTCTCTCTGCCTGCCTCTGCCTACTTGTGATCTCTATTTCTGTGTCAAATAAATAAATAAAATTCTTTAAAAAAAAAAGACTAGCCCTTTTGTATCCTTTATTACTCATGGTAACGCCACTAAAAGAATTATAATCCAATTCTAGTAACTTGAAGAAAAGTGTCCATCAATAGATAACAAAATATTAAAGTGGCCATTTTGGCTACAATGGTCAGATAATAGATATCCAACACCAAAAGGAAGTATTCCATCAGGATGCAAATATCCCAAGAAGAAACAGAGCCACTATGGAGCTGCAGAGCCTTTTTCCTGAAAGATGGAGGAGAGAGGCTGTATTAGTCAGGATTCTCCCAAGAAACAGAACGAATAGGATACCATGTGTATTTATACAGAGAGAAAGAGAAAGGGAAATATTTAATACACAGAATTGGCTCACACAATTATGGAGGCTGAGAAATCCCACCATCTGTCATCTGCAAGCTGGAGGCTATGGAAAGCTGGTGGTATAGTCCCAGTTCAAGCCTGAAGGCCTGAGAACCAGGGGAGCCAATGACTTTAGTTCCTGTCCACGCACAGAAAAAGACCAAGGTCCCAGTTTAATAGACAGGCAAAGGGAACCAATGCTCTCCTCCTCCACTGTTTTGTTCTCTTCAGACCCTCAAAGGATTACATGATGCCCAGCCACACTGGGAAGGGCGCTGTGCTTTACTCAAGTCTACTGAGCCAAATGTTAATCTCACCCAGGAACAGCCTCACAGACACACCCGGAAATAACATTTAGCCAAATATCTGGACATCCAGTTAAGTCGACACATAAAATTAACTACCCTATACATTTCGTAATTCTTAATTTTAGAAAGATTGTACAGTATACATTATGTAACACCCTCAATGCTTATTACCTATCAACATTTCACAGTAAGATGTATGCACATACCCACCAAGAAGGATTTTTAAAAGGTTATAGAGATTATAAATAGCCTCATGTTAATTTAAGTCAGGTATTGCTGCCAAATATATATGCAAGACATACACACCTGTATAAAGAGATATAGATAGGTTCATCATTTTTTCTTTATTTTTTAAAGAACTTCTTAGATTTCAGAATTATAGAAAAGGACTGTAGTCAAAAGCCACATATATTATACTATATCTTTTATCTTGCACAGAAAGAAAGACAATTTGAAGAGGACTTCTTTGAAGAATAAGTGGGAGACACAGAAGAGATAATTGCTAAAGTTTTCTGCAGAAACTCTCAGAAGAATGATATGCTTTTTTTTTTAAGATTTTTATTTATTTGATAGAGACACAGTGAGCAAGAGAGGGAACACAAGCAGGGAGAGTGGGAGAGGGAGAAGCAGGCTTCCCTCTGAGCAGGGAGCCCAATGGGCTTTATCCCAGAACCCTGGGATCATGACCTGAGCTGAAGGCAGACGCTAATGACTGAGCCACCCTGGCACCCCTTGATATGTCCCTTTCATTACGATATACTGAACTGGTGCCTAGCTCCTGCCTGGGGAACACAAATGGGAAGAGACAGATCATCTGGAAAAAGCATTAGTAACATGGAGATCAGCTTGCTTTTCCAAAGTCTATCAGGGCAAAATATGCATAAATATTTTGCATGGGGGACACATGGGCATGTGATTCTTCTAGAATCTAACCAGTGAAATCACCTACAGGGATAGAGCAGGGATTCATTTCTGTGAAATCACCACAAACTGTCACTTAGAACAATTTCTTATTTCCTCCCAGTTCTGTGGATTGACAGGGTTCACTCCTTCAGTCAGCTTACAGCCTGGATGGGGCTGGATTGGATAAGATGGTCTCACTCGTATTTCAGGAAGCTCAACTCCTGATAAGAGATGAGAAAACTGGGATGGTGGAGCTGGTCTCCCTCTCTGCCTAACTTGTCTTTCATCTCAAGCATCTTCCTATGACGGCAGAAGTATTCCAAGGAGATGAGGCCAAACTCAGAAGTTACACAATGTCCCTTCCAGAACATTCTACTTCCTCCAAGCAAACCACAAGGCCAACCCACATTCACAGAGTTAGGAAGTGGATTCTGCCTTAGGATAAGGGGAGCTGCGAAAAAATTGGAGGTCATATTTAGTATACCATCAGGGGCAAAAGGATTTCAGCCGTGAGAACCTGCAAACAAGTCACCCATTCCCCAAAGGCCAAAAGAAGTCATAACCGGCAAGTCAGAGGATGGCTCATTCACCTGAATCAGGGAAATGGATGATGAGTGGTGTCCCCACCAATGGCTGAGTATTCCGAGAAGCAATGAACACATCCAGAGAAACATCAGCCCAACCCAGAGTCCAAGCGTATCCCTGTCGCTCTCCTTCCCACCTTTCTTTCCTCTGCTTCAGCCAAGTTAGGAAATGGAATAAAATGGGGAAGGAAGGACAGGAACAAAAGCCTGGGAAAGAGAAAAAGGAGCTACCCCTCTTCTTAAACCTTCTTTTTGCCAAAGGCCCCAGCTAGGGAAAAATTTCACTTAATATCAGATTCAAAGCTTGATTATAAGGTAGTACTGGCTACTTTGAATTATAAAAGTTACCTTTGAAACTTAAAATGACTCTATTTTTTTTTTTCCCGGAAAGAGAACTGAAAATACACAGATCTGCCTGAATTTTCATTCATGAAAGGGAATAACTGCCATCATTGAATAACTATTCAAGGGAAGATGAGAGACAAAAATAAGAAAACTTTCTGGGTGGCTACTGTTGCCACTGGTCTTGATAGTAGAGCTTTAACATGTGTATTTGGTAGTGAGAACTCCAGCCCATATCCGGTGAGAGCTACTGGTTCAGGGTATTAATTTTTCTTGAAGAAGTGGCGAATGAGAGTATTATATTACATTAAAAACAACAAAATGTCCTGAAAATTAGCTCGATACTTGCCCTTTTCTGAAATTTCATATATCATGTGCTTGCTCAAAATCTCCCCAGCTGTCCTCTATGAACAGTACAGCTTATGTGCCTCTTTCCCTGACTCTCCTGTTCATGAAATCACTATCTTTTCTTTCATCCAGCAATGGCTCCTTGCCACACACACATTCACGTACACACATCTGATTTATACAAATGGAGATTCCTGGGGAGCCTGGGTGGCTCAGTGGGTTAAAGCCTCTGCCTTCGGCACAGGTCATGATTTCAGAGTCCTGAGATGGAGCCCCCGCTAGCTCGGGCTCTCTGCTCAGTGGAGAGCCTGCTTCCCCCTCTCTCTCTGCCTGCCTCTCTGCCTACTTGTGATCTCTGTCAAATAAAGACATAAAATATTTTTTTTAAAAAATGGGGATTCCCTAGGTCTTTCAGAAGAAAACCTTCTACTACATTAAATTTCAAAACCTAGTTCCACAGGAATAAGAGAAATACATTGACTATATTAAGAATGCTCATCTGGTGGCCATATACAAGCTGAATTCAATAAACAAGTTTTAAAAGGGAACAGCAGGGGGACACCTGGGTGTTTCAGTCAGTTGAGTGTCTGCCTTTGGCTCAGGTCATGATCCAGCGGTCCTGGGATCAAGTCCTTACTAGGTTCCTTCCTCAGTGGGGAGCCTTCTTCTCCCTCTCCCTCTATTGCTCCCCCTGCTTGTGCTCTCTCACTCTCTGACAAATAAATAATTGAAATCTTTAAAAAAAAAAAGGGGGGGGATAAAAAAAGAGAACAGCAGAATTAAAAGTGACTTAAATAGAATACAAGTGATATTCAGTTATATGCAAATGATAGTTAACTTGACAAAGAACCATGCTTTGCAGATGAAAAATGATAAATGACTAGTTACAGGTATGGAGAAAAGGGTCTACTTTTAGAACATGATAGATCAAGATGATTTGAAGTATTTGCATAATCAAAATAACAGAAATTAAGGCTTTCTCAAGATGATGGCACTGCATTCTGAAGGTGCAGTTTGAAGATCTAGATCAGCAAATTATTTTAAATAATTATCAAAATACTCCAGAAGGTGAAGACAAGTACCAAATATACCCATTATCAATGTACCAAATTATCAATTATCAAGATTTGTCATTCACTTAAAATGCTCCAAAACGGAACATATTATAAACTCCTGAATTGTATAATTTTACATGTGCAAACTGTATGGCATGTGGATTAAATCTCAATAAAGCTGTTACCAAAAAAGTTGCCATTTACACTGACAAAAGTCAGACTCTTCATTTAACTTAGGTTATCATATACATTCAAAACTGCTCAAGTTTATAGAATAATACCATATAAATCATTTAACATTCAGTACTCATTATAAAGTATTAAGAGAGCCTCTAGTTTATAATAGGGGCTCTGTCGAGCTTTAGGAGATACAGAGTTACAAGATAGAAATAGACCTCGCCTTCATATTGTAGTCTAGGATTCGGACAAATAGAAAATTATAAAGCTCCATGGTATGCACTCTGTTAAGGAATGTACAGGATGTGGGAGGTGGAGGAGAATTTAAGCCATATTTGAGAGAAAGGTGGCAGGGAAACTTTCAGGAGGAAATGGCATGTAAATAAAAACTTTAAGACTCAACATTAAAAAGAATGATACAAATAAAAAGCATATCCTAATTCACATCAGACGGGCTACATAGGCAAATATCTCAAGATTTTAAGAAACCATGATCCATTTTAAGAATTGAATCCCTGTGGGCACCTGGGTGGCTCAGTTGGTTGGGCAACTGGCTTCGGCTCAGGTCATGATCCTGGAGTCCCAGCATTGAGTACCGCACTGGGCTCCTCTGCTCAGCAGGGAGTTTGCCTCTCCCTCTGACCCTTACCCTTTTCATGCTCTCTCTCTCCCTCTCATATAAATAAATAAAATCTTTAAAGAAAAAAAAAGTATTGAATCAGTATGAAGAAAACCAGGAAGCGTGCCAAGAAGTAATACTGGAGATGTTAGAGCTGCATGTGAAGTCCAGCTAACGAGCCAGTGAGAGGCAGTAAGCAAAGGTTTGACAGTGTTCAATTTGCAGTTTTTAAAGGTGACTCTGGTTTTATGGCTGAGGGTAGAATGAAGGGAGAGAACCAAGGCAGGAAACTGAGGCCCTAGGTGAATGGGGAATGACTGGATGGAGGTGACCTAAAGGGTAGAGAGGACTCTCTCTCCAGATAACCTGTTTTCCCTGAGAAGTGGAAGAAACTCTATCTCTAGGATAATCCTGATGGGGTAGGGAGCTGGAGTGAGGTGTTTCCAGATCCAGGTTTGAGGAGGGCAGTGACTATTTGGAGAGTGTCACCTAGACCTCACCGAAAGAATACAAAAAGGTTACCATGTAACGCTGATTTCTTGATTGTGTGTTGAGGCCAGAATTCAGAGTAGAACCATTAAACTAACAAATCTTCACCCTCGATTCCTCTTTCTTCAGTGATCCCTCTCTTCATGAATGGCGTCACCAAGCCTGGAGCCGTCAAAGCCAGAAATATGGGTTCACCTAGAACTCAAATCCTTGCTTTCTCTCTCCTTCACATTTCTCAGATTCACCTATTTGCCAGCAATTTCATGGCCTTTACCTTTAGCCCAGCCTGGATTCCTATAGAAGCTTCCTCCCTGACTTTGCCTTAAGCAACATTCTCTCTGGTGCCAAGTCTTAAGGTGACCCTTGCCGTTGACACATAAGGCAGCTTAAGATTATTGTTGGTATTCCACATGTGACTGTTAGAGTTGAAGGAGGCAGAGAGTGCCGTATTGGAGTTTGAGGCCCCCTTCTCCCTCTAACACTTCCTACACCTCATCCCCTCCCTTACCTATCAGCTATCCGTATCCTGGTCTGCCTAAGAACAGGAAAAACTGGAGTAGAATGAGACCATGAGAGCTGACCTAAACCCATTACTGATTATTAGTGAAGGACATGCCTTCTTCTTGCTATCTTACTGGGGCCACGGGCAGAATGACTAGAAAACACACTCACTATGCTCATCACGGAGTCCACTGGAAAGCCAGTCCTAAACGGGGACATGCCAGGACACCATGCAGACCAGGGGAAAGCACCTGCTGTAGTTTTTGAAGGATGATTTGAAAGTGGGCAGCTCTGCCAAAGTTTGCTGAAACCCAATTCTATCTTATCAGCTCAGTATCTGGTAGCTTTTTGGTATTTACTTATCCGTTTATCTCCTCAAATACCTTCCATGTGCCAAAATAGTTCACCACAAGAATTCAAATATGAGTAAGATACTGCTTCCCACCCTCAATCTTGGTAGAGTGATAGCTGCAAACAGACAATTCTAGCAGATTCTGCAAACGTATTTCAACAGAATCGAGTACAAGTTTCCAAGAGACAATGAGAAAAGGAACACAGGAGTGGACTTTACGCAGTACTTGTAGATAACAGAAGGTCCAAACTGAATCCCAAATGATTGGCAAGTTTTGAGGTCTTTTTATCATGTATTCCATGTACCACAGCCATGAAAAAATATGCAATTATAAATTCTGTATATACACTACTATCACAGTTAACAGTTAATGAGTCAGTAATTACAGATACTGTGGGGCTTATTAAAAATACTATACATAATATCCTATATTTTTCTGAAGAATTTCAATATTGGGGATATCCTCTACTAAGTGTCTTTTGTATGCCATTACTGAAAAAAAAAAGCTCAAACTCACAAAAGGCAATGTGCTTTGTTCTTTGTTTGCCATTTGCTCATGCTTGCAATTAACATATTATTTTTAGAAGTTTTGGGGGTTTTTTTTTTCAGGAAACTTTTTAGGACTTTTGCCCATTTTGTGAGAATTTGTTTATTTAGAATGGCAGAATATAACTCATAAAACCACTTAACTGGGTGTAGATAAACAGCAAAACATTATACCACACAGTGTGTGAACAAGAGTGAGAGATTTGCCATGTTGACTCCTCACTGTGGAAACTCCTCTTTCTAAAAGGCCGCAAGGGCATCAAGGGTACCAGTGTCAAGTCAGAGTACACGCTTCCAAAGTTTCACTTTTTTCTACTTTGCAGACAGAAACAACAGAAATTGAAGGTGTAATATTTTTTCCCCACATTTCAATGGATCATTCCATGCAAACAACACTTCAGCCCTTCTAGGAAACTACTACAGTAGGTATTTGGCAGACACTGGGAATGTGTGTAAAGCTTTTGAGACAACAGACAACTTACTGTCTTTGAAGAATCTCTCTATCATGAGCTCTAAAACTGGGGTTCCTGGACCTAGTTCTGGCTATAACCGGGAGAAAGATCTTGCATTGCTAGCATCTTCGTTTGTTGTTATTGTGTTGTTGTTGATAAAATGGAGATAATTGTGCTTGGCAGTGTTACTTTGAAAGTCAAAAATAATAATGTAGCAAAATCATATCTTGGAATATTAATATATGTTATGTTCATTTTCCCACTTCTTTCTATGTGACTCTTTCCCCAGTAGTTAAAAACCTCTACCACCAGAGGATGTACTTTTTTTAAATTCCCATAGTTTCTTCTTCTAGCCTCATGTCTGATGGTAAGGAGACAGAGCAAGAATCTAGAGTTCCCCTTCATGAAATGGTCCTTGTTTTTCTCTCTCTATGTACAAAGACAGTAAATGAAGTCTCACTGTCCTCCCATTTACTTCCTCCTTCCTTAAGAGCTCTTGAGTCATCTCTTTATGCTATCCCAGCATTTTCCCCATTGAAGTGTTCCCCATTTCTCAGGTATCCACTCATCAAAAGTACTTTTTACTCCACTTTACTGCCAAGGAAGGAACTGAGTAAGGCTGGTAAGTCTGAGATGAGTGATGGTGAGAAATCAGTAACATCATTTTGGGCACACATTGAAGCCATGCCCTCCAACCCATGTGTGACTTTTGGATATATCTCTCTCTTGATTGCACAGCAGGAAAGGAAAGAGTGCTCTTTATTGTGTGCTGAAACCACACAATGTACACAAAGCAAAATGCTCTAACAATAGTGTATGTTTTAAGAATATGTCAAATTGTAGTTAAACATTAGTAAATTGTATAAATAATATAAAGTAGTGCTTTATAAAATGCATTCACTCAACAGCCATTTCCTGAGCCCCTACCACATGCTAGGCACCAAGGACATAGGGTTGAAAAAAAAAAAAAAACAGACATAATCCCTATAGTTATGGAGCTTGGAGTTTAGTGGAAGAGACAGATAGTAATTAAACAATCAAAAATAAATGTGAAACTATAATGGTGACATTTACTAGAAAGGAACGCTATATGGTGTTTAGAAAGCACATTATGGAGCACTCAAGCAGTCAGGTCAGGAAAGGCTTCCCCAAGGAAATGGAAACCAAGCTTAAATATGAAGAATGATTTTTCCAGTTGAGGGGACTAATATATTTTCAGTACCCACAATGTAGATCCCAATTATATCATTTCAAAGCTCTGGTCTCTCCTCTTCTGTATGAATTTGTGAAAAATGAAAACTAGACCACATTTCTGTTTATATAAGATCACATTAGACTTAAGAAGCTCCTTTCCAATGCAGTTAGCAGGGCAGAATACCTAATCCTGAAGCTAGCTAAGAAAACCTTGCTCAAAATATCACCACCAATGGGACAAAAACCAAATGTCACGATGGGTCAACAGCCTGGAAACGCAGGAGTTAGAGAATGAGTATTAGGAAAACAGTTAGTATACTATAGCCATTCACAGGAGTAAATAAAACATTGGAAAGATAAACTAATTTCAACCTTTCTGACATGTATAAGTTTTTCGGAATTCCAGTGAGTCCTTGTGTTTGGGCATAGCCTTAAAGAATGTTTTCATTAACTTCTACAGACTTACCTCGGCACATAAAATGCTAAACTATGGTTATTTCCTAGGATGAAATGGTATCTACATCTGCACATGCAGCTGTACCCAGCAAATCACTGAACCCTAAAGCAAACCAGAAAAAGCCATGACCTACACAAAACAAAACTAGAAACTTCTTCCAACAAATGCATGCTTACAAAAACAATTTCTAAAATAAGTGTTTTATATATGCCAGGGGGTTACCATATTTCAATGGTGGTATTTATTTGTTCCTTTAAGGTATTATTAATTTTCCTATTTTTAAATTCCCTGTATAGTTGCAGACTACAAGATTACTCTGATTATATAATAAATTATAAATGCAATAAAATGCTATTTTGAAAGTATCATGCCCCCCTGCCTGTTACTGCTCCCCAAAGGACCTAAATAATTTTTGTCAATGAGCAATCCCTCCAAAAGCTACTTACCAAATGAGAAATATAAGCTAAAAATAAAGCCAAATTTAAAATGGCTGTGCTTCATTCAATGCAAACATGACATTTAAATTAATAGCATCTATCTCTAGCCTTCAGAACATACAGCATAGTTTTTAAAACTACAGATGGTGTATATTTACTTCTGTCTCTCTTTCTGATTGTTAATGGAAATTTTTAAATAGTGTTCTTATAGTTACTCTACTTCATCACCACCATGTTAAATTTAAAAATTAATATGGACTTAGTAAAGCCCATTACATCATTAAGGAACTATCAAGAAAATAAACAGTGATATATAAGATTTACTCTGTGAGCAAATAATACCCATGATGCCTTTCTTTCCTAAACCTGGTCTCATCATGAAAAGGGAAACATATGCAAAATGTTTTTCACCTGTGTCAAGAAGTATCTCAGCTTCTGGGGCATTTTGTAAACTTTATAAGCAAGAGAAATATTGCATATAAATGATATCACACCCTACGTTTTAGCTAGTTGTGCCTAAATCCTTTGTTGATTTTAGGCCATATAACTTCAGGCAGACAAAAGAAAAATAATCCCTATCATGTTGAATGCCAGTCTGTGGTGTTTATGAGTACCGCCTGCTGTGTTAAATGACTCAAACATCTGTCAGGTGTGCTACATTATTGCCACAGGAAAATCTCTGTACAGGTTGTGTGCCAGGCAAAATGCTTTGTCTGAGACCTTGTCAATCCTGCTGATGAATGAGTTCAGTATTCTAAAGAGTAAGATTCTAAATATGTTTCTATTTGCCAGATATCTGGATCACATTGGGAGGCACAACTCTCAGACGACTAGAAAGAATAAGATCATTTTTAAAGGACAGTGCTTCTCCTGACTCATACAAATGTGTAGGGTTTAAGCTATCCTGGTGAGATGGTCTCCTACCCCTTCGTAATCCTTTTTTTATAAGCTTCATTTAACATGCTAATTTCCGTTTACTCAAAACAAATTAATTCCAAACAATTTGCAAAGGCTACCATACTTCTGAAGAGCATTAGTTACTGTTGGCTTTACATTTTGCATAGCACAACGTCTACAACCAATGGGTTTGCAGACACATTATTTAGTGAATTATATTTTAAGCTGTTCTAACAGTCACTAAATCAGATGATATTGTTTTGGTGGGATCTTATGTATCTGTTGCATGTAGATAACTTATAAGTAATAAATCCAAACACTTTTTTCATGGCCTTTCATATTCTAATATAAAAACAGAGGTTTTTCTTTCCCATTGACTTTGGGAAGAGCATTATAGTAAACATTATCTATTATATACCAAGCATTTGCTTAAATATCACAGGATATTCATATCACAGTCTACATAAAGGTTTAAGTCCTGTCCTTTTAGTAATGTAAATTATATTTTATAAATATATTTTATAAAACTGACATTCAAAGTTTACCATTTTTAAACTCTAAATAACATCTAACATGAAATCTAGTAAATTCTATTCCAAACAAGACAAAAACACATCTTTAATGGAGATAGAGTGAGATGGATAAAGATAATAAAAACAATGAGCCATCAGTTAAAAATTACAAATCAGGGTGCTTGAGTGGCTGTCAGTTACATGTCTGCCTTCAGCTCAGGTCACGATCACGGAGTCCTGGATGGAGCCCTATGTGGGCTCCCTGCTCAGTCTGGAATCTGCTTCTCCCTCTCCCTCTGCCACTATCCCTTGCTTGTGCTCTCTTGCTCTCACTCATGCTCTCTCTCTCTGGGTCAAATAAATATTTTTTTAAAAAGAAATTACAAATCAATCTTTATCTATTCAAAGTGTTGCAGTACTTAATGTAACTTAATGAGGAAAAACTCACTAAGAATATTTCTTTCCAAGAAAACAACTAATTTCAGATAATGCCTTCAAAAATTCCATAACTTATATATTAGCCTTTACAAGTAGGTCAACACAGTCTTGAGGCTAGTGATTTAGCAGCACAAAAAAAAAAAGAAAAAAAGAAAAAAAATTTTAATAGCACCAATGGATAGTAAATATAGAGATTATTCATTAATCACAAAAGGAGATTTTTCTGGGTCATTTATTGATTTTCCCATTCATTAATTTATTCATATTGTCACCAACACTGCAGAAAGAAGAAAGTTCTAAACAACTAGCCAGATTTTACCATCTTGCTGATTGGGTCAAATCATGAATTAAAATTATAGTGTATACTAATCATCAAACAAGATTTATGCCATGACAAGACTTAATTTTTAGTTTTCAACTATTTTTACTAATTAAAGTTATATAGATACAGATACATGTGTACTATAGATCATTTAGGAAACAATTAAAAATTAAAGATTAAAAATTTAAAAAGTGATCCACAATCCTACCATACATATTTAGTAAAAGGTAACAGCTCCACTTCAACACAGATTCCTAAATCAGTTAACGTACATACATACACCATATCTGATCTTTGTGGTCTGCACCAATGAAATACAAACAAAATACCAGTTGTGGAAATAAGAATAAAGGACTTAACTCAGACAGTTGAAACAGAGGTTAATTATATGTCCAACGTGAAAAAGGTAGCAAACTTTTTTAGTCATGAGGGGAATAAAATTTAAAATAATTTAACATTCTCCAGAATGGCTACATGAAAAGGAGAGAAAATTCCAAGTGCTGGAAAGGATTTGGAGAAATGGAAACTTGCTTACAGTACTAGTGGGAGTACGTATTGGTAATAATGACTCTGAAAATTGTTAGGCAGGGTCTTCTAAAGCAAATTATATGCACAGTTTATGATTCAACAGTTAATCTCATAAATATAAATATACTCAACAGAAACAAAATATGTAGTTCACCCAACTCATGTACAAAAATATATAGCAGCTCTATTCACAATGGAACCAAACTGGAAACATCCCAAACATCCAATAACAGTAGAATAAATAAATAAATTACAGTAGAATAAATAAATAAACAGTAGAATAGTGATAAATGATATTCTCTTCACCAATAATAATGAACAAACTGTACCCAAAACAACACAGAAGGGTTTCAAACACACTGATGAGTAAAACAAGATAGATATCAAAGTTTAAACAAGTGAAAGTACTGGGGAATTAAAAAAAAAAAAAAAAAGCATGATGTTCTGCCCAGATCCTGTGGCCCCATCTCCCTTATGGAATAAAAGCCTTAAACTGCTAGTAGAAGGATAGCAAATCTTACTGCCCTTCAGAGTACTACTAAAAATGTCTCTTAATGGCAATGATATATCTAAAGGAAGGAAACAAAATAATCCCTAGGGACATAGGACAAGAAGAAAGGAGAAAGTCTTCCTCTTCTGGTGCCAACCACCAAACTGAAGGAGCATCAAGTGACACCACTCTTCTGCTTGAAAAGGAGTAAGAAGATAAAAACAGACCCTCTCTGGTACACAAGTTCAAAGGGAAGATCTAATATTGAGAAAAGCCATGTGGCAAACCAGCCCCCACCTTAAACTCAAGATAATTCTAAAGGAATTTGAAGCCTGTGGTACACAGAGGTTGACCACAGCTACATCACAGACCAAAATCAGTTCAATTCTTGACAAACTAGCACAACCCTCCATCCAGAGGCCTAGCAATGTGGACCCATTTCCAGAGCATAAAAATCTATTCACTTCAGTCTCTATTATCCTATACAAGGTATCAGTTAACAACAAAAACAAAAAATAAAGGCATAACAGGAAATTTTAAAAATTTATTTTCAAGAGATAAATCAACAAATCAAGACTTCTTAAAGAGGAGAACTATAACAAAGAAAATGTAAAGTAAGTGAACATACTTAGAAGCATACATGAAGAATGTCTTTGCCAGATTTATCAGTAGACTCAAATCAGCCCAGGAAAGAATCAGTGAACTTGAACACAGATCAGCATATCAACAGAAATAACTCAAACTGAAATATTAACTGGGAAGAGTAGGGGTGCCTGGGTGACTCAGTCTATTAAGTGTCCATCTTCGTTCTCAGCTCAGGTATCAATCTCAGAGTCATGAGTATAAGCCCCATGTTGGGCTCCACACTGGGTGTGGCGCCTACTTCAAAACAAAAACAAAGCAAAAAACAGGAAAGAATAGAAAAAAAAATCAGAGGAGAACATCTAAGAGCTCTGAGATGGTATCAACAGACTGATATATAGGTCATTAGAACCATAAAAGAAATCGATAGGGAAGTAGGAAAAGTAAATATTTGAAGAAGTAATAACTGACAGTTTTCCAAAACACATATCCAAGAATCTCAATGAGCATTAGACATAAATTAGGATACATGCAACACACACACACACACACACACACACACGTACACACACACTTAGACATATCGTATTCAAACTCCTTAAAAACAAAGAAGAGAATATGTTGAAGAAAAGCCAAAGATTAAAGGTGCATAACATAGATCAGGGACAAAGATAAGAATTATGGCAAACTTATCACCATGAACAATATAAGGCACTTAAAAAATATAATGACATCTTTAAATGCTAAAATGCTAAAAGAAAAAAATGCTAAAAGAAAAAAAACTGTTAATGAGGAATGTACTTTACTGTAGAAGTATAAGGTTCTACAATAAGAGCACAAAAGAACAAAGGAAAAAATTTAGAGTATCCTCTTTTTGTGATCCTTAAAGTACATATGAAGTGGTTCAATATTATTTGAAAATAGATTCTGATTAATTAAACATAATATATTGTAAATTCTAAGACAATCTCTGCAAAAAAATGTAAGAGATATGAATAATAAAGCAGTAAGGGAGTAAAACTGGAATTACAAAGATTACTCAATCCAAAAAAAGTTATAAAAGAGAAAACAATACAATTATCAGATGACACTAATAGAAAATTGTTAGGAAGATGGTAGATTTCAATCCAACCATATCAATAACACATTGCAGTAAAAGTGTGGGAAAATATAGGTCAAGGAAAAACCAATAAAAATAAAGATGAAATGGTTATATTTATGAAAGATAACATCAATATCCAAGAAGGAATAAAAGTCTTAAATGCCTATGGAACAACAGAACTTCACAACCCTTAAGGCAACTGAAAAAACTGAAAGGAAAACTAGAAAAATTCACAGTTAACAGTTGACTTTGACATTCCTCTCTCAGTAATTGAGAGTAAAAATAAATAGAAATTCAGTTAATGACAGAGAAGACCTAAACTATGTCATAAATCAATTTGACTTATTTGCCATTTATAGAACATTCCACTAAATAATAAATATAAAAATAAAAAATTATTTTCAAAAAAATATGAAACACTTTCTAAGACAGACTATATAAAACCAAATGTCAACAAAGGGATTTAAACAAAGTATGTTTTCTAACATTCATAGATTAAAATTAGGAACCAATATCAATAAATTATTTGGAAAATCCCCTAAATATTTGAAGGTCAATACAATTCTAATGGATCAGGAGGGTCAAAAAGGATATAACAGAGTTAAATATAGTTTATACCAAATGACAATGAAAATATGTTAGGTGATGCCAGAAGCTAAAGCAGTGCTTGGGGAAAATGTATACATTAAATGCTTATCTTAGATGAGAGAAAAAAAAAATCTCAAATCAATATTCTAAAGTTTCCACTCCAAGAAACTTTAGTTTAAAAGAGAAAATTAAGTCCCAAGCAAGTAGAAGAGAGAAAATAAGTAAAACAGAAGTCAATGAAAATGACAGCAACAAAAAGTGGAAAAAATACATAAAACACTTGTTCCTTAATTGGTGGAAGATCAGTAAAACTGGTAAACCTCTAGGCAGGCAAACAAAAAAGAGAAAGAAAGAAAGAAAGAAAGAAAGAAAGAAAGAAAGAAAGAAAGAAAGAAAGAAAGAAAGAAAGGAAGAAAAAGAAAGAGAAAGAAAGAAAGAAAGAAAGAAAGAAAGAAAGAAAGAAAGAAAGAAAGAAAGAAAGAAAGAAAGGCACCTGGGTGGCTCAGTGGGTTAAAGCCTCTGCTTTAATCAGGTCATGATCCCAGGGTCCTGGGATCGAGCCCCACATCGGGCTCTCTGCTCAGCGGGGAGCTGCTTTCCCCTCTCTCTCTGCCTGCCTCACTGCCTACTTGTCATCTCTGTCTGTCAAATGAATAAATAAAATCTTAAAAACAAAAAAAAAAGAAAGAAAGAAAGAGGAAGAGAGAAAGAAAGAAAGAAAAGGAGAGAGAGAGGAAGGATGGAAGAGAGGGAGGGAGAGAGAATACATTATGAACATCAAAAATTAAAGAAACAATATCACGACAGGTTAATAATAAATAAAAACTAATAATAATAATAAAAACTCCTCACCCATAAAATTAACAACTTAGACAAAATAGTAAAATTCTCTGAAAGATCCAAACTCCGATATCTCAACTGAAATATTAGATAAATTAACTATTCCTAAATTTATTAAAGAAATTGAATTTATACTGGAAAACTCTCCAACAAAGTAAGCTGCAGGCCACATGGTTTTATTAGTGAATTTTCATCAACTGATCAATATAATACTTTTAGTGTGTTTCTGTTTTATGACACCTTATTTAATACATACTGTTCATCCATTGACATTGAACTCCCTGACCAATACCAGTATCCTTCCTCCCTGAACAAAGCTTTATCTCCCACATGTGTTCCTTCTGTAAGTCCTGTCACTTAGGAACACTGCACAGCATTTCAGCAGTATACGGGGGAGGGTATTTTAAACAGTAAAATCACCACCACCAACAACAACAACAACAAAAAACACAAAAATGTGAGTAACTCGAAAATAAGCAGACCATGAAAATGTTGCTTGTTTACAGTACCAGAGCTGAAACAGGAAAGCAAACCATCACCTTGTTTGACCTCTGCTGGGACTGTGCATACTAGGGACTCAAATTTTTTGCTGTTCTGTGCATGTCTGCAAATGTTGCAAAAGCACCATGAATGTTGATTTGGGGGTTAGAGATAAATTTTAGCATGTAGGCAAATTCACAGAGAATCTATAAATAATGAGGATCAACTGTTATTATCTCAATAGATGAAGAAAAATCTTTTGACAAATTCAACACCCCTTCATGATAAAACTTTGAACTGGTAATAGAAAGGAACATCATCAAGTGGATAAAGCACACCTACCAAAAAACTACAGCTCAGGGGCGTGGATGGCTGAGTCATTATGTGTCTCCCTTCAGGTTCAGGTCATGATCCCTGGATCCTGGGATCCCCCCCCCACTTCATCTCCCTCCCAGGCATTGGGCTCCCCGCTCCCCAGTAAGCCTGCTTCTCCCTCTCCCACACCCCCGCTTGTGTTCCCTCTCTCACTGTGCCTCTGTCAAATAAATAAATAAAATCTTAAAAAACAAAACGAAAAACTGCTGCTCAAACTAGACTTAATGGTGAGAGACTAAATACTCTCCTTCCCTACAACTGGAAACCAGACAGGGATTTGTTTTCATTACTCCTAGTCAACATCTTACTTGTTGTCCTACTCAGCCCAATAAAACAGGATGAAAAAGACACAGATTAGAAAAGAAGAAATACAACTGTCCCTATTCTCAGAAAACAGAATCATCTACCTAGAAAACTCCAAAGAATTTTTTTTATTTTTGCATCTTATTTTAATTCAATTAATTAATGTATAATGTATCATTAGTTTCAGATGTAGAGTTCAGTTAATTGTCAATTAAATTTAACACCCAGTGCTCATCCCATCATGTGCCCTCCTTAATGAATCTCAAAAAAAAAAAAAAGAATAAAGTGCTTAAAACCAAATTTATCATGGTTGCAGGAGGATACAAAACCAGTGTGAACAGAACAATTTTGTTTATATAGTAGCAATGAACAAATGGAAATAGAGATAAAAATTGAAATTTGTACTGACACCAAATATAACACAGGTACACATTTTACAAAATATGTGCAAATCCTTATGCATAAAATTATAAAGGACTGATTAAAGAAATCAAATAATACTTAAATTAGTGGAACAATTATACTATGTTTCTGGATTTAAAAACTCAACAGTGTTAATATGGCAATTATCCCCAGCTCATATACACCATAAATTCAATCAAAATTTTAACGTACTTTTTTTTAATAGACAAGTTGTTTCTAAAATCTTTATGTGAAGACAAAGGAACTAGAATAGCCAAAACAGTTCTGAAAAAGAACAAATTTAGAATACTTACACAACCTGATTTCCATTCTTACCATAAAGATAAAAGACAGTTTTGTATGTGTTCTGGGGTTGGGGGTGGGGGGCAAGGGAAATCAAGGGAACAGACTAAAAAGCCCAGTAATAAAGCTACTCATATATAAGCAATTAATTTCTACAAGGATGCAAAGTAAATTAGATATGGAAAGGATATTCTGTTTAACATGTGGTTCTAGCATATGCAAAAGAAAGAATCCCTCTTCATTCCTCACATTCAACCCAGAATATTTACCCAAAATGGATCATAGACCTAAATTAAATACCTAAATCCATAAAAATTTACGGTGTCTGATATAGCCAGTCAAATAATCTATATCTTTGTTGATCCTTTTTTGTGAAATTGTACCCTCGACTCCTGAGAGAGATGTGTATTTTTTTTTTTTTTAATCACTCCAAATTTTCTAGTTGTATATTTATCTACTAAGCCTGTCAGGATTCTTTTTCCCCCCTTTTTTGTTTTTTTTTTTTTTTTTTTAAGATTTTATTTATTTATTTGACAGAGAGAGACACAGACAGAGAGGGAACACAATGGGGGAAGGGCAGAGGGAGAAGCGGGCTTCCTGCTGAGCCGGGAGCTGTGTGCGGGGCTCAATCCCAGGAACTTGAGATCATGCCCTGAGCCGAAGGCAGAAGCTCAATGACTCTAAATTCCACTTAGTTAACATACAGTGTAATATTAGTTTCGGGGGTACAATATACTGATTCAGCCCTTCCATACATCACCGGATGCTCATCACAAGTGCCCTCCTTAATCCCTATCACCTATCAATGACAGTTTTTGATTTGTGTTTTTTGAAGTTGTTATTAAGTACATATACATTTATAAATTATTATAATTCATCAATATATAAACAATTATCATTAGGAAATGTGCCTTCTTGTCTCTTGTATAACCAACCCTTCTTGTCTTGAAGTCTTTTCTTACATTAATATAGATATTCCAGCTTTCCCAGTCTTAGCATTTGCATAGTACATATTTTGTCTACCTTGTAGATGCACCCTCTCTCTATCTTTGTGTCCAGCTGTATCTCTTGCAGACAATACCCAGCTGCTTCTGGTTCTTGTTTTCTTGCCCACTCTGAAAAAGTCTCTTTTTGCCATCCCCCATCCCCTCTAACAACCATCAATTTTTTCTCTGCATTTATAGGTCTGTGTCTGCTTTTCGTTTTTTTGGTAATATTGTTATCAGGCAGATCAGCCTCTCGTTTTTTGGGTTTCTTTAGTTTCACTTTTGAGACATCCATGGTTTTATTAGGACAAGTAGGATGCTTGGATTTGAAGCAATACTGAAGATTACACTTCTTGGAAGCCGCATAGTTGCACGCAGGGCAATTGAAATGCCGTGGATTAACGTGTAGCTCTACATGTTTTTTGAAGTTACTTCTATCTGCTGTTTTGTAGTCACAATGTGGACAGTTAAGAGGTTTAGGCCCATTATGAACCTGTCTTGCATGGCGGGTTACTTCATGTTGATTAGAGGCCACATAACTGCACTGATCACATTTAAATGGCTTCTCACTTGAATGAGTACGCATGTGTCTAGTTAGATGAGTCTTCTGAGAACTTGAGTAAGGGCAGAGTTCACATTTATATGGGTGTTCCCCTGTATGAGTTCGAACATGTTGAACGTAATTATTTTTTCTATCTGAAAAATAGTTGCATTTTCCACATGTATTATTATTTCCATTGGTATTATAGCCACAGCGGTCGCAGCGAATGGGGCCCTTGGAGAAATCACCCTCCTCTGCAGTGGAACACCCAGATTCTCTGGCTTTTGCTTGCTTCTCTGCACTTTCTTCCACGAAAAATTTCTTGGCACTATGAACTCTGATATGATGCACAAACTGCTCTTCAGATTCGGCTTCATACTGGCATGGCTTACAGCGAAAAGGTTTGCTCTTCACGTTCTTGCATTTGTCCTCCGCTCCAGGTGTTTCAGGGGGAAGATCTTTATTTGAGCTGTAAATTTCTGGGGCAGCTGATACCTCAAACACAGGCTGTGGTTCTACAACACTGAGTTCCAAACTTTCCAGTTCCATGTTTTCCGATCCACTGGGTTCACCTTTGATTTCAGCAGACTCCTCAAGTCTTTGTCCATCACTATCTGAAAAATTGCTATCTCTGACAGGCATCAATTCTGCCATCTGTCTTTCTTCACCAACCAGGTAATCACAGCAGCTGCCATTTACTTCCCCAGTTAAGGCCACATTTGCCAACATGATAAGCTGAGGCGTAGCCAACTCAGCTTTGGAGAGGTCATGCAAGTCATACATGTCGTTAGGCAAGGCCATGCCAATGTTGCCACTGCCCGTGAACAGTCCTCCTCCTCCAGAAGACTGCCCCATTACCTGGGTGGCCATGACTGTATTCGGCCTTCCTAGGCGAGGAGGGGCGGGAGACCCTGCGCCGCCTCCGACTACCTTTTTTTTTTTTTTTAATAAACATATATTTTTATCCCCAGGGGTACAGGTCTGTGAATCGCCAGGTTTACATACTTCACAGCACTCACCAAAGCACATCCCCTCCCCAATGTCCATAATCCCACCCCCTTCTCCAACCCCCCTCCCCCCAGCAACCCTCAGTTTGTTTTGTGAGATTAAGAGTCACTTATGGTTTGTCTCCCTCCCAATCCCATCTTGTTTCATTGATTCTTCTCGTACCCACTTAAGCCCCCATGTTGCATCAGATGGAACTAGAGCATATCATGCTTAGCGAAATAAGTCAAGCAGAGAAAGACAACTATCATATGATCTCCGGTTCGGGAGGAGGGGTGGGGGAGGATGGAAAAGTTGGGCGCTGGGGATGTCAAGGCCCGCAAAGACCCAGGAGTGGGACTGCAGAGAATGCTCAGGCCGCCGGCTCTCGCTCTGCGGTCCCAGCCACCACTGGCGCTGCCGGGGTCTGTTCTGCGCTTGTTCAGCTGCTGCGCTGCGAGCTAGCGGGAGCCGCACATTCCAGCACAGGAGGCTGCGCCGCGCACCTGCTTTTCGGTTTCTTTTGGTTTGTTTTTTTAGATTCAACATATAAGTGAAATCATACAGTAGTTGTCTTTCTCTGATTTATTTCACTTAGCCCAACCCCCTCTATGACCCTGTATGCTGTTGCAAATGGTAAGAGCACATTCTTTCTTATAGCTGTGTCATACTCCATTAGAGGAAAAAATTGGTCTTTTGATTAGAGTTTTTTGCCCATTTTACCTGAAGGTGTTTTTTGTTTGTTTGTTTTATGTTATATTAGTCACCATACAGTACTGTAACCTGAAGGTGTTATTGAGATGGTTGTATTTCGATCTGATATTTCGCTGTTTTTCTATTTGCTACCTACTTCTTTTTAATCTTTCTCCTTTCCTGCCTAATTTTACGTTAAATTATTTTGAGTATACCATTTTCTCTTGGCCTAGTAGGTCTAACTCTGCATTTCCTTTTAGTGTTTGCAGGGCATTGCAACATTCATCTTTAATTTAGTGCAAACTTTTTAGAGTTAAATATTGGAAACTTAGAGCAATATTTCTACAGGTATCCCACATTCCTTATGTTATTGTTGTCATACATATTACATCTACTTTGTCTATATTTTATAAACCCAATATTCAGTAATAACTTTAGCTCTGAGCCGCCACACATCTTTTAGAATACTTACGATAGAAAAAGAAAACTTAAATCTTTTATATTTACTAATATATTATTTCCTGTGTACTTCATTCCTTCTTATAGACCTAAGTTACCATCTGTGTCCTTTCCCTTCAGTCTAAAGCACTTCCTTTAGAAATTTAAAGCAGGTACCCTAGATTCAATGGATATAAAATTATTAACAGACAATTTTTTAAATTAAATTTATTTATTTTCAGCATAACAGTATTCACTATTTTTGCACCACACCCAGTGCAATCTGTGCCCTCTATAATACCCACCACCTGGTACCCCAACCTCCCACCCCCCCATCACTCGGCATCAGGGAAATACAAATCAAAACCACAATGAGATATCACCTCACACCAGTCAGAATGGCTAAAATCAACAAGTCAGGAAATGACAGATGCTGGCCAGGATGCGGAGAAAGGGGAACCCTCCTACACTGTTGGTGGGAATGCAAGCTGGTGCAGCCACTCTGGAAAACAGCATGGAGGTTCCTCAAAATGTTGAAAATAGAACTGCCCTATGACCCAGCAATTGCACTACTGGGTATTTACCCTAAAGATACAAACGTAGTGATCCAAAGGGGCATGTGCACCCAAATGTTTATAGCAGCAATGTCCACAATAGCCAAACTATGGAAAGAACCTAGATGTCCATCAACAAATGAATGGATCAAGAAGATGTGGTATATATACACAATGGAATACTATGCAGCCATCAAAAGAAATGAAATCTTGCCATTTGCGACAACATGGATGGAACTAGAGCATATCATGCTTAGCGAAATAAGTCAAGCAGAGAAGGACAACTATCATATGATCTCCCCGATATGAGGAAGTGGTGATGCAACATGGGGGCTTAAGTGGGTAGGAGAAGAATAAATGAAACAAGATGGGATTGGGAGGGAGACAAACCATAAGTGACTCTTAATCTCACAAAACAAACTGAGGGTTGCTGGGGGGAGGGGGTTTGGGAGAAGGGGGTGGGATTATGGACATTGAGGAGGGTATGTGCTTTGGTGAGTGCTGTGAAGTGTGTAAACCTGGTGATTCACAGACCTGTACCCCTGGGGATAAAAATATATGTTTATAAAAAATAAAAATTTTTTTTAAAAAAGAAATAAGTGAATTCAGTAAAGTAGCAGGATAGAAAACCAATATGTAGTAGTCTGTTGTGTTTCCATAAACTGATAAACTAGCAGAGAATGAAATTAAGCAAATAATCCCATTTACAATTGCATCAAAAAGAATAAAATAGATCGGAATAAATTTAACCAACAAGAAGACCTGTCCTCTAAAAACTGCAAGATATTGTTGAAAGATGACACAAATAAATGGGAAGATATTCCATGCTCGTAGACTGGAAGAATACATATTATTAATAGGTCTATACGACCCCCCAAAAATCTACACATTAAATGCATTCCCTATCAAAACCCCAATAATAGCTTTCACAGAACTAAAATAATCCTAAAATTTGCATGGAACTATAAAAGACCCCAAACAGCCCTAATAGTTCTTCTTGAGAAAAAAATAACAAAGCTGGAGGTATCACAATCTCAGACTTCAAGACATACTACAAAGCTCTAGTAATTGAGTTTGATACTAGCACAAAAATAGACATATAGATCAATAAAACAAGATAGACAGCCCAGAAATAAACCCATAATCATGAATTATCATTTAAAGGAGGAATGTCTTAATCTAGTTATTTTCCACCAAATAAATATCTTTTCACTTGAACCAGTGCTCTGATAATACTGGATATACACACATGATTGGGTCTCTAGGCTTTAGAGAAAAGAATGAGAAGACTGATAATCTGATTGGCATTCTGCTTAACCAACTGAGCCACCCAGGTGTCCCCTGATTGGCATTCTGAGAGGCGATGGCAATATGTTGATCTCTTCCTTTCATATATGAAAAGGTTGGAGATTATTCTGTCCCTTCCTTACCCAGCGCATGCAAAGGATTTGACCATGATCCCTAGTCCATGACCTGATAGTGCTCATGCATTGCTACACTTATTTCTAAGATTGAACCCTCTGCATAGGAAGCAGCATACCATTGATTCATGGCATATATAATAACCTGAAAATTGTTCTTTACTTTCCTTTTGTGAACCAACTTCTATGAGTGGAAAGGAGTCAGGGGAAATTAGGATGGTTTCTTGGCAATGAAAAGAGAGCAGAACATGAGAAACCAGTCATAGGGAGGAGAGCACAGGCTTCTACCCAAAGGGAGAGCAGAACATGTAACTCATTGGATGCTATAAGAACCAGACAGAAGGCAGGAGAGAGATACTCTCCAGGAAGAACTGGGAAGAGAGAAGGATACCCCAAAGGTTTTTTACTGAAACAGAAATTGAGTTAACCTGAAAGGAACTACATTTTAAGCCACTAATTGACTTAATGGATAAACTGAATTCTTTCACACACATTGGCATGTCTTGCCCCACTCCTGAGAGAAATGAACTAACACGTATATTGGGTTGTCACATCAAACACATTAATCAGAGATCCTATCCAACAGCATGCTTTACTAAATAATTTCAAATAGACATGAAATCAAGAGTTTCAGTTAAAATAAACAGAAGTCTGAATCATCAAAGGCAGCTCCCCAGGTCTTTCCTTCCCATCCAGAACAAAATGAAAGAAGTTGAGGGAGTTCCTCACACAGCAGAAAGCGTTTGGATGATAAATCACGTCTATTTTACACTCCAGAGTGTTGAAAAGCCTTTGTGAAGTTCTCCAGGAAACCATGCCTTAACCTCTGGGTTCTACTTACAATAGCTAATCCTCACCTAGAGACATTCTGCTATGGGCATTTCAGAGATAAAAATACATTAGTGTATTTATTCAGAAGTCCATTTGAGATTAGACTGGGTCACCTGATTCTTTTCTCCTCCCCACAAGATCTCCCTCTCCATACTCATGTGAGGACAGATTGTGGGTTGGCTGCTCTGACTTCCTCCTGTGCAGTAAGTGGAACTGTTACAGAAGAGTAAGAGTAAAGAAAGTTTTACTCCTGCACTTATGTGTCATAAATTCCAATTTCATGTGATCTAACTAGTTCAATTTGGGCCGTGATCTGTCTTCCCATTTAAATGCTATTTTGCCATTTATTTCATGAGACAGCAGGGTCCTCCACACTAGTCTTCTTTCCATAAAAATCTTAATTAATGACTATCACTTTGAGCTCATATTTTGGAAATCTTACTAAGGTCCTTATATTTAGAAAGAATAAACTGACTTCAAGATAGAGCATATGTAAGCACATAAAACTTCAGTAACTAATTTTTCAAGAAAAAACATTGTCAAACATGTTCTATTACAAACAGAATAGTCACCCCAAAATGTGTTATGAAAACATTTTCAATGCAACATAGAAAGTGGGCAGTTCTTAACTGTCTACATACATTGGATGCATTTACAACTAAAAGAGTTCTGAAAATGCAGTAAGTCAGAGTCTTGCTAAAATTAGGTAAGGGATGTTCACAAGCAAGTAAACAGGTACGGTCCAAAAGTAAATGCTAAAATTAAGACTTCACATAGTTAAAAGTCTTCTTAAAATTTACTCAAGGCGTTGCATTTTTTTTCCGGCAATAGTTGGAATATATATTACCTTCTGCCCTGAGAATTTGAAGTTTCTTGAGTAGTGTGCCTTCTGCAAATCTACATTGTAACATTATGACAATGCAGGGATGCCTACTTGATTATTTCCTAATTTCCTAATTTCCTTATTTCAAAAGAAACTCCTATCTCTGTACTGTTTTTTTTTTAACCCACTTTTTATTTTTATTGGTTTTTATTGGCTTGAGTGACTAATGATTAACAAATACTTTTTTTTAGGTTGAACCCCATTTGGAAATCATTAGAATTCACTGTTTTTTACCTGAATATTTGGACTCAGATAAAATAATATGAGGTAGGAATTTTCTTCCCAAAATAATCTGGAATGATAACATTATTCCAGGAAGATCTGAAATGAGCTGGTTTTTATTTGAAGTTGGCTTAGAAGTGAGTGAAGTTCATTATATTATTCCTCTACTTGAAAATTTTAGGCTTGTTTTATTTTGTAACAAAAGTTTTGAAATCTCTTACTGGGCTATGAAATTCTCATTACTCTCTTAGTATCTTCATTCTAGTCACTGTGAGAGATAACCTCACCATTTATTGTCAAGAATTTTCCTTCTTTGGGGTGCCTGGGTGGCTCAGTTGGGATCGCTCCTGGGATCGAGACCTGCATTGGGCTCCCTATCAGCAGAGAGCCTGCTTCTCCCTCTCCCTCTGCCTGCTGCTCTGCCTACTTGTGCTCACTCTCCAGCGTTCTAATAAATAAATAAAATCTTAAAAAGAATTTTCCTTCTTAACCCTGATTAACACTAGAAGTAAATTTTTTTTAATTTTATGTAAATAAAAAATATTTAGTGAGCGATTCATCTTGTCATTTGTAATGATTTGGCTTTCTATTCCATCCCTCTGAGTCTCTCAATGCTGGCTAAAAAAAATTTAATTCCCGGGACACCTCAGGAGAGAGCTTCAGATTTTGTTATTATTTTAGAAGAAAAGAGACTTAAAAACTTGTTCAAGGTCATAAGCAATTTGCTGTAAAAATCAGCCCAGGAAACCAAAACTACATGGTGCTGGAAATGAGTTCTAATATTTGGAGGTTTTTCTGGATTGAGACTAAACTTGAATCGTTGCTTTGATTGAGACTAAATTAGATTACAGATAGTCCTGTACTTTTCTGAGCTAGTGTTCTCCTCTCTGAGAGTCATTGGTAGTTATGCACTAACTCAAATGAATCATCTCCAAATTTAAATCAAAAACGTGTTTGGCAATCACTACAGGCTTTATGGGTCCATGTGAAACTCACTGGCAGCGCTCTTCATCAGTCATGGGTTTATGACTCAGATCAGTCATCATGAGTAAGGACTGCCAATGTCACTAACATAGACCACGGCTGAATAATCAGTGTTATGCACCCTAGTGAGGTAAGGTATAGTAGATGGATATACAGGAAATGGATGTTGTCATATCCATAAGAAGAGTGAAGTTCTTATCATTATTTTTAGAGCAGATAGAGAATTTCCTGTTCTGATAAATAGAATCCTTCTCTCATAAATAACCAAATATTTTGAGTTTACACATTAAGCTTTGACTACAATATGTTTCAGCATTGGTACCAAGGATATTTCATTAAAATAGATATCCCAGGAAACAAAATGCCAATGGAACGCCCTGAAGAAAATGTTGAGATAGAAAATGTGCTTGTATTTCCTTATTTGCCCTTAATTAGTGAACTAGAGAACATTTTAAAGTTTCATGGAGGCTCATAAATATCATGAAATTATTTCATACATGACCCTGAAAAAGGGAAAAGAAATAATTAACCCAATTAAATGACCTGTTAGTTTTTAATTGCCACAAAACAAATGATTACAAACTCAGAGGCCTAGGACAGCCCCCATTTATGGACTTACAGTTGGGTAGGTCCGAAGGCCAAACCAGCATAGTTCAGTTCCCTGCTCAAAATATCACATGGCTGAAGCTAGGGATAAGCCAAGCTGATTTCTTGTTAGGAGTATCTGGGAAAAAGCCAATTCCATACTCAGTCTTGGAAGTAGTAGAATTCACCTTCTTGCTAAGATAGACCTGAGGTCTTGTTGACTTGCTCGCTATCAGCCAGAATGAACACCCTTCGCTTCTGAAGGCGGCCCACATGTTTTGCCATTCAGCCTTCATCGTCAGTTCAGAAAAGGCATGTCAAATCTTTCTCCTGCTTTGTGTCTCTGAATTCTGTGACCAGCCAGAGAAAAATCACTGCTTTTAAAGAGCTCGTTAGAGTAAATATGTTTCACCTGGATAATCTCCCTATCCCAAAGTCAACTCATTTGGGACCTTAACTGAATCTGCAAATCTTTTAACAGCAGTACCTAGATTTTTGTTTAATTAAATAACTGGGAAAAGATGTGTGTGCACGTGGGGCCAGAATCTTAAGGGGCAACCTAGAATTCTGCCCATCCCGAATGTTACTGTATAAAATGAAATTTCACTGCATCCAAGAATTGATAACAAATTATCCAAATGATGATCTTAAATTCCCTTATATACCTTGTGTCTTACTGGATTTGGACTGGGCCCCATATAAACCACAGAAACTTATTTCTTGCAGTTCTTGTGCAAGATCAAGACAGATTTAGGGTGTGGAAGAGCCCCCACCTGGCTCACAGATAGCTGTCTTCTTGCTATATTCATATAAGATGGAAGGGACAAGGGAAGTCTACGGGGTATTTTTTATGAAGGCACTAATCCTATTAATTAAGGCTCCACCCCCATGACCTAATCAACTCCCAAATGTCTCATCTCAAAATACTACCATATGCGGGGGGTAGGGCTGAACATGTGAATTTGGGGAGAAACAATATTCAGTTGATAGCACCTGTTAATACATACACACAAGTCTTGTGCATCAGAATTTTTATTTGTTTTACTTTTATTTTTTCTGTTTGATTTTTTTTTTTACTTCTTTTTTATTGAAGTATATTTGACACACAACACTAGTTTCCAGTGTACAGCATAATGATTCAACAATTCTGTACATTATGCTATGCTAACTACACCCTAAGTATAGTTATCATCTGCCACCATACAGATGTGTGTGTGTGTGTATCCATTTATCTATCAATGGACACTTAAGTTGCTTCTGTATCTTGGCTATTATAAATAATACTGCAATAAACATAGGGATGAATATATCTTTTGCATTAGTCTTTTCTTTGGGTAAAGACCCAGAAGTGGAATTACTGAATTGTATGATATTTCTATTTTTAATTTTTTGAGAAACCTCCATACTCTTTTCCATAGTGCTGTACTGATTTGCATTCTCACCAACAGGCACAGTTTCATTTTTCTTCACTTTCTCACCAATACCTGTTATTTCTTTTCTTTTTGATAAGAGCCATTCTGACAGGTGCGAAGTGATGTCTTATTGTGGTTTTGTTTTGCATTTCCATAAAGATTAGTGATGTTGAGCATCTTCTCATGTGTCTGATGGCCATCTATATGTCTGAAAAAGTGTCTATTTAGGTACTCTGCCCCTTTTTTTAAGATTTTATTTACTTGACAGACAGAGATCACAAGTAGGCAGAGAGGCAGGCGGGGCGGGGGAGGAAGCAGGCTCCCTGCTGAGCAGAGACCAAAAAAAAAAGGGGGGGGGGTGCCTGGGTGGCTCAGTGGGTTAAATCCTCTGCCTTCAGCTCGGGTCATGATCCCAGGGTCCTGGGATCTAGTCCCGCATTGGGATCTCTGCTCAGCAGGGAGTCTGCTTCCTCATCTCTCTCTGCCTGCCCCTCTGCCTACTTGTCATCTCTGTCTGTCAAATAAATAAATTAAATGTTTAAAAAGAAAAAAAAAAGTAGTGCTTTAAAAAAAAAAAGCCCCCCATGCGAGGCTCCATCCCAGGACCCTGGGATCATGACCTGAGCCAAAAGCAGAGGCTTTAACCCATGGAGCCACCCAGGCTCCCCTCTGCTCATTTTTAATCAGATATTTTTGGTGTTGAGTTGTATACATTTTTAAATGTATTTTGGATATTATGTCTTTTTTGAATGTATCATTTGCAAATATCTTTTCCCATTAGTAGACTGTATCTTTGCTTATCAGGCAAGCCACTATCATTCTTCTCACTAATTCTGGTAAGAACTAAATTTTTTTCTGAAAAAATATCAGGTAAACTCAATGTTTACCTGAGTAAAGATTTTTCGACTCATCAAAGTGACCTGGAAGGTAATCAGACTTTAGAACCAGCATTCTTATGACATTAATATTGATTATTGACAAGTAGAGTAATAGTAATACCTGAGATAAAATAGTATACTGTCAAAAAATCATTGCTTATAAGAAATAATTCAGTTTCCATCAACAAATTTTGTTTCGTTTCAACCAGGCCCCAAAGAACTAAGTCTTCTAAAAAATAGTACTGCTATTTCATAACACTGCATATTAACATGTGATAACAAGGCATGGTAGACAGAATTCATTGAGGAGGTAGGCCAGAAAAAAGTAATCTGTGTGATGTTCAGACAAGAAACTAAAATCAAATACAGTGTTAATCAGTTGAAATGAATTTGGAATTCAGGTCTCTATCCAAGATAGAGAGAATATTCAAGATGCCAAAATCATTGAGTTAGAATCTGTGTCCAAAGATAAAGACTGAGCAAATACCTAGTCAGAAACAGAGATTGCGTACCAGTAAAGCTTTAGAATTGAGGGATCTCAATTGGCTATAAAAAGAGTAATATTACAAAAACATGAACCATATTACTCACAAACTCTTCAAAGTTTCCCCATTGTGTTTGGTATTCTAAATCCAAATTTCTTACTGTATCCATCAGAATTAATAGTAATTCTTTCTATGAATTCTTTCTGTGAGGGTTTAATTTAAGAATTAGGGATTTTGTACAACCATAAGAGCTTAAGCACAATTGGCTATAAAAAGAGTAATATTACAAAAACATGAACCATATTACTCACAAACTCTTCAAAGTTTCCCCATTGTGTTTGGTATTCTAAATCCAAATTTCTTACTGTATCCATCAGAATTAATAGTAATTCTTTCTATGAATTCTTTCTGTGAGGGTTTAATTTAAGAATTAGGGATTTTGTACAACCATAAGAGCTTAAGCAACAAGGATCAAGGGAGTTACTGTTGAAGGATGGGGCCTAACACCAAAACATGGCAAAATGGTGTTCTCAAGAATCTTTGTTACTAAATAAAATACACTTGATTTTTAATATTGATCTTACATCCTGAGACCTTCCTAAACATGCTATTTAGCTGTAGTTATTTTGGGGATTTCTTTTTTAAGATTTTATTTATTTACTTGACTGACAGGGAAAGAGAGAACACAAGCAGGGGGAGGGGCAGAGGGAGAAGCAGGCTCCCCACTGAGCAAGGAGTCCCTATGTGAAGCTCAGTCCCAGGACCCTGGGATCATGATTTGAGCCTAAGGCAAAGGCTTAACAACTAAGCCACCAGGAGCGCCAAGGCATTTTCATTTACACCAAATATTTGACAATAAAGACAGTTTTATTTCTTCCTTTCCAACATAAATGCCTTTAGCCATCCATCTTCCAATGTTTCTTGCCTTGAGAGGCAGCCAACTTTTTCTACAAAGGATCAGATAGTAAATATTATAGGTTCAGACAGTTGCACATTCTCTATCACAACCTCAACTCTGTTGTAGCAAGAAGGCAGCTATAAACAATATGTAAATAACAGAGATCAACTGAGCTACCAAAAAAAAAAAAAAAAAAAATACAAACACAGTTGCAGACTATATTGGGTTCATGGGATATAGTTAGCTCACCTCTGACTTAATGCAATGACTAAAACCTCTTTAAATGTTGAATAAAAGTGGAAAGAATGAACATTCGTGTTCCTGAGCTTGGGAGAAAAAAGTTTAGTCTTTCCCCATTAAATATGATGTTAGTTGTAGGCTTTTTGCAGATGCCTCTTACCTGGTTGAGGAAGTACCCTTTTATTGGAAATTTGCTGAGAGTATTTATGTAAATGGTAGTTGGATTTTGTCAAACTCCTTTTCTGTGTCTCATGAGATGACATTATAATTTTACCCTTTACTATTGATAAATTGAATGAGTTATAATGTAAAGCTTATTAAAAAACCTGCCTTTTCTTTAAATATTTGATATAATTCACTAGTGAAACTAACTGGACATGGTATTTTATTTGTAGGAATATTTTCACTACTAAGTCAATTTTTATTTTTTATGTATCTATTCAGATTTTCTATTTCTTCTTCACTTAGAATTTTACTAATTTCTGGGTTCTTTTAGAAATTTTTGCATTTTACCGAAGTCCATATGTACACTCATAATTTTCTAATTCATTTAATTTCCATAAGTTTGTGATGTCCCTCTTTTTTTTCTCACTAAACTTTTGTTTTACTGAGTCTCAAAATCCTGTGACAGTTTTTTGGTCAGGTCGTTTCCATTAAAAAGTACTGATTTTAAAAACTAATAACTCAGAACTGCCACATACACACAAAAGCATAAATGGTTCACAAAGCATTCTTCTTTCCTTCTGAAGGTTTTATAGTACACCCTCCTTCCTTCCTGATTTTGTTAGTTTGTGTCTTAGTTTGTGTCATTTATTTTCTTGGTCACTATAGTTAAAGTTACTCAGTTCTGTTTTTCTCTTCATTACCAATTATTACTTTATTAATTATCTCTATTGTTTTTCTGTGTTCTATTTCATTGTTCTATTACATTCTAGTCTGTACTATTTCATTCCTTCTGCCTGCTTTGGGTTAAGTTGATCTTTATCTAGTTTGTTAAGGTACAAGTTTAATTATTGATTTTAGAATTTTTCTCTCTTTAAATATAGGTGACTCAAGTTATAAATTTTCCTCTAAACACTGATTTAAATGCAACTATTGGGGCACCTGTGTAGCTCAGAGGGTTAAGCTTCTACCTTCCGCTCAGGTCATGATCTCAGGGTCCTGGCATCGAGTCCTGCATCAGGGTCTCTGCTCCATGGAGAGCCTGCTTCCTCCTCTCTCTGCCTACCTCTCTGCCTACTTGTGATCTCTCTGGCAGATAAATAAATAAATTAAATATTTTTGAAAAAAAAATAAATAAATGCGTCTATCTAATTTGATTATGTTGTATTTCACTCTTGTTCAGATAAAAATTATTTTAAATTTATCTTGTGATTAAATCTCTGACACATAAGTAACTTAGAAATGTATGTAATTTTAAAATATTTGCCAAGTTCCCCAATTTTTTCATTTGTTGATTTCTAATTTGACTCAAATGTCTTCATCTGATTTAATGCTTTTTAATTTATTGAGATTTGTCTTATGGTCCAAAATATGGCCTATTTTAAAATTTTTTCAATGTGTATCTTAAAAGAATGTTTATTTTCCTGTCATGATGCAGAGTGATGATATAAATTCGAGTTAGATAAAGTTGATTCTGAGATTTGATTAGATCTACTGTATCCTTTCCAATATTCTGCTCAATTGTTCTATTAACTTTTCAGATTTAAGAATTAAGTTCTCCAATGATTTGTTGAATTGTCTATTTTTCCTTTCAATTTTGGGGGGTTTGCTTTACTTATTTTGTATCTATTGTTAGGTGTGTACACATTTGTAAATGGTATATATTCATGACATATTGGTCTTTTTATCATTAGGCAAAATCTTCCTGTCACATGTAATATTCTTGTCTTAATGTGTATTCTGTCTAATATGAGAATAACCACTCCAGATCTCCAGTCATTACTTTTTACATGGGATACTTTTTCATCCTTTATTTTCTACCTACTTTTGTCTTGAACCTATCCTGTGTCTCTTACAGAGAGAGCAGAGAGTTGGATCTTGTCTTATTTCTCCAATCTGATGATCTCTGCCTTTTGATATGAGCCCCTCTAAGTAAATTCTTAGTATTGTATTCTTCAAATCCAGAATTTCCACTTGGTTTCTCTTTTCATGGTTTTTAATCTCTTTATCAAGATGTCTATTTACTCAGCAAGTGTCATCATGCCATTCTTTCAGTCTTTAAACTTGTTTCCCTTAATTCTTTGAACATAATTACAATAGTGCCTTTGAAATCTTTATTTTCTAAATTTCAACATCTGGGCTAACTCACAGTCTCTAATTGCTTCTTTTTTCCTGATTTTTCCTTTCTTGTTTCTTTTCCTTTTTCATAACTTTTGATTTAAACTACCATTTTCAATGCTGCTATATACTGTAAACACTCTAGATTTTTATATTCTCCTCCCAATGGCTGTGGTTGTTGTTGTTTATTTGTTTCTGTCATGAGCATGCTATAAAGGCACACATGTGAGTTGTGTCAATGTCAGCTCTGTTCCATCATAAAGCGAGGTTAACATAACAGAACTGTAAAGCAGTTTCAGGATTCCAAACTCAATGACATTCCACTACATGTTGAACTTGGCTTCTTACACATCACACAAAGCAAAACACAGTACAAAGTCATACAACAAGGGGTGCCTGGCTGACTCAGTCAGAGGAACATGCACTTCTGGTCTCAGGGCCATCAGTTTGAGCCCCATGTTGGGGGTAGAGACTGCTTAAGTAAATTTAAAAAAAAAAAAAAAAAGAAAAAAGGTCACACAAGAAGCTACAACGAGGGATAGGAAGATTTTTTTTTTAATTTCCTTTAAAATCAAGTTAGTTAACAAATAGTATATGTTGGAGGCCACGGCACGGTTGGAGTCGAGGATCAAGCCAGGCCCTGACTTGTGTCTCCTTTAAAGTCCGGACACCTTGACAAGGGGTTAAGGACAGGAAAGTTGAGTAACACCGAGAAAGGGTCTGTGCTATGCGTCGTGCGCTCGCCTACGTGACTTCCCACACGCTTTCCCTACAGAAGGGAACAATGTGGTCAGGGTCATGAATTCTTAGTTGGTCCTTGTTGTTCCTGTACCTCCCATAACCCACTCCCTGGTTGATTGTCTTGCTAATGGCTTTAGCCGAGACTACCTGGCATCACGAGGTTTGCTTGTAGTTAATGTAAACTTGTTATAGAAACTTGCGGTCAGGGGCGCCTGGGTGGCTCAGTGGGTTAAAGCCTCTGCTTTTGGCTCAGGTCATGGTCTCAGGGTCCTGGGATCGAGCCCCGCATCGGGCTTTCTGCTCAGCAGGGAGCCTGCTTCCTCCTCTCTCTCTCTCTGCCTGCCTCTCTGCCTACTTGTGATCTGTCTGCCAAATAAAAAAAAAAAAGAAACTTGCGGTCATCTGACTAGGTATCTGATGTACCACAATTACTATTGTGGTCTGCCTTATAAATGCTTGTAAGATGTGGAATAAAATCGGCACTGTTGGACATCCTCCTCAGTGTCCCTCCTGCCCCCATCTCTTTGTCTCTTAATTTCTTTTCACCATCCTCTTAACCCTCATGTTTCCTGGTCGATTTGTCGCACGGGCCGCAACAAGTATATTATTAGTTTCACAGGTAGCGTTCAATGATTTCATCAGTTGCACATAACACCCAGTGCTCACTGGATTACGTGTCCTCCTTAATGTCCATCACCTAGTTACCTCCTCCCCCTGCCACCTCCTCTCCAGCAACCCTCAGTCTGTTTCTTAACTCTCCCTCCCTGATTTCATCTTACTTTATTTTTCCCTCCCTTCTAGGGTTAGGAAGTTAACAAGACAAATGCAAAGCCAGTCTGTAAGCTGTTGAGATGAGGCCTCCATGCCCTCAAGATCAGTTCTTATGCTGTTTATTTATGTTCAAGTAGTGGAGAACCTCTGTTGTGTTCAGAGATCAATTGGGCAGATCCTTCGGTGGCAGATGCCTTTTTGCTGTGGTCAGACGTGAAGGGGTTAGTGTCTGGAAAGTCTGACAGTTTGCTGCAAAAAATCTTCCCTTTAAAAGGAATTTAATTAGTCTGGGGACTTCGGAGACCTCCTCTGGTTCTGCTGGCTGTCACGTTTGGATGTCGTCAACCTTTGCTGGTTTCAGCAATACCTGGTCTTGGCTGCAATGCCCTTGGCTGCTTGCGTAACTGCTTGACATTGTCACTGCTTGACGTGAGGGACTCCATCTTGCTCTCTGTAGTTTGCTTGATCGTTTAGTAACCTTCCTGGATGAAATCTTTGGAATATGTCTCACTTATAGGACATCACTGCTGATGTCTATACTCAGAGAGGTTTTTAAATTCTTGTTTTAATATTTAAGATTGGCTTCCTAGGGACTGGTTCTATATCTGCATAAATAATGGTCAGCCAATTATTGGCCATAGGTTGTGCACAAACACCGTAATCCAAGAAAGACTTCTACCCCCTGCCCAAGGATCTGTGTACTGGTTGGGGAACCCATTAAAAATTCAGCATTTTTCAGGTGTGGTCCTGGTTTTGCTTTCTTCCATTAGGCCCTCTTACATACTATCTGTGCATGAACACAGCCTCCCATACCACCTGTGATTTGCTAAAACTCTGGAAACTTTTCAATCTCCCAAGAACATTTACACTGACTTCCAGTTAACCTGGGATGTGTAGAAAGTTTACCAAGTCCTCCTATGTCTACTTCATTTTCTGGATGTCCTTGTTAAATGTCTGTCTAGGTCATTGTCTACTGCTTGCTGCAGCCAGAATAACGACCTCAGTCTAGCCCAGCTGTTAGCCTTACCAGATGACTTGCCATCAAGAGCGCTACTTTTACTAACACTGCTGAGCGGGATTATCACCCTCCACTCCAAATCAAGATAGACTCCTCCAAAGTAAAGCTTCTGGTGTTTCTAGTCTTCCTGTCCTGACAGAATAAAATGCAACATCCAAACCAGGATATGAGGGAATAGCCGTAGGCAAAAATGCCACTGATTCCTACTGATCTTCTTTGAAGTTCAGTAATTTTTTATGAATTAACACTTCTCACTTTGTTGCATGACTCTGGTAGAGTTCAAGAGCTCCAAAATGGTCGTTTTTGACAATATGTCCAGTTTTATAGTTGTTTTTTGAGGTAAGAATTTTCTGACCTCTTCTTGTTGCAAAGCCAAAAGTTTCACCTCAGGCCTGACCTTTTGATCTAAGGTCAAAAGCTCTCTTATCTCCGTATTACTTTTAAGCACAGTACTGCCTTGTTTATGGTTTTTCTTCATTTAAGTGGAGATACTGAGAGGAAGCAATTTTCACTTTCATTACCCAATTGAATGGAAACAACTCAGTGGCAAAAAACAAGTACCAATTAGCTAAATGAAAAGTTCAAGCTGTGAATTTATCTTAAGGGAAACTGCAATGATTTGAAGGGCAACAGTGGGAGGGAAAGTATATAAGCAAGACAAAATAGGTACTTTGGAGGTGGGACCTGCCTTTGTTGTTCATTATAAATTATAGATTGATTGATGGACTTTGTATCTGCATTTATGATATACAATTATATAATTTATTTAGACTGTAGCTTTGACTGAATGCAGGTCACTGAATTAATTTGAATAAATTAATCTGAATTAGATATTTATAAAATACTTATTAAGCTTAATCCTTTTACTTAAGAGTTAAGAAAAAAAAATTTTAAGTGAAAATGAACTTTTGGGACTTCATCAAGATCAAAAGCTTCTGCACAGCAAAGGAAACAGTCAACAAAACAAAGAGGCAACCCACTGAATGGGAGAAAATATTCGCAAATGACACTACAAAGGGCTGATACCCAAGGTCTATAAAGAACTCCTCAAACTCCACACAAAACAGATAATCATGTCAAAAAGTGGGCAGAAGACATGAACAGACACTTCTCCACAGAAGACATACAAATGGCTAACAGACACATGAAAAAATGTTCATCATTATCAGCCATCAGGGAGATTCAAATCAAAACCACACTGAGACACCACCTTACACCGGTTAGAATGGCCAAAATTAAAAAGATGGTAAGCAACATGTATTGGAGATTCCTTAAGAAATTAAAAATAGAGCTTCCCTATGACCCCACAATTGCACTACTGGGTATTTACCCCAAATATACAGATGTAGTGAAAAGAAGGGCCATCTGTACCCAATGTTCATAGCAACCATGGCCACAGTTGCCAAAGTGTGGAAAGAACCACTATCCCCTTCAACAGACAAATGGATAAAGAAGATATGGTCCATATATACAATGGAATATTATGCCTCCATCAGAAAAGATAAATACCCAACTTTTGTATCAACATGGATGGGACTGGAGGAGAGTATGCTGAGTGAAATAAGTCAAGCGGAGAGAGTCAATTATCATATGGCTTTGCTTATTTGTGGAGCATAAGGAATAACACGGAGATGTGGGGGAAAGGAGAGGAGAAGTGATTCAGGGGAAATTGTAGGGGGAGACAAACCATGAGAGACTGTGGACTCTGAGAAACAAACTGAGGGTTTTGGAGGGGAGGAGGGTGGGTGGCTGGGTGAGCCTGGTGGTGGGTATTATGGAGGGCACGTATTGCATGGAGCACTGGGTGTGGTGCATAAACAATGAATTCTGGAACACTGAAAAGAAATTTTAAAAAATAAGTAAAAATTTAAAAAAACAAAAAGAAGAAAAGTTTTTTAAAACCTATCTGATGTGTATTTTACATAATAAAAATGATGCCTGGTAAAAGATACACCAATTTATATGCTTGTCAAGAAAATTAAAGATGTACAATACAATAACTTGATTTTAAAAAATTGAAAATAATTAGAAGTTGGGGATCCTAGGTAGCTCAGTCAGTTAAGCATCCCAATTCTTGGTTTCAGCTCAGGTCATGATCTCAGGGTCACGACCTGAGATCCTGCTCAGTCAGGGCGCACACTCAGCAGCATGGAGTCTGCTTGTCCTTCTCCCATCCCCTCTGCTCCTCTCACCACACCTGACAGGTGTGATTGTGCTCTCACTTTCAAATAAATAAGTAAACAAATAAATAAATAAAATCTTTTTTTTTTTTTTAAGAAAATAAGTAAAGGTTAGGGGGAAAGACATTTTTAAAATCTATTACTACCAAATATTGCCAAAACTATGGGAACTCTCTACATGCTGGTGGAAGAATAAATTACTACTGCCACTCTGGAGAACAATGCCATGTTACCTAATAAAGTCTTTAAAAGCACAATTATACAACCCAGTAATTCCATTTCTTCCAGGGAGACATAAACAAGAAATCTCAATTAAATAAATGCACTAGATCTAAATGTATCAAAACAGAATAGGTTTAAAATATAACAATAAGTTTTTTAAAAAAACTAGTTGTCAAAAGATACTGAGTATGTTACATTTATATTTTATGTATACATTTATGTATAAAGGTAAGAAGTTAATTTTAATATGGAAAAATAGAGGAATATGTTACAAATTGATAGTAGAGCCTGATTCTGGGGAGGGGATGAGGAGACTCTGGTGTAGGGAAGGAGTAAAATGGGATTTCAAATCTCTCAGTAAAGATTTGAGTTTAGAAAAGAAATAGAAATATTGGCCCCATTAATCCTCACTCATAGTACATGGTGTACCTAATACTTTTCTCTATATTCCTAGTTCTAAAAATATGCAACTGTTAAAAAAGTGTGGTCAGATAATACCAAAAACAAATGGAGCTATCACCCATGATTTTGTTGTACCCATCTAAATTACCAGCTAAGAGTATCAACAAGATCATTTCCAAAGTATTGTCTTTAAGGAATGTAAGTGAGTTATGGAACATTCAAAACACTTATATTAATACATTATTTACATTCAGCACATGATTATTCAGGATTCTCAACTTGGTACAAAAGCACTTTCAGAGAGTCATATGATTGCATCTTTAAAAAAAATATATGCCTTAACAAGAGTCTAGATGAGTTATAGGTTTCTCTTCTCCCTCTAATATTTCAAAATGAAAAGCTACACTATAGCCAGCATTCTTTTTGGCTGACAATACAGTTTGCCTCTGGTGCTCACCGCCCCCTCTATGAAGTTCTACTACGTTACCCTATCTAATCCTTATTTCATAGTAGTACTATAATCCTGAAAATAAAGGCTTTTCTGTCCAAAGAATTGAGAGGCCATAATAATTTAACCATCTTGGATAGATTTGCTCTAAAGCATGATTACTTAAGTGAATATTAGTCTCATAAATTTTACTGTGTATTTACTTAAAACTTTAGATACTTTCCTTTTCACCTGATCTGGAAGTCAAGAGACCTATGTCACAGCTCTGGATTTCTACTTTGGGAACCTGAACCAATCTGGGTCTTATCAGTTAGGGGGCAAAAAAGGTGTGGGGCAGTCAGGTAACTTTAATGCCCTTCCCAACATAAAATATTCATCAACTTACTTGAGCAACTCACTTAACATGACTACACTTCCATGTCCTTATCTTCAAAATACTAACTGACCTACCAAGAAGGATTAGTGTACAGTTTGGGTTTTTTTTTAAGATTTTTTTTTTTAAGATTCCACCCATTTATTTGACAGACAGAGATCACAAGTAGGCAGAGAGGCAGGCAGAGAGAGAGGAGGAAGCAGACTCCCTGCCAAGCAGAGAGCCCGACGCCGGGCTCGATCCCAACACCCCGGGACCATGACCCGAGCTGAAGGCAGAGGCTTTAACCCACTGAGCCACACCTCTAGTGTACAGTTTTAAAAGATAACATATGTAAAGGATAATTGGAACTGTATCTCGTTAGTGACAAAAGCTCAGTAAATGTTTGCTATAACCATTATCATCATCATCACTGTTTTTATTAGTATCAGTAAAAGTTTTAATAACCCCAGAACCTAGTTTTATGAAAGTCATTAGAAACAGTAACTTGTTGTATCTTTCAGCAAATTCATCTAACTGCTTTAAACTCTCTATGTTTTTATGCAGATCAATGATGCACATCCAAGGAATAAGATATTTAAGATAGCAATTATAATTAAACCACCTCAATTTCTCTGTGGAAAAATATGCAAGACAAAAATACACAAATGCAATGAGTGTGAAATTATAGTATGTTTCTAAGAGAGGAAAGTACCTAAAGTTATAAGTAAATACACAGTGAAATTTATAAGACTAATATTCACTTAAGTAATTGGTTTTATGTTCCTTAACCACTTGTTCCACTTTTTTTTTTTAAGATTTTATTTATTTATATGAGAGAGAGAGAGAGAGTACAAGCAGGAGGAGGGAAAGGGAGAAGCAGACTCCAAGCTGAGCATGGAGCCCAATGTGGGGCTTGATCTCACTCCTGACCCTGAGATCATAACCTGAGCTGAAATCAAGATCTGTCACTCCACTGACTGAACCACCTAAGCACTCCTACATATTCTACTTCTGTTACTAGAACCCTTCTTGTGTTACTTCCTATGTAAGAACAAACTCCTTTCCCAAATTCACAAATAACCTTTCCTCTCTTCTCTCAAATAATATTAGATAAAAATGAGATACTCTTTCTTTTAAGATTTATTTATTAAAAGAGAGTGAGTGCACAAGAGCAGGGACGGGCACAGGGAGAGGGAGAAGATGACTCCAAGCAGTCTCCCCGCTGAGCACAGAGAACAAGGCAGGGCTCAATGTAACAACCCTGAGAGCATGACCTGAGCTGAAACCAAGAATCTGATGCGCTCCAGGATGACATTCTTAAAAGAAAACCCAATCTGACCAAGGGCAAGAGCCAGAATCCTTCAACAAGCTTACCAAAGGACTATAATCCATCTCCACATTTTACAGTGTAGGCTGATTATAATCTGTATCAATAATTGTTGTGTCCTTTAGGCTCGTTTAGTTGCGTGACAGAGGCATTTACTCTACACTCTATCATGGGCTCCCCCACATTTCAGAACACTCCTACAGTCTGGCCCAGTGCAATGTGACTAGTTCTGGCCCACAGACTGTGCACAGAAATAATATATATTTGTTCCAGACCAAGCACTTAAAAGCCAATATATAAACCTTCTGCTATCTTTTTACCTGCTGTGGCAACAGTGGAATCTGCTTATTGAAATGGCAACACCACGAGGTTAAAACAGCCTAGATTTTTTCTAAGTCCATTCTTAGAAGATAGCCCTCCCATATAACTGCAGACTTAATGTGAGAGAGAAATTAACTTGCATATGTTAAGCCACAAAAATTTCAATTTTGTTTTGTTAACAGAACATAATCACTTTGCAGTGCTGTAAGTTGCCCATCTTCATAAGCTAGTTGGCAACTGTCATACAACTTATGTTCACAGGTACAGAGATTTCATGAACAAGTAGTCTTCTTTGAATAAAATATTTTGTCACATTAAAATTATGGTAGCAGATTGTTAAGGAAGAAGAGAGAAAGAAATTGGCAATTTCAGAAAGAAAAGATAATGTCCCAAGATAATGACCACTCACTTCACATAAATCCTGTTTCCCTGCAGAAACTTATGTAAAATATAAATATAAAGGGGTGCCTGGGGTGCTTAGTCAATTGAGCACCTAACTCTTGCTATTGGCTCAGGTCTTGTTATTGGCTCAGAGTTGTGGGACCAAGCCCAGTGTTGGGCTCCATGCTCAGTGGAGAGTCTGCTTCGGATTTTCTCTCTCCCTCTCCCTCTGCCCCTCCCCCTGCTCTTGCTCATGCTCTCTCTTTAAAAATAAGTAAATCAATCTTAAAAACTGTGTGTGTGTGTGTGTGTGTGTGTGTGTGTGTGTACACACATACATATGGTACCTGGGTGCTGGGTGGCTCAGTCAGGTTAGCTTCTGGCTCTTAGTGTCAGCTCAGGTCATGATCTTTTGGGTCATGGAATAGAGCCCCATGCCCAACATGTTCACTGGGGAGTCTGCTTGAAGATTTTCTCCCTTTGCCCCTTTCCCAACTCATGCTCTCTCTCTCTCAAATGAATGGATAGGGGGTGGCTGGGTGGCTTGTCAGTTAAACATGTGCCTTCAGCTCAGGTCATGATCCCAGGGTCTGGAGATCGAGCCCCACTTTGGCTCCCTGACCAGCAGGAAGCCTGCTTCTCCTTCTCCCACTCCTCCTGCTTGTGTTCTCTCTTTCACGGTCTCTCTCTCTGTCAAAAAAATAAAATCTTGGGGTTATGGACATTGGGGAGGGTATGTGCTTTGGTGAGTGCTGTGAAGTGTGTAAACCTGGCGATTCACAGACCTGTACCCCTGAGGATAAAAATATATTATATGTTTATAAAAATAAATAAATAAAGATTCATTAAGAAAAAAAATAAAAAGTAAAATCTTAAAAAAAATAGAAAAATAAAATGAATGGATAAATCTTTGAAAAAATATATATAAATATAAAACATCTCAGTTTATAATGAAGATATCCATTTCTTCTAAATATCAATCTTTCCTCTTGGAACACTGAAAAAAAAATAAGATTTAAAATAATTAAAAAATAAATCTCAATCTTTCCTTTTAGATCTTCAGATAGAAATTTAAAGATTTCAAAATTTACTTCAAGAAATACCCTTTCTCATACATCTCTCTTCCACATGTATGTATGGATTGGAAATTAGTAGCATAAATGTGATTCAGAGGTAATCTGGGGAAAAAATTGGAAGAAAATAAATTAGTAGATTACATAACTAGGAGTTTTTCTAATTTATTGTTTTTCCTACCAAACTGTAAAAGGGTTTGTAGCTGTTTTAATGTTTCCTACAGAGACCTTGAACATCAAAATTAAAAGCAAGTGTGTATTGGGGTCAGCAATCAAGTATTCTACTCTAAAATAGCTGTTTAATAATTATCCTTTATAACAGCTCCCTGTTAAAAGGCCTAATGATGAATTGCTTCATAATGTATTAAATGTGTAAGAACAAGTAAAGCTTTCCTTTAGATTTCCAAATGAATTTCTGTTGTGATCTTTGTTAAATTCCATTTTTGACTCAGATCAAGATTTTCCAAATAGAATCACATGTTTTTTTAGTTTGCAAACTTATTTTGGAAAGGAACAAAACAGAGAGGATAAAATCCCAAACACATATCATCATTTACTAAGAGGCTTTATATTGTGATGAAAGTGGTGCTCTATAAATTTGCAAATAAGTTGTAGATCAAGCAAATGACAAAGATTATGTTTTCTTCCAATTTTGGCCATTCAACATGGTGATTTTAATATGTTTTAATAATATGATGTTATGAACATCTTGAGAATTGCAATTTCAAGTCTTTAGGGAAAAGGTATTTCTTCCATGATTTAAAAAAAAAAAAAAAAAAACTTTTGAAAACCATGTTTCTACCAGTCCGTTTTCAAAAATATATAACATCAAAAGGTTTTTGGCTCCAACAGACATTTTTCTGCCAAGATCAATTCTACAATCTGTAAGTGACAATTTTCTCCTTATATAAAGAAAGCAGTACAAAATCATGATTTATCTAATTAACATCTTTCCCCAGTTTGGCTTTCAGTACTGCTGCTATTAACTAGTACTCCGCTACCAGTCAGTCACCAACTCCCACCAACCCTACAGGTTGTAGTGATGCCAAGCCAGGTCCCAGTTCTACTGCTCTTTTCAGAACCCTGCTGCAGTGTGTCTGACCATCCCCCACTCTTGCCCCTCTCTGCTACCACCACCTCTATTATTGCCTTAACCACTAGAGTCACAATTTCTCCAATCTCCAAAGAGAAGCTATTTCTTCTTAAGTAGAAGAGTTATTTCAATACATGAAGAGGTATTACAACTTTCTTATTTGGCACCACCAACAACAGCACTAACCTTTCAGAGTTGTATGTCCCACAGATAATGAGGTTTCATCATGCTCGTAAGGTATTGGACAAGGAATAATTTGTGTGCTACTAATTTGTCAAGTGCTCTGCTTTTCTCAACACCAATGCCTAGAAGCATTGTTAAATGTTGAAAGAACAAGCCTTCTTATTAATTCGCTGCTTTCATGTTCAAGAAATTAGGTCCAACCCAAACTTCCTCAAAAAAAAAAAAAAAAAAAAAAACTCCATGCCATCAGTTGACCTGCCATAGTTATAAACAAGACTACAAAGCCTTCATTACCTATTTAGCAAAGTTTCAAATATAAGATACTTATAAATTATCTCAAATTTTGCCTATTTGCCAATGTTATTGCAATTTTCCAAATCTGGAAGATATTAGTAGCTATTTGGGGGTTGCTATTGTGTACCCTGTGGTTTTTATGAGGATTGCATGAGATACTGCATTTAAAGACATGTGTGCTAAACATGCAATAAACACTAACACTAGTTGTCATTATTACTCATTATTATCCCAATTCCTTCTCCCACATATAGTAGGATTCCATGTTATAAATTTACATCTAAATAAATAACTTCCCCAAATTTTATATCTCACAGCTTCTTTTTTTTTTTTTTTTAATGTATTTGTCAGAGAAAAAGTGTATACATTCAGGGGGAGGGGCAGAGGGAGAGGGAGAAGCAGGCTTCTGCTGAGCAAGCATCCCTAAGTGGAACTCGATCCCAAAACCCTGAGATCATGACCTGAGCTGAAGACCAATGCTTAATCATGAGCCACACAGGCGTCCCTACCTCACATCTTCTTTATCTATTCATCTATCAATGGATATTTGGGTTGCTTCCATATCTTGGCTATTATAAATAATGCTACATTATTTACTGCACATATCTTTTCATATTAGTATTTTCAAGTTCTTTGGGCAAATACCCAGTACTGGAATTGCTGGATCATATGTTAATTCTAATTTTAATTTTCTGAAGAAATTCAGTACTGTTTTCCACAATGGCTGCCCAATTTATATTCTCACCAACATTGCACAAGTGTTCCTGTTCTCCATCCTTGTCAAACTTGTTATTTCTTGTGTTTAGCCATTCTGACAGGTATGAGGTGGTATCCCATTGTGGTTTTGATTTGCATTTCCCTGATGGTTAGTGACATTGAGCACCTTTTCAGGTATCTGTTAGCTATCTCTATATCTTTGGGAAAATGTCTATTTAGGTCATCAGCCCATTTTTTAATTGGGTTCTTTGTCTTTTTGGTGTTGAGTTGTATATTTTGCCTATTAACACTTTATTAGAATATCATCCTCAAATATCTCCTCCCATTTCATCAGGTTGCCTTTTTGTTTTGTTGCTAATTTCCTCTGCTGTGCAGAAGATTTTCATTTTGATGTAGTCTCACTTGTTCTACTTTTGTTGCCTTTGTTTCTGTTGTCAGATCCAAAAAATCATCATTGGCAATTAAGAAGTTTACTGGTTATATTTCCTTCTAGGAGTATTGTGGTGTCCAGTCTTACATTCAAGTCTTTAATCTATTTTGATTTAATTTTTATGTATAAGATAGTGGTCCAGTTTCATTCTTTTGCATATATACCCTTTATTGAGGAGACTGTTCTTTTCCCATTATTCATTCTTGGCTCATTGGGCATAAATCAATTGACTGTATGTGTGTGGGTTTATTTCTGGGCTCTATTCTGTTCCATTGGTCTATGTGTCTGTTTTTATGTCAATATCATAATGTTTTGATTACAATAGCTTTGTGATGTAGTTTGAAATCAGGTCCATGAAGCTTCCAGCTTTTTTCTTCTTTCTCAGGATTGCTTTGACTATTTGAGATCTTTTGTGGTTCCATATCAATTTAGGATTATTTGTTCTATTTTTGTGGAAAATGCCATTGAAATTTTGATAGGAATTGCACTGAATCTATAGATTGCTTTGAGTAGTATGGACATTTTAACAATATTAATTCTTCCAATCCATGAAGACAGAATATCTTTCCACTTATTTGTGTCTTTTAAAATTTTTTCTTAATGACTTACAGTTTTCAGGAAAGAGATCTTTCATTTCCTTGGTTAAATTTATTCCTAGATATTTTATTTCTTTTGATGCAATTTTTAGTGGGATTATTTTATTAATTTCTCTGATAGTTCCCTATTAATCTATAGAAATTCAACAGATATTTGTATATTGATTTTACAGCCTGCAACTGTTCTGTATTTATTTATAAGTTGTAACAAATTTTTGGTAGAGTCTTTAGGGTTTTCTAATTATTTCTAAATATTATGTCATCTGCAAATAGTGAAATTTTATTTGTTCCTTTCTTTTTTGGATTTGCCTTTTATATCTTTTTATTGCCTAATTCTTCTGGCTAGGATTTTCAATCCTATGTTGAATAAAAGTGACAAGAGTGGGTTTCCTTGTCTTATCCTCATCTTAGGGGAAAGGCTTTCAGCTTTTCATCATTGAGTAGGATGTTAGTTTTGGTCTTCTCATATACCACTTTTACTAAGATATCAACCATGTAATAAAAGAGCAAAGCTTGTAGGACTAAGATTTTGGAGGCAGATGTACCTATGTTTGAAGCTTGATTTTGTAGCCTACTAGCTGTGTAAACTCGGGTAAGTTAGTTTATTTCTCTGAATTGTTCTCCAATCTGTGAAATGTGGATAGTATTAGATACATTATATGTTAATTTGGGGATTAGTGGAATAAAATATGTATATAGAGTACACAGTGGAATGCAATTGTATTTGGAAGTTGGACCTTTAAAAAGGTTATTACATAAAAGGAGACCCTAGTCCAATCTGATTGATATCCTTAGAAAAGGAAGATATCTGACACAGAGAGACAGCAAGGATTAACATGAGCAGGGGAAATTCCTGTGAGGACACAGCAAGAAGGTAGCAATCTGCAAGCCAAGGAGAAAGTCCTCAGAAGAAACCCAACTTTCATCTTGGACTTCCAGACTCCAGAACTGTGAGAAAATTAATTTCCATTGTTTAAGCCACTCAGTCTGTACTATTTTGTTATGGCAGCCCTAGCAAACTACTATAAGATAAAAGAATTCTAGCAATCCACATATTTTAAGGAATATGGGAATTATAAGTTAGGAAATTGCATAATATATTCATAAAGAAACTATAAATGTCTCCAATATGCAAAGTCTATTAAAACGTCCAGAATTTTCTTTCAAAAACTTCACACATTTTTCCACTTAATTCTATAAACGAATTCCTTCCCCTTGAGCACTCAAATGCAAAGTAAATAAGAAATCGTTATTCAAGCTTAGTTTTCAGTTTTACTTCATACTTCCACAACTGAATTGCTTTCATCCATTTTGTATTTGACAAGATTTAAGCTATATTATAGACTGAATTATTTTCTGAATTGGGCAGGAGACAAAATGTCACACATAACCTTGTTTATTTGAAAAATATATTGTAAGTTTCAAAAAACAATTTTAACATTGAATCTTCAAAATATAACCAAATATCATTTAGGAACTACCTTTTACCTTAATGTACATATGCTGTGATATAAACTTAGTAAGTGCCAAAGCATACCTTAAAAGCATGCTAATTGTATATAACATCGGACCAAACTTTTTATTACAAGGATCCTAGATTTCTTTTTTTATTGATATCCCCCTTAAATCAGTGCTGAGAAGAACACAATTGAGTTAGAAACTGTATTTAGATGAATTGTACTTTGCTGTTAGTTTTTACTGGTTTCCTTTGTCTAACTTACGGTAACAAGATTGTTCTATGATTTTTTTCTCACTCTTCCATCATCTACCACAGCCTTTGAGAGGACCATGAAGGGATTTGTTGGTAAGATTCCTACTGACATCGGGGTGCCTGGGTGGCTCAGTGGGTTAAAGCCTCTGCCTTGGTCTCGGGTCATGATCTCAGGGTCCTGGGATCCAGCCCCATATGGGGCTCTCTGCTCAGCGGGGAGCCTGCTTTCTCCTGCCTCTCTGCCTACTTGTGATCTCTGTCTGTCAAATAAAAAAATTAAAATCTTAAAAAAAAAAAAAAGATTCCTACTGACATCATCTGAGTTCCTAAATACTGAGGGCTAGGTTTATTACTTCCTCTTTAATACCTGCATATGTTTTGTTTCATGATTTATCTGTGGCATCATTAAATACATGAATTGTCCTCAAAAGGAGGTTCTTATTACTGGAATTTAATTATTGAGTACTAAATTAACCTCAATGACATGTGAGCATATCACTCCAGTTGTTGAAAAATATACAAGATACAACCAAGTCCATTTCAAATAACGAAGAGAAATCACTCTATATTTTTTTTTAATCTGTCATATTTCTTATTTTTACAAAAGCCATATCCTTACTGGAACTATTAATCTCAAGAAACCAAAGGACAGAACATCAGGCAATCAACATGTACAAAGGATATATTCTTATTTCTTCTACCTGTGATTGATATTTTAATAGATACCTACTACTTTTGTGCTTTTCCTGGAATGCACTCAGATGTCACTTCTCTGCTGTCACCATGTTGTATTTTAAAAAGCCACATATTAGTTTCATTTCCATGCATTACAGTATTCAATGTTAGTGGAACTCTTCATTTTTCTTCCATGTTTTACTTTAATACCTTTACATCTATAGAAAATGGAACTATAGCACGATAATGATACCTGTCTCTGTATCAGCTCAAAAACAAACTTGTTTAACTAAGAACAGGAGAAAATTTATGTTCATATTATTGACATATAAGTATATAAAAAGCAAGACTACCATTATTTACAAGTGGTTTATTGCTTTCTTTTCTGAATAAATGTAGAGAGTTTGGCTAATTACACACTGAAAATGTGGAAGTTTTTTATACCTTTTGAATGTAATGTGAAGTAAGACAAGCATCTTTGTACTTTCTTAACTATAATAAATGTATATCCTTTACCATACTTTATATACCCTAAATACATTCATTAAATACTAAAACTTTGTCATCAGAAGTTCATTTTCCTATTCTAAGACTTGTACAAGTGTAAAGGTTCACTATAGTACTTTACTCAGGGGATACCTCAAATATAACACATAGTCATTAAGAGCCTACAATATGCAATGCAACTATTCTAAGACTTTAAAGGAATCAGAGATAATTAAGACATTGTTCCTATTCTCTGGGCAGTAAAACTGACACCACCTTGCTGCCACTATAAAATAAGTCCTATATGAAATGCTATGCCAATACTTGAAAATAGATGCTTTTAAGAAAAAAATTTAAGTGAATAATATATCAAAAGAGAATAAAATTATGTAAAAGTAATTGAATAAATTATAAAATATAGAGCCCCAAGATGAACCAGTTGCTGGTAGCCTTATAGGTGAATTGCGTGTGTTCATCAAAAAAAAAAAAAAAAGGAAATACATTCCATGAAAAGATAATAGGGGAAAAGCTACTCAGTCTATGGACATAGATGCTGAAAAGACGTTTTATAAACATGAGTCTTAATATTTCACCTGCAGATCTCCCCAGATGGCCCACAGTTACCCACACAGTGCTCCATACGCCTCAATCATACACTCTGCCATCCCATGGCCCGCTCCCTGGGTGTGCTCTCGGCAGCAGTGTGAGTGAGGTTTATAAAACAGCTAGTGAGCAAGAACAGAAAGTCAGCTGAATCTGCAGGCCAGAAAAGACCACAAACTTGAGCTCTAACCCCATCTTTGGGAAAACAAAACAAAATAAAAATCCTCACCTTTGTCCATTGCTGGTTCCAGAGGAGGCATATAAACTTAATTCTGGTCCATATACACTATGGTCCATATACACTAGGAGGCATATAAACTTAATTCTGGTCCATATACACTATGGAGTATAATGCCTCCATCAGAAAGGATGAATACCCAACAACATGGACGGGACTGGAAGAGATTATGCTGAGTGAAATAAGTCAAGCAGAGAGAGTCAATTATCATATGGTTTCACTTATTTGTGGAGCATAACAAATAGCATGGAGGACATGGGGAGTTAGAGAGGAGAAGGGAGTTGGGGGAAATTGGAAGGGGAAGTGAATCATGAGAGACTATGGATGCTGAAAAATAATCCGAGGGGTTTGAAGTGGCGGGGCGGGGGGGAGGTTGGGGTACCAGGTGGTGGGTATTATTGAGGGCATGGATTGCATGGAGTACTGGGTGTGTTGAAAAAATAATGAATACTGTTATGTTGAAAATAAATAAATTTAATTAAAAAAAAAAAAAAGAATTCTGCCCCAAGACTGACCAAGAAGCATGAAGCAGGTGTACCCACATAAGTTCAGGATAACCTCAGAATCTCAGCAGGGGTAACAGAAGCTATCTCTTTCCAAAGACAGTTAGTAAAGACTGGAGAAGGTAATTCCTACTTCAAATGTGAAGAAAGCAATGCAAGAATTCAAAGAACACAAAAAAAAAACAAGGTAACATGATACCACCAAAGAATGGCAGTCTTCTGGTAACTGAACACAAAGACTGCTGCACCTTAAGATATGTTCTGCAGATAAAGATTTCAAAATAGCTGTTTTAAGGAAACTCAATGCATTATAAGAACACATAGAAAGACAATCCAATGAAATCAAGAAAACAATAACTGAGGTTAAAAAAAAAGAGAGAGAAGTTTAGCAAAGAGATCAAAGAAAGCATTAAAAAAGAACCAAACAGGGACGCCTGGGTGGCTCAGTGGGTTAAGCCTCTGCCTCCAGCTCAGGTCATGATCTCAGGGTCCTGGGACCCAGCCCTATATAGGGCTCTCTCTTCGGTGGGGAGCCTGGTTCCCCCCTCTCTCTGCCTGCCTCTCTGCAGAGAGAGATTGCAAGATCTCTCTCTCTATCAAATAAATAAATAAAATCTTTACCAAAAAAAAAGAACCAAACAAATTTCAGAACTGAAGAACAAAATGAATGAAATGAAAAATGCCATAGAAAGCATTGCTATCAGTCTACGGCCATACCACCCTGAACGCGCCCGATCTCGTCTGATCTCGGAAGCTAAGCAGGGTCGGGCCTGGTTAGTACTTGGATGGGAGAAAGCATTGCTATCAGAATTGATCCAGCAGAAGAAAAAATCTGTATGATTGAAGATAGAACTTTGAAATTATCCACTCACAGGAAAGCAATTAAAAAAGAATGAAAAGGATGGGCGTCTGGGTGGCTCAGTGGGTTAAAGCCTCTGACTTCAGTTCAGGTCATGTTCCCAGGGTCCTGGTATGGAGCTCCGCAGAGGGCTCTCTGCTCAGCAGGAAGCCTGCTTCCTCCTCTCTCTCTGCCTGCCTCTGTGCCTACTTGTGATCGTTGTGTCTGCCAAATAAATAAATCTTAAAAAATATATATGAAAAGGAGTGAGAAAAGACTACTTGATCTATGAAATATATCAAAAAGGACAACTTATGACTAATTGGAGTTCTGGAGAAAAGAGAAAGAAGGGAAAAAGAAAACTTATATAAAGAAATAATGACAAGAACTTCCCAAATCTGTACAGAGATTCAGATACCCAACCAAGTTCATGAAGCTTATATGTGACCAAACAAAATCAACTAAAAAGAAACCTGTCCAAGACACATTATAATAAAACTGAACAAAGACAAAGAGAGAATATTAAAAACAACAAGAGAAAAAAGTTTGTAACTTTCAAGGGAACCTTTATAAGGCTATCTGTAGATTTCTTGGCAGAAATCTTACAGGCTAGAAAAGAGTGTGATATATTCAAAGGGCTGAAATAAAAAAAGACCTGCCAACCAAGAACAATTTACTTGGCAAAGCCATGCTTTAGAAATGAAGAAAAGATAAAGGCTTCCCCAGACAAACAAAAGTTGAGGGAATTCATTATTACCACTGGACCTGCCTTACAAGAAATGCTAAAAAGATCTCCTCAAGCTGTAATGAAAGGAAGCTAATAAATAACATACAAACATGTGAAAATATACAACAGTCTGATAGAGGTTAAGTACATAGTCAAATTTAGGGTACCCTGAAACTGTACTCCATGGTATAATATGTTCACCATTAATGATAAAGTAGTGAAAATAACTATAGCTACAATAATTTGTTAAAAAATACACAATATAAAAAGAGATACATGACAACATTAAAAACATAAAAGGGGAAGTAAAGGGGCAGAGTTTCTGTATGCAATTGAAGTTAATTTGCTATTAACATAAAATAGACTATTATATTTATAAAGTGTTTAATGTAAGCCTCATTGTTATTGATAAATAGCAAAAACCTACAGTAAAGTAACAAAAATAAAAAGAACAGAATCAAAGCATACCACTACACAAAATAATTTCACAAATCATTGCAGGATATAAAATCAACATACAGAAATAAGTTGTGTTTCTATATGTGAACAATAAAACATCTGAATAAAATTAAATATTCCTTTCACAATAACATTGAAACGATAAAATGCTTAGGAATAAATTTAACCAAGAAAGTAAAAGATATGTACGATAAAAACTACAAGAATTTGGGGTGCCTGGGTAGCTCAGTCATTAAGCATCTGCCTTCGGCTCAGGTCATGATCCCAGGAGCCCCACATCGAGCCCCTGCTTGGCAGGAAGGCTGCTTCTCCCTCTCCCCCACCCCCTGCTTTTGTTCCTGTTCTCACTCTGTCTCTCTCTCTAAGATTTTAATAATAGAAATTGAAGAAAGTGAAAATAAATGAAAAGATATTCCATGCTCATAATTGATAAAATTAAAGCTGTTAAAATGCCCTTACTACCCAAAGAAACCTACAGATTTAATATAATCCCTATCAAAATTCCAATGGAATTTTTCATAGAACTAGAAAAAATAATCCTAAAATTTGACCTGGAATAACCAAAGCAATATTAAGACAGAACAAAGCTGAAAGTATCATTCTCCCAGATTTCAAACAATACTATAAAAGTATAGCTCAAAACAGTCTGATACTGGCACAAAAACAGGCACATTGAACAAAGATTCCAGAAATAAATTCAAACATATATGATAAATTAACCACAAAAGAGGAGACAAGAATATACAATGTGGAATGCAGTCTCTTAAATGACATTGAGAAAACTGGACAACCATGTGTAAAAAAATGAAACTGTATCACTATCTCACATGTTACACAAATTTAGCTCAAAATAGATTAAAGACTGGAATGTAACACCTATAACTAAAAAACTCCTATAAGAAAACATAAGTGGTAAGCAATTATTAGTGGTTATTAGTGGTAAATTTTTTTGTGTGGACCTGACTCCATCAGCAAGTGCAACAAAAGCATAAATAAACTATTGGGACTATATCAAACTAAAAGGCTTTTGTGCAGCAAAGGAAACCATCAGCAAAACAAAAAGGCAACCTACTGAATGGGAAAAATACTTACAAATGATATATCTGATAGGCAGCTAATAGCCAAAATATATTAAGAACTCAAACAACTCACTAGCAAAAGAAAAAAACAGTCTGATCAAAAAAAAAAAAAAATGTGCAGAAGATCTGAAAAGACATTTTTCCAAAGAGGACATACAGATGCCCAAAAAAGATATGAAAAGATGCTCAACATCATTAATCTTCAGGGAAATACAAAACAAAACAAAAAACACAATGAAACATCACCTCCACCTTGTCAGAATGGCTAAAATAAAAAATATAAAACATAAGTTGGCAAAAAGAGAATCCTTGTGCACTGTAAGTGGGAATGTAAATGGGCGCAGCCACTATGGAAAACAATATGAAGATTCCTCAAAAAATTAGAAACAGAACTACCATGTGATCCAGCAATTCCATTTATGGGTATTCATTTAAAGAAAGTGAAAACATTAACTTGAAAAATGTATCTTCCCTAATGTTCATTGCAGCATTGTTTATAATAGCCAAGATATGGAAGCAATCTAAGTGTCCAGCAATAAATAAATGGATAAAGTTATGGTATGCATGTAAGATGGACTATTAGCCAGCCACAAAAAAAGAATGAAATCTTGCCATTTGCAGCAGTATGGATAGAACTTGAGGGTTTTATACTAGGGGAAATAACTCAGAGAAAAACAAAAATATTTCACTCACATGTGAAATCTAAAAAACAAAATAATCGGGCGCCTGGGTGGCTCAGTGGGTTGGGCTGCTGCCTTCGGCTCAGGTCATGATCTCGGGATCTTGGGATCGAGTCCCGCATCGGGCTCTCTGCTCAGCGGAGGGCCTGCTTCTTCCTCTCTCTCTCTCTGCCTGCCTCTCTGCCTACTTGTGATCTCTCTCTGTCAAATAAATAAATGAAATTTAAAAAAAATAAATAATAATAATCATACAAGACAAAGCCAGATTCTGAGGGAATATACTAATGGTTGCCAGAAGAGGTGAGGTTGAGAGGGAAATGAGTGAAAAGGTACAAACTCCCAGTTACAAAACGAGTTAAGTCGTGGGGATGTATTGTATATCGTGGGGAATATAGTCAGTAATATTGTATTAACTTTGTATGGTGACAGCCAGTAACTAGATGCATTATGGTGATCATTTTACAATAGATATACATGTCAAATCACTGTGTTGTACACCTGAAACCAATAGGATATTGTATTTCAGTTACACTTCAATTTAAAAAGCTGTTCATACTGTTCTTGCCATATTTTCATACATTTGGAATTATCACAAAATAAAAAATTAGCATTTAAAAAAGGAGAATATGACTAAATATTTCTTAAGAAAACACTCATAATATTGTATAGATAGCAGTTAAGATATAGGAAGGGGGACATGAACTGAAAAAAAAATCTCCAAAAACAATTATTTTGCCTTTAAACTATTCATATAATGATCTAGTTTTTAAATAGGATGTTATACTCTTACTGTTTTTTATTGTATAATAAATAATGTGGCTTTATATTACACAGATTATTTTGTATGTTTCAGATATTACATTGAAAAATTTTCTAAGATATGTCTCCCTAAAGTCTATATTGAATTGCATAAATATAAAAATGCAGAATCCCAAAATTAATTAATTAACAGTATCCTCCAAAACACACAATTCATGTGTGTTTAAAATCACTTTAAGTGATTAAAATAGTTTAAAATCACTTTAAGTTTCCCTAGTTCTTTATTTAAATTGACAATTGTAACCAAAGAGAAGATAAATATATTAGGTGAAGGGTTTTTAATTATTATTTTAAAAAATAACTAATTATCAGTGACTTCTGATAATGACAAAATATTAAGCAAATAAATGGTATCAGTGTATAATAGACAGTATGAAATTTAAGTACATGCACAAAAAACCCACATTTTGGTAACAAAAGAACACCATTTTTTTTAATTTTTTATTTTTTATAAACATATATTTTTATCCCCAGGGGTACAGGTCTGTGAATCACCAGGTTTACACACTTCACAGCACTCACCAAAGCACATACCCTCCCCAATGTCCATAATCCCACCCCCTTCTCCCAAACCCCCTCCCCCCAGCACCCCTCAGTTTGTTTTGTGAGATTAAGAGTCACTTATGGTTTGTCTCCCTCCTTATCCCATCTTGTTTCATTGATTCTTCTCCTACCCACTTAAGCCCCCATGTTGCATCACCACTTCCTCATATCAGGGAGATCATATGATAGTTGTCTTTCTCTGCTTGACTTATTTCGCTAAGCATGATACGCTCTAGTTCCATCCATGTTGTCCCAAATGGCAAGATTTCATTTCTTTTGATGGCTGCATAGTATTCCATTGTGTATATATACCACATCTTCTTGATACATTCATCTGTTGATGGACATCTAGGCTCTTTCCATAGTTTGGCTATTGTGGACATTGCTGCTATAAATATTCGGGTGCATGTGCCCCTTTGGATCACTAAGTTTGTATCTTTAGGGTAAATACCCAGTAGTGCAATTGCTGGGTCATAGGGCAGTTCTATTTTCAACATTTTGAGGAACCTCCATGCTGTTTTCCAGAGTGGCTGCACCAGCTTTCATTCCCACCAACAGTGTAGGAGGGTTCCCCTTTCTTCGCATCCTCGCCAGCATCTGTCATTTCCTGACTTGTTTATTTTAGCCATTCTGACTGGTGTGAGGTGATATCTCATTGTGGTTTTGATTTGTATTTCCCTGATGCCGAGTGACAAAAGAACACCATTTTTAAGGAATTTGGCATTTCCCAAAGAATCAAAATAAGGTTCATCAAAAAATACAACTTTGTTGAATTGCCCCATACTTTTTTTATGATGTAGTATTAATTTTTATCACCAGAATATAAACATAAGAACAACTCATTTTTTGTACTGTCTCCAGCACCTAGAACAATACCTGAGCAGATATACAAAATCAGTTTTGAACGAAGAAATGACTCATATCTGAAGATGATGCACTATAATCTTTTCAATGCTTAAGACACCCAAATATTGTAAGTCAGCTCCAGACACCAAAATATACTGTGCTATATTTCAAATCTCAATAAAAAAAATTTTGAAAAGTTTCCCTTTTTCATTTACAAAATTAACAGAATTATGTAAGTGAAAAATAATTCCACTTTTCATGTCCTTTATTCAATAGTTTTTCCATCTTTGTTCTTTTTAAAATTAAGCACTAGCCCATATAGAAGCAGAAACCAGAAAGACCTAAATTTGATATGTTCATTCTTGTTATGGATCAGACATAGCATGAGTGCCTTTGAGGAAAAGAAATTAAGTTGCAAGGTGCTGTAGTAGTGGATTGTGGGAAGAGTGGAGAAGGACAAAGAGGCAGAAGATTTTTAATCATAGGCTTTAATTTAAATCAGAAATTTCTGCTGAGAATTCCTTTGATAATTGCTTCTAATTTCTCTATCATTTGTCTTCTATGTTTTTAGCTATGTTCATTATGGGGAAGATTTTAAATTTAAAATAATTGTGCATACCAAATTCTCTATTGCCTCAATTTTCATTTCATTACATTCCTTTAATATTATAATGAACAATGTATTCTCATGCATCCAGTTATTAAGGAACATTTGACTAGTCAAATACAACTTTAGAAACCTTACATTCTATTATTTTGGTATTCTATTTTAATGCATTCTTATAGCTTTTATTGTTTTTATTATACCAGTTTTCAGATCTAATTAATTCTGCCAGCACAATAGCTTGTTAAAAATGCTTTGAGACGGTAAACAGTAGAGATGTATGCTGTATATATATACACAAACGATTTGAATATTTTAAGTAAAGTGATTGGATGTTAATTGCTTAAAATGAGTAAATTCATTCAAAACAGTTAAATCTGCTGTGTGCATAAAAAAACTGCAAGATCAAAATAAAAATATTAGGAGCCCCATATAATGCTATTCCCTCCTAATAATATTCAAAAACAAGCAGTACATTTTATATTGTACCCAGAAGGATTGTCATCCAGTTTCTAGTTATAAGGAATCACACCTTATTTCTAGATAGTATATTGATACTGGCCATCTATTATTGTATTAGAATGTAAGTTCAGCCTAAATGAAAACTGGCTTATACAAGGCACATGTCAGTTTCTAGGCTGACACATTACATCTTCCTTTTTTTTTATTTTTATAATGTTCCAAGATTCATTGTTTATGCACCACACCCAGTGCTCCATTCAATACATGCCCTCCTTAAGATCGTCTATTTAAAGTGACAAGATGTCTAGATTCCTTCTTTCTTGTTTTTGCCATCCATCAAGTGTTATCCTTTCCCTTGAAAGCGTAAACTGAAAGTTACACACATGACTTTCAGTTCCGTCCCAGTGGAAGACTTTTATCCATGGCCACACCCAGCTGCAAGGGAGGCTGCCGAGCAAGGTTTATTCTAAGCAAACGTAGATAGCCCAACTAAAACTTCAAGGAATAAGCAGTAATCTCTTCCAAAAGAGTAAATACAATGAAAGCTCATGAATTTATAAAATTATTCCACATTTTGGAAAAATACAAAAGCCTCAGTTATATGACTCAGAATTTAGACCCTCCACCTTAAGTGGTCATAACTGAATTTCAAAAAGGAAGTAATAGTCAGGAAACATATTAATTTTTTTTCAATGTGGTTTTGAATATTGCACAAAGTAATACTAATCCAAATGGGAGTCAAACTTTATTAGAAAGTGCCATCCACAAAAATGTATCACTAAAACGAAGTGATATGTTTATTTTCTTGCAGTTGCTTTCTTGTGTTGGACACTGATAATCACCCAGTATCCTTTCTTCCTTTCACCTCATTCCATAAATAGCCCTGTTCAATTCAAGTATTCACAAAGAAATCCTCTCTCTCTCTCTCTCTCTCTCTCTCTCTGTCTTTCTCTTTCTGTCACACACATATGCACACACATGCACACACAGGACAAGAACAAAAAACATAGACGCTACTTCACAATCATAAAGAAAACCAGCCTGTGTGTAAAGCCGCTGTTTCAAGCAGCAGAGTGAAGAGGCTATGAGAACTTGGATCCTTGATGAGAAGATTGAGCTGCTGAATCAATCTACCTTGATGCCATCCATCATAGGTAATACATTTTCTTATTTTTAAGCTGGCTTAAGTCAATTTTTCAATCACTTGTTCCACAAAGCATCCTAACTGATGTGTATTCCTAAATAATGCTCTTCACTACTTACAAAAGCATTGAACAATACAATTTCTAAAATAAATACAACTCTGGAAGACAAAACTTTAAAACCAAAAATTGTCACATTTTCATGGACCAATTTCATATATATTATAAGTAAGTGTAGATAGGACTAAAACGATACAATTCGTGTTTTAGATAATCAAATCAAAACATTGTAATTTTTCAAAGCATTGATTTCAATAAGAATTCACTGAAATCTGTATAATTTCTCATCTAACCATGTATTAACCCACTGAATTTCAGTTCAGTAAGAAACACAGCCATTAAATCAAGGACAGCACTAAAAAACCAAGTGCTTTCCTGCTAAGATATGTCTAACAATGTTCTTTTTTAAAAGCTTTTTTTTTTTCATTAAGTTTATCTTCCACAAGAAAAATCCTCAAAGCTTATCTATTTTCACAGGCCAGAAGTGCTGAATTATTTAAATGGAACTTCAAACATTCTCACTTTGCAGTAGGAATTGTCCTTAAAGGATCTTACAATAGATTATACTGCAAACAAGCATTTATTTCCCTGACTGAAAGAAGAAACAATTGTATACTATCTGACTGTTTTTTTTTCTCGTCCTTCTTTCTTTTATGAAATTACTATTCATGACTTATTTACAATTTATTATGCTTTGTATCACAAGACACAGCATTATAATTGTCAGCCCTATTTAAGATTTTGAAAGAAAGTGAGAGAGATAGATGTTTCAGACTCTGAATAAGAACTGAAGTAATATTAATATGTGACTGAATGTTTGCCGCTTGAGTAAAACAGATGATCTGATGATTTCTAAAGGGAACACATTCTGGGCTGAGATGATGTTAACATAACTAACTAAGGCCTCCTGAAAGAATGAAAATAAACAGAGATGGGCTACTTATAACTTCCCTGGGAACATAGTTCTCAGGTCACAGCAATTTACCAGAAATTTACCAGAAATTCCCTACCTGTTAAAAAGCAAAAGATAAAAAGCACAGATATATTCTAGTATGCGTGCTAGCAAATAATAAAACTGAATTACAATCTCAGATTGAAACAAAAGAAAAGTTAATATCACAGCTTCTTAGTTTGTTTTTTTAATTAACATATAATGTATTATTTGCTTCAGGGGTACAAGTCTGTGAATCATCAGTCTTCCACAATTCACAATACTCACCATAGCACATACGCTCCCCAATGTCCATCACCAGACACCCCATCCCTCCTCCCCCCACCCACCAGCAACCCTCAGCTTGTTTCCTGAGATTAAGAGTTTGTCTCCCTCCCTGGTCCCATCTTGTTTCATTTTTCCCTTCTCTATCCCCCACGTAGCTTCTTAGTTTTACAAAGGATAAAGAAATAGAAATTGTAGATCTGGGAGAAACTGATACATTTGTTTGAACACATGGAAAGGTAAATTTTTTCCTTAGTAAACTCATAAACAAATAAATTAAATTCCATATAATTTAGTAATGCTCCCAGAAATTATCATGACAAGATGCCAATAGTACAGTTGGCTAAGAGCGTAATACCAGAATACTGAGGTTTAAACCTTGGGCCTATCACTTACTGATTGTGTGCCTTTAAGCAAATTAATGAACATCACTGGTCCTCAGTTTCCTAACCTGCAAGATGGGGATAATGATAACAATAGTAAATAGTTCATAGGGTTGTTACAATGATTAAAAAGTAATTATAATTATAGTTAATTAATTAGAGCAGTAACATGTACTCAAAAAATGTAGACTATTATTAGTAACTTCATACACAAGAATATTGTCAATTCATTCTGTATATATAAGAAATATTAACTAAAAGCATACTTTATGGTTTTCTCTTTCAACTTTCAGTGGTCACAAAAGTACATAATGATATGTGATTCTATTTGATAACCTTATTGAGAGCAAAATGTAAACCTGCAGTCTGTTTCCTTACTTACCTACAATTGATTTCTTTCAGTATATATTTTTTAAATAACAAATATGCTAGTTAAAGTCACAAATTAAAAACACCTCAAAAGGGGTGCCTGGGTGGCTCAGTTGGTTAAAGCCTCTGCCTTCAGCTCAGGTCATGATCCCAAGGTCCTGGGATTGAGCCCTGCATTGGGCTCTCTGCTCAGCGGGGAGCCTGCTCTCTCTCTGCCTGCCTCTCTGCCTACTTGTGTCTACTACTACTGTATGTCCAGTGGATAAATAAAATCTTAAAAAAAAAAAACTCAAAAATCTAAATACCCTTATTTTAAATATATTTGTTACATTTAACATATTCCAACCACTTACTTGGGCACATTATCAAAGATAAAAATAATAATATTTATTAGATATCTCAACTAGTATATTGGGTATTTTCTTTTCACTTAGTTCGGGTTTGTTTGTTTGTTTGTTTGTTTTTAAGAGAGAGAGTGGGGGTTGGGCTGGGGCAGAAGAGGGAGAGAGAAAATTTTAAGCAGGCTCCACACCCAGCATGGAGGTAGACATGAAGTTTGATCTCAGAACCCTGAGATCATGATCTGAGCCAAACTCAAGAGTCAGATGCTTAACCAACTGAGCCACACAGGCTCTCCTAGATTGTTTTGTTTTGTTTTGTTCTTAAGATTGTATTTATTTATTTGAGACAGGGAGAGAGACTGCACAAGCAAAGGCAGGGACAGAAGGAGAGAGAGAATTAGACTCCCCACTAAGCAGGAAACCCAACATGGGCTTGATCCCAGAACCTGAAATCAGGACCTGAGCCAGAGGCAGACGCTTAGCCAACTGAGTCACCCAGGTGCCCCTCCCAGATTGTTTTTAAATAACAACTATTTCTCTTTGACCTAAGGAAACAAATTTCATTTATTTTAATCACATCACTCCTAAATCAATCTGCTTCCCAAATTATAAATATTGAGGTACCCCAGTATTTCCATATAGTTTTTCATATAGTATTTCCATGTATTACTTTGCATTTGGAAGTCAAACATTGTTCATAATCATCAAATAGTTATTTTATACCAACCAGATTCAAAGCATCTCTTGGGCTGCAGGTAAATGAGCCAAAGAACTTTAGAACTGGAAGGACCTCATAATGTGTTGGACAACCCCCTCTTTTCATTGGTGAAGAAACTGATGCCCATAAAATGACTCAAGAAAAGAGAGAAGCTAAAGGTCACTGGCTTTGGCCAGGCAGAATTTTCAGATTCCTGCTCACTGCATTCCACTGCTTACTATTTGCAGAGTCCCTGTCCTCAGGTTATGGCCAAGTAACTAGAAAACTTGCTTTTCTGTAGAACAGCAAATGGATTTGATTCTAAAGGCATTGTTATGGCCTTTTATAAAGTTATACTGAGACGTACAGAAGGTCCTGTCTTCAATTCCACTAAAGATACAGTGCTATTAATAGATCAAAAAACTGGTGATATCCATAGTCTTATCTAAAGTTTGTGATAGAATCATTATGTTATCCTGATTAAAGAAATTGCTCTCCTTTGGTCAATCTGTCCCAGCTATTATCTGAGAACATGTAATCAAAAAGTGCTGGATGACATGTTCTAACAAGAAAAAGTGCAGTTGTGAGTTATTAGAAGATGATGGTTGACAAAAAAACAGTAAGAAAAAAACAAACTGCAATAAGATATTCTTGAATCCTGACATATTTATTGGAAGACACAATTTTAATCTTGTAATCAATCAGAATATTTGTATTATCTACTTTCATTTTACTTTATGCACAGTGACAATTAAAGAAAAATCTTTTTTGAAGAGTAAAGAAGAGGGTTAAGCATCTACCTAATGAATCCTATCTATGTAGAGACCAAACCCTAGAATTCAATAGGAAATTTCACTTATTTTTCTTTTGCTATTTTTAAGCAGAATTTTCTGATTAATTGACTTAATATCCACTTCTCTTTGTTAATATAAATTCAACGACAGAAAGGCCAGTAATTAAGGAGCACTTAAAATGAGGAGAATTTCCATACCTCCTCAATTCCTATTTGACAAAATGGTTTTTTTGCTATTTCTTAAGGCCCATTTGTATCGCCATAATTGGTGAAAGTAACATACACACATGTACGTATAAATTTGGCAGAATATGAATGTTTAAATAATTTTAATATGCACAACTCCTTTGTTACTCTCTTCTTTCTTCACCAAATAGTGTACTGTCCCTTCCTGGAATGTTTTAAAAATTATGCCCTTTTGTTCAAGGAAAAAGAGATAATATCTTTGTTGGTAATGATTCAGATTCTAGTTTTAATGGTAATTAATAGCAAATATAAAAAAATAAAGGGAAAGTAGAGCTTAAGAGAGTACGTGGATTGGAGATTCCTCTAAATGTGAAATAAGAGAGGTCTGGAGATCCAGAGCCATGAAGAAACTCTCCTGTTATCCTGAAAAATTTCCTGAGAGGAAGACTATGAGACCCAAGGGAGGAATAACTGTGTGGTCCATCTAAGAAGTTTGTACCAAAGGTACAAATCAGCCAACTGAGCTGATGCTGGGTTGACCAATGTTCTGTAACCTAAGAAAAACAGAAGCAGCAATAAGGTGATAGACCTGAAACATCTATTCTTTTTTTTTTTTTTTTAAGATTTTATTTATTCATTTGACAGAGAGAGATCACAAGCAGGCAGAGAGGCAGGCAGAGAGAGAGGAAGGGAAGCAGGCCCCCTGCTGAGCAGAGAGCCCGATGTGGGACTCGATCCCAGGACCCCGAGATCACGACCTGAGCCGAAGGCAGCAGCCCAACCCACTGAGCCACCCAGGTGCCCCTGAAACATCTATTCTTAATGGTAATCAGTATTGATGGATGATTTATGACTTGCAATTCTCCTTCTACCTCCAAATGGTGGCACAATTCTCACTGAAGCTTGAGAAGGGGAAACTTTGTTTCACTGTTCACCAGGTGGTTCATAGAATATGATATGAGTGCAGCCAAGCTTAAAAGGCAGATAAGTGACACTCAGGAAAGAAACTAGTGCAATATTCAGGTTTGCTGAAAATAGGTAATAGGTACACCAGACCAAGTGGTACTGTATCTACTTATAGCAAGAAAGGAGAGAAACTGTATACACAATCCAGTCCCTTGCTGTGTACCACCCCTGGCCCAACACATCCATTCCATGGGCATCACAGGCAGTGTGCTTGAATGCACCCCAATTTTTGCTGCAGTACAAGGACCCCAACCCCTCCCCTATTGGGTCTGAAATACAGAAATTTACAGGTTTGTCTGTGGGCCATTGAATCACGCCTTTTTTTTTTTTTTAAGATTTTCTTTATTTTGAGAGAGAGAGCACAAGCAGAGGAGTGGTAGAGGGAAAGCAGACTCCCCACTGAGCAGGGAGCCCAATGTAAAGCTGGATCCCAGAGCCCTCATGACCTGAGCTGAAGGCAGATGCTTAACTAACTGAGCCACCCAGGTACCCCAATTTAACTGCTTTTTAAATAAATAAATGTGATGTCTCCTGCAGAAATTAAAACCTCCCCAGCACACATTCAGAGGCAGCTGACAACAGCAACAAAACGATTCTCTCCTCCATCCTCTGCGTCTGCTCTAACTCCTTTTTCTCTATAACCTCTATAACCCTTTAGAATTTAAAAAGCCTTCCTTGTTTCCTAGCCTTCACCAACTCTCTGTCCAGTTTTTGCTCATGTCCATGGCTAAACTCTAGTAAAACATGATGACCATCTACCTGTACCTTTCCTCTCTCGCCATCCATAACATCTTCACTACTTCTCATTACTTCTACTTCTCGCTACTTCTAGCCACTTCCCATCACTAAATTCTCACTACTTCTTAACATCTTGCAGTCTGTTTCAGTGTACAAGTGCTAGTGAAAACCAATAACTCAAAAACTGCAGGTTTTTCCTGCTCTCTGGGAGTAGAGTGCTCCTATGAAAGCTAGTGAAAACTAGCTGAAACTGCATAAAATGTAGAAGCAATCACCACTGCATAGAAGTGAAAATACCCTTCTAGTTTCTTATGGGGTAGTGAAAGTAGGTATTATTCAGGTCTTTTGTAGAAGTGAACTTCAGGAAAGCAAAGGAAACCTGTGTTTGTATTTGTGCAAATAACTGATTATATATGCCCACATATTCTAATAATGTTTTACTTAACATCATTGACTCTTTTTGGACTGTCTCTTTTTCTTATTTTCTCTTCTTCATCTCCTCTAATCTCCTGACTATCCAAACATACCCACACACACACAAAGCTGTGTACCTACACAAATATGCATGCACATGAACACATAGAGTTAGTTCACCCACTCTGAGTGATTTACAATGACTATTTTTATGCAGAAAAAATTTAGACCAATTATAAATAATAATAGTATCTTTTAACACATGATATAGGTTCACAATTTCACATAATTATATAGCCTGCCAGCAAAGATTGCTTGGTTGACTAAACTCAGAAAATAAATGGTTAAACTGCTGGTAGTTTAAAAATAGTTGCTATTTTATTGTAGGCTATAATAATTATTTGGAGAGATGACTCGTGCTGGTGGCAGTTACTGGTTATCAATAATTAATCTCCTTTGGGCTTTAAGGGATTAACCCCTTATTTACTTCCTCTTCGTCATTTATCTTGAACTCTTTTGTCCCACATTTTCTTCACACACACATACATGAGTCCTCTTTCTATTACAGGTAATATTAATCATACAAGAACAGAAAATCCTCTCATTAAAGACCTGAAGCTCATTAGGAAAGTTTAAGTTATTCTAACACTTTCCTGATACTGTTGTATCCATGTAGTGAAGAGTGCTGACTTTCCTGCCAGTTAATTGTCTTATATGAGCTGACCTAAAGACCAAAGTGCATTTTCTATGCTGAGTAAAGATGGAGTTCTAGCTGTTTTTACTAAAGCAACTAATTAAAAAGTTCTCTGCCAAAGCACTATTTTTCCTTTAGTGTGATAACATTAGCACATGCTTGGAAGCCTGTTACAGATATGCTTTTATACAACTGATGAATTTCTGGAAACTCAAGGATATTTGGAACCCATCTGAGGTGAAGATTTCAGGCTAAAGGAAACCTATGAAAAATAATCTGTTAATGAACATTCTAGGTATACAGTTATCCTCTAATGGATAAATTTTCTTATAAAGTCATTGTGGGAACACAAAAGTAATATTCTACTAAACTGAAAGAGCATTGGCAAGACAAAGACTGCAATGTAAAAAAGGAAAGGAAAAAGCAAAGAGTCAAAAGAAATACGACAGACAGATTTGGTAATGTCTGAATGTGGGCAGTGAAAGGAGAAAGTCTCACCTTCAGAAAGCAAGCCCACCTAAGACTGATTGTCAAGGAATTTCAGAAATCATCTAAGGCAATAGTGAACAATTAGGGAAGCTGTTTAAGAAAGAGAAAAAAAGACTCTTATGTAGTGTACCCAAGTGGAAAGTATACATATAAAAGATTTCCTCTCTCACTGAGTCAATGCAGTAGAAAAGGCATTCATGAAATTAAAGTATCAGTTTTAAAGTTCTAAGTCTTTCAAACTAAAGAGTAAATAGCATGACAAATGTGAAATTTTTTTAAGTTGCAGGGCATCCACTGGATAAAACAAGTTTAACAAGTATAAATTTCCTGCAAGCCTTTACTCTTTAAATATGGTAGCATGGTAAATCTTCAACAGAAAGAGTACTTTCCAAATTTAAGCCACAGAAATTTTTGCTACAATTATTTCCGGGGACTAAAGATCAGAGCAGCATAAATTATCATAAAGGTATACTAAAATCCAAATAAAAATTATATTAAAAATGACAATAGGAGACAGGAAATACTGAAGTTTCTAAGCAGTTGATTAAATTTGATTTAAAATCTCAAGATTTTGAGTATTCATGTGGAACTGGACACATGGCTAGTGTAGAATAATGTCTGCTTTTGACAAAGCTGTGAAGAGAAGAAAGGTATTGTGTGCCAACTAGAAAAAATAATGGGCTTTGCTACTGCTAACAGTACCAAAGATTAAAAATATATAGACAGGGGCGCCTGGGTGGCTCAGTGGATTAAAGCCTCTGCTTTCGGCTCAGGTCATGATCTCAGGGTCCTAGGATCAAGCCCCACATCGGGATCTCTGCTCAGCAAGGAGCCTGCTTCCTCCTCTCTCTCTGCCTGCCTCTCTGCCTACTTGTGATCTCTCTCTGTCAAATAAATAAATAAAATCTTAAAAAAAAAAAAAAAAGAAATATATAGACAGTGTCTTCCTCCTGACTGGTCTTTGAAGTGCTCTGTCGCAGAGGCGCCAATGGTAAGATGTCTTCAGGAAATGTTAAAATTGGGCAACCTGCCCCCAACTTCAAAGCCATGGTTGTTATGCCAGATGGCCAGTCCAAAGACATCAGCATATCTGACTACAAAGGAAACTATACAGTGTTCTTCTTTTACCCTCTTCATTTCACCTTTGTGTGCCCCCACAGAGATCATTGCTCTCAATGACAGGGCAGAAGAATATAAGAAACCCAACTGCCAAGTTGATTGGTGCTTCTGCGGATTCTCATTTCTACTGCCTGGCACAGATCAACACACTCAAGAAACAAGGAGGACTAGGACCCACGAACAGTCCCTTGGTATCAGACCCCAAGCATACCATCACTCAGGACTATCGAGTCTTAGACGGTGATGGAGACATCTTGTTCAGGGACCTCTTTACCACTGATGATAAATGTATCCTTCAGCAGTCACTGTGAATGTCGCCTAGGGGGCCAGTCTGTGGATGAGACTCTTAAGCCTTCCAGTTAACTGAGAAGCATGGGGAAGTGTGCCCTGCCGGCTGGAAGCCTGATGTCCGGAAAAGCAAAGAATATTTCTCCAAACAGAAGTGAGCACTGGGCCATTTTAGGGCCTGGCTGCAGAGGAAAGCCATGAAGACAGAGCTCTTTTATGCTATTGTGGTCATGCTTAAAACACACAACTTTAGACTCAGTGCAGATGTGGTATAGGACAGCCTTTCCTGCAGGGCCTGGGGAGGCCAGCTTTCTTCTTTCAGGGAGAATGGCCTGAGCTGTTCTATGTGGCAGGTCAACTGATATATGCTGTAGTGGGGCATCACTTGTGATCTTTTGTTGTTTCTATTAAACTTGAACTGAGGGAAAAAAAGAAAAGAAAGTATAGACAGATGAATTCTATATGGCTGTTTGACATCCTTTAAATTAAAATTTGCATGAATGCCTGTAGTCACAAACTTCTATAGGCTTGAGTGTGAAGAACAAACAAAAGATAGAAAAGGTCTAATTCCCAATGTTTGCTAAACTATTGTAGTTTCTTTAGTACATCCCAAATATCACATACCTTACAAAGTGTTCTTCACTATTTATATACATTGTTCCTTCATACAAAATAGAAATTCCTGTATCATAGTACACAAACTAGGTTATAAAAGCCTCAAACTTTTCAATTACTGTCAACAGACAGGATCCTACTGCCACAAACATGTAACAAATTTAAGTTGTGATCTCAGGTCATATTTTTTACTTAAAACTCAGATGTTGACTTAAGCACTTGAGTGGTTAGTGAACAAGGGAAATTGGAGGGGAAAGAATGAGGAGCTGAGGAGTTCAGTTTTGCCATATGGTACACTTAGGTGAAGATTTTCAGTAAGCAACTGAACATCCACATCTAAAGTTGAAAAATAGGTTGGCTAATGGTAAAGATTTGGGTTTCATTAACAAATGATAGAAACTGAAGTTAACGAAGTAGTGAAGATCATTCAGATGGGCTGTTGAGATGGATGATATAGAGTAATGTGAGAAAAAGGCTGGGGTGGGGGGAGCACCTTAAGGAAAAAAACCTCATTATTTAATGCTTAGCCAGAAAAAAACAAGAATTCCTTACAGAATGACAATTTAACAAAGGCTATTTTATATGAAAGTGCACCATATTATTGCCTTTCATTTGTGTTTATTTTCTCAGTCCTTGCAAATCATACACACTCACACACACAGAGTTCATAATTGTGGTTATAAGAATACCATAAGAGCAAAAAAATATTTGTGAAATATTTACTATATGCCAGGCGATGTGCTGTGTTTTGTGTACATTAAATCATTTTAATCTTCATAACAGCCTGTTCTAGTTTTTGTTGTTATTAGTAAGCCAAACCAAAACTTGGTGTTTTAAAGCAACAGCCATTTATTACATTTCATGATTAAGGAAATCAGGTTAAAATGTCAGATAGTGTTAGAACTGGTGATACTGATACTCCACATGGAGTCAGCCGAGGTCACTATGTGGCATTCAGTTGGGAGATGGACTGTTCTGAAGGGTGCCAGAGGCTTAACACACATGTCAGGTGCCTTGGCCGGAATGGCTGGGAAGCTTGAGTTCAGCAGGTACTGGTAACCAGAGCACCTACACATGGTATCTCCAACATGGCTGCCTCAGGGTAATCAAATTTTTTGTATGATTGGCTAAGGACTCTGAGAGAGAGATTTCCAAGAGCAAGAATTCAAAAGGGGATGAGCAAAAGTTGCAGAGCGTTAGATCCAGCCTCAAAAGTCCCAGAATCTCACTTCCTTTGCAGTCTATTCATTAAGAGCATCACAAAGGCCAACTCACGCTCAAAGAGATGAAAACTGGACTTCCCCTCTCAAAGGAAGGGGTGGCAACGTATTTATGGCCATCTTTAATCTATCACAGAGCCCTGGACGATAAATATGATTACCATTCTCTTTTCTAGTTGACAAAACCAGAATCCTCTGTGGTTAATAAATTGCCACAATTCCACTGCTGGTAAGTAGTTAAACCAGTAATTTAAAAATGGCAGTCCTAACTCCAGTGCTTTAGCCCTTACCTGTTGTTCTAGAAATGAATGATCATGTATCATATATTTCGGTTGTCAACAAGTAAATCTAAAACAAATGGTGAAACTAAGGAATCTCAGTGGGTTAAGTGTCTACCTTAGGTTCAGGTCATGACCCTAGGGTCCTGAGATCAAGCCCTGTGTCAAACTCCCTGCTCAGCATGGGGTCTACTTCTCCTTTTCCCCCTCCCTCTGCTCCTGCTTGTGTGCTATCTCTCGCTCTTTCTCGCTCTTTCACTCTCAAATACATAAATAAAATCTTTTTTAAAAATAGTGAAACTATAAAATCTTTGGTAATTTGAAAGTTGCAAAGTAAATTTTTAAAATATTTTTGTCTACAGAGCATTCATAGATTTAACATAGAATACAAGATGTACCAACATATAAACAGCCCTTAAGAAGTTTATACTTTAGTGGAGAGAATGAGGGTAACAACTTTAATATGAAATTATTAATACATATTGTGGCCCAATGGCTGTAGAATAGCTATGGCCATTCAGAGGTGGATAACAGTCTGATTTGCACTGATATTTTATATAAAATATATTCTCTGCCGTGACTACCCTTCCAATCCACCACACAGCTACATGACCACCGTTCAAGGTTCAGCCTTAAATATCACATTCTCCTGAGGGCCACCCTGTCTCCAAACTCTGTGCAAGCTCTCTGCCCTTTGCACCTCTATTATAAATTGTTTACATTTATCTCAGGATACTCACCTTACCCCACTTAATATTATAGTTATATTCGCACTTGTCTCATCTCTCCTCTGTTAACTGGACCATTTGTTTTATTCATCTCTGGCTCTTCTTTAGTACATAGCAAATAAAAAATAAATCAATAATTACTTATGAATTAATATCGAATTTTAATCTATTAAGGAAGTATTGAATATCTATTGAACATTTACTTTTTGGTTACTACACACCAGAAACTATGTACAGAAATGTTAATAAAACATGACCCATCACTTTACCAGAGTTGACAATGCAATTATCAGTTAGATCTAAATCTAAAACTAGAGTTCCGAGGATTCACACAGAACAGTTATTGGCAATTATGACAATGTCTTGAATCCAATTTTCCAATTTAAAGTGAGAATTACCCAACACAAATTTTAAACTTTCTTTCTTTTTTTTTTTTTTTACATTCAGAAACATTCAGAAAATCTCAAAAGAGGCAGTTATTATTTTTTGTCCAGTTAGGGGGAAAGCTCATTCAGAAAATCTCAAAACATACAAAAAATCTCAAAACAGGCAGTTACTATTTTTTGTCCATTTAGGGGGAAAGCTCTTCCCTCATCACCAAGCCATCTTATCTGCAATTTTTTTTTTTTAAGCCCAGGGCTGAAAATAAATGTTAACATTTGATTGATAACCTCAGAATATCCATAATCAATCAATATTCTTATTAACAAAAGTATATACTTAAATCCTATTTCACCAATCTTTTGGATTTATCATTAATATATTTTATCATTAACATGCTTTATAAATTTTAAAAATCTCTTCATCAAAACTTTTAGCATGATTAATGAAAATTAAATCATAATATTATCAATTCAGTATGATTTTGTCCATGAGGTTGTTTTTTTCTTTTCTCATTAAATTATCAATAATAATTTTCTAAAATATTCTACAATATTAGAATACTCTAAGATATCTAGAATATTCTAAAATATTCTAAAATAATTTTCTAAAAAGTGAGGACTAAAAATTCAGGAATGTTGCATGCCTTTTGCACATAATTCTTTTAGTGGGAATGATCAGCTCTAGTTTATCCTTTAAAAATCAGTTAGAACTCAAAGGGCCCTCCGTGAAGAACAATTCCACAAATTAAACTCACCTTTCAAGCAAAAAATCTTTTTTGTGGCCATTTCCCTAATCAGTGGACTTACTCACAGCTACTTCAAGCATCCTGCTTGCTCATATCAAAGTGAAACCTCAAGAAACTCAAGAACAAATTCAGCCAAAATAAAATATAAAATGATTATAGGGCTTAAAGAGATAATTTCCCAGAGATAGTTGAGTTTTAGCAAGGCAAACACTTCAGCCAAAACAAGCAATTTCTAATTGAGAATTTAAGCATACACTAGTAAGTGGAGATGATAATGGGTAATGAGGGGTTTCTTGGGTCTGTTGGAGTCTTGTTACACACAAAAATTCATGTTACATAAAAACATAAATTTGGTCAGAATATAAAATTAGAGAATAATCACTACCCTGCACAAATGGACACCATTCACTTTTCTTTCTATCTATAATGTATCTAATAACCTATCTCATTTGAAGAATGAGTTTTTAACCGTAAAGAATGCCTTATGTTTTATTTCCCTGGTAAACCTCTCATTAAAAGCTATGTGTACTCTAGGGGCACCTGGGTGGCTCAGTGGAGTAAAGCCTCTACCTCTGGCTCAGGTCATGATCTCAGAGTCCTGGGATCAAGCCCCACATCGGGTTCTCAGCTCAGTGGGGAACCTGCTTCCCCCTCCCCCTCTCTATCTGCCTTTCTGCCTACTTGTGATCTCTGTCAAATAAATAAATAAAATCTTAAAAAAAAAAAAAAACTTACCTGTACTCTAAATTATTTTAAAAGAGTACACATGGGGCACCTGGGTGGCTCAGTGGGTTAAAGCTCCTGCCTTTGGCTCTGGTCATGATCCCAGGCTCCTGGGATGGAGCCCCACATTGGTCTCTCTGCTCAATGGGGATCCTGCTCCACCCTGCCCCCCACCTGCCTCTCTGCCTACCTGTGATCTCTGCCTGTCAAATAAACAAATAAAATCTTTTTTAAAAAAGGGGTGCCTGGGTGGCTCAGTGGGTTAAAGCCTCTGCCGTCAGCTCAGGTCATGATCTCAAGATCCTGGGTTCGAGCCACGCATCAGGCTCTCTGCTCAGCGGGGAACCTGCTTCCTCCCTTCTCTCTCTCTGCCTGCCTCTCTGCCTACTTGTGATCTGTCAAATAAATAAATAAAATCTTTAAAAAAAAAAAAGAATTTATTTTTCATTGCAGAGCTAGTAATATAAGATGGCTTTTTTCCCTCTAAATAAAAAGAACTAGAAAAAGATTCACAAGACACAGGTAAATCACAATTTTTAATATTGCTTCATATTCTTCTGAGATCAAATAAGTTTTTTTTAAAAAAGACTAGAAATGATCCTATTCAAAGAAAGATTATAATTTCTCACCATTATAGTCAGGATGTAGTAATGCACACAGTCTGCAAAAAAATAAAGGTGGTATTATTTCTCCAGTTTAAGGGTCCATACAAAAATTGTATCAATTTTGCCCTTTTTAGGAAAAAAAAAAAAAAAGCTGCCTATAATAAGGAAACCTTACCATGATCAACAGAAACACCACACACCAAAAACTGTTAGTTGTGTATCAAAATCTATTTTCTCTTTAAGCCTAGACCCAGAACTAAACCGAATTTTCCAGCTCCTTTTCATAATAAAGTCCTAGGACTCTTTTTCTCCATAGAATATAATGCAATACATGCCTCTTGTGGACCTAAGTCTTGGGACCATGACTCTACACCTACCATGTTGTCTTTCTCCTTATTATCAGTTGAGATTTACAAAGAACCTTCCTCTACCATGCAGAGGATGGCAGCTCTAGGGGATGACAGGGCAACAGGGGAAAGAACCTGGATCTCTGAATAACTTCATAGAATAGAGCTGAGCCACTCAGTTAGAACTGTTATGTAAAAGAGAAATCAAGTTATATTTTATTTAGCTTACTGAATCATGGTTCTCTTTGTTATAGCACCCTACTCAAACCCTAACTTGTAGATACCAGTATTTCCTAATCATGGAAGCTATCTTAGAAATACCAGCATGAGTACTTTTATTCATTTTTTAAAAGTAATTTCTATGACTAACATGGAGCTTGAACTCATGACCCTAAGATCAAAAGTCACATGCTCTACTGACTGAGCCAGCCAGCTGCCCCAATTATTCTTGATCAACATAAGCCTGACTCTAACTGAGAGTGGCAAGGCATTCATATATTAAGTAAAAGCTAAAAGCCAACCACACTAATAGAACCCAAATATAGTAATAATACCTAAATTCAGTGGCATACAATTAAGTTTCATGATTTGACTTTATATAAAAACTTGAAACTTCTGCATTGCTTTAGGGTATAGTCCGGTGACCAAAAAAGTAAAGGCTTATTATAAAGTAACATTTGATTTTTTAAAATCATTTAAATAATTTTCAACAAGAAGATATTAATAACCAGTTTAGATTTCTGTTGTATCTTAGGATTTGTTTGATATATAGGTGAATTAATTCCAACCCAATTTATTATATTTCAGGAATTCCTGAAAAGATCACTTCCCAACTTCTCAAAGTAATCCTTGCTTATGCAAAAAGGCCTAGACTTCTTTTAATAGAATAAAATGTCTGATAAAGCATAGATAAGATTTGAGATAATCTTCTGAGGAGTAGGAAAAACAAACTGAATTTACATCTAGTTATAAGTGATTTCAGATGTTCTTTTAAAAATAGTATTTACTGAGGCATCTGGCAGGTTCTGTCGGTGGAGTGAGCAACTCTTGATCTTAGAGTTGTAAGTTCAAGCCCCACATTGGATTTTTCCCACATTTTATTTTCACTTAAAAATAAAATCTTTAGAGGAGAGTCAAGATGGTGGAGGAGTAGCAGACTGAGATGATATCAGGTCACAGGAGTTCAGCTAGATAGTTATCAAACCATTCCGAACACCTACAAGCCGAACGGGAGATCAAAGAGTAGAAGAACAGCAATTCTAGAAACAGAAAATTGACCACTTTTTGAAAGGTAGGATGTGTGAAGAAGTGACTCCAAAGCAATGGGAAGATAGACAGCAGGGGGAGGGGCTGGCTCCCAGCAGGCGGTTGAGCAATGGAGCACAAAATTTGAACTTTTAAAACTCTGCTCCACTGAGGGACATTGCTCCAGAGGCTAAGGGGTGGGTGGAGCCCTTGCGGGGACAGTGTGGTCTCGGGTCCCGCATGGTCACAGAAGGAACGGGGGTGTCTGAGTGCAGCAGAGCTCACGGTTATTAGAACAGGGAAGCTGGCTACAGAGACAGAGCCGAGGAGTGAGCTCTCAGCTCCGGTTTACCTTAAACTGTGATCTGTGGCACAGTTGGACCACTGCTTTTTGAGAAGGGACCCCACAAATGGCAGATCCAGGAAGACTCACTTTCCTTCTCTGGAAGTAGGAATCTGCTGGGTTTGGAGACTCCAAATGGGGCTGTGTGCCAGAGACAAAAACCCTCGGTCACAGACTGGGTGAGCTTGGATCATGGCCAGAGACCAGTGAGATGGGGGTGATTGAGCACTTTTCTCCAAGGGCACACTGAGGAGTGGGGCCCCAAGCTCTCAGCTCCTCCAGGCTGGAGACTAGGAGGCCACCATCGTCATTCCTGACCTCCAGAGCTCTACGGAAAGTGCTCAGGCAACAAAAGCTCTGAGAGTGAACCAAACGGAGCAGATTAATCAAGCCCAGTCCCTGGCCAGGTGGCGCAACTTCGCCTCTAGCAAAGACATTTGAGAATCACTACAACAGGCCCCTCCCCCAGAGGATCAGCCAAAACCAAGCTCACTGATCAAGGAGAATAGCAGAATTCCAGAGGAGGGAAAGCAAAGCATGGAATTCATGGCTTTCTCCCCATGATTATTTACTCAGGCAAAGTTAATTAAATTTTGTTAATTTTATTTTTTTCTTATTCTAATTTTTTTAACTTTTCCTCTTTCCTTTTTAAATATTTTTAGCTAGTTTATCTTAACAATACCTTTCTTTAAAAAAAAAACTCTTTTTAAACCTTCATTATTATAGTCATATTTTATCCTTCATTGTATATAACCTTATTTTTTGTATACATATAGAGTTTTTTCTTCTAAAAAATTTTTGGGATATAATTTCTTCTAATAGATCAAAATATACCCTAAATCTAGTGCAGAGCTTTGTTCTAGTCTCCAGACTGAGCAAATTCTCCCCACTTTCTTTTCTTTCTTTTTCCAACCAACTTATCCTACCAATTCCTTTTTTTTTAGAATTTTTAAAAAATTTTCCTCTTTATAGTCATATTCCATCCCTTCATTGTATTTACCCTTATTTTTGTATATATTAGTCCTTCTTTCTTTAAAAAATTTTGGGAGGTAGTTTCTTCTAAGAGACCAAAATACACCCAAAATCAAATGGGTGGCTCTGTTCTATTCACCACTTTAATATATACTTTTTAAAATTTCTTTTTAAACTTCTTTTTACCTACTTTCCTCTCCCCCCAAATTGGGGTCTCTTCTAATTTGGTTAGTGTACATTTTTCTGGGGTCTTTGCCACCTTTTTAGTATTTTATTCTCTCATTCATATATATATATATATATGTATATATATATATATATGATTTTATTTATTTATTTGACAGAGATCACAAGTAGGGAGAGAGGAAGGGAAGCAGGCTCCCTTGTTGAGCAGAGAACCCAATGCGGGGCTTGATCCCAGGATGCTGGGATCATGACTTAGGCCGAAGGCAGAGGCTTTAACCCACTGAGCCACCCAGGTGCCCCTCATTCATATATTCTTATCTGGATAAAATGACAAGGCAGAAAAACTCACCACAAAAAAGAGAAGAAGAGGCATTACCGAAGGCTAGGGACCTAATCAATACGGACATTGGTAATATGTCAGATCAGGAATTCAGAGGATGACTCTCAAGATGCTAGCTAGGCTCAAAAAAGACATGGAAGATATTACAGAAACCATGTCTGGAGAAATAAAAGCCCTTTCTGAAGAAATTAAAGAACTAAAATCTAACCAAGCTGAAATTAAAAAAGCTATTAATGAGGTGCAATAAAAAAATGGAGGCTCTTACTGCTAGGATAAATGAGGCAGAAGAGAGAATTAGTGATATAGAAGACCAAATGATGGAGAATAAAGAAGCTGAGCAAAAGAGGGACAAAAAACTAGTGGACCACAAGGAGAGAATTTGAGAGATAAGTGATACCATAAGACAAAACAATATTAGAATAATTTGGGATTCCAGAAGAAGAAAGAGAGAGAGAGGCAGAAGGTATATTGAAGCAAATTATTGTAGAGAATTTCCCTAATACGGCAAAGGGAACAAGCATCAAAATACAGGAGGTACAGAGAACCCCCCTCAAAATCCATAAGAATAGGTCCACACCCCGTCATCTAATAGTGAAACTTATAAGTCTTAGTAACAAAGAGAAAATCCTGAAAGCAGCCCGAACAAGAACATACAATGTAACATACAATGGTAAAAAGATTAGATTGGCAGCAGACTTATCCACAGAGACCTGGCAGGTCAGAAAGAACTGGCATGATATATTCAGAGCACTAAATGAGAAAAACATGCAGCCAATAATATTATATCCAACTAGGCTATCATTGAAAATAGAAGGAGATATAAGCTTCCAGGACAAACAAAAATTAAAAGAATTTATAAACACCAAACCAGCCCTACAGGAAATATTGAAAGGGGTCCTCTAAGTAAAGAAAGAGCCTAAAAGTAGTAGACCAGAAAGGAACAGAGACAATATTCAGTAACAGTCACCTTACAGGCAATACAAGGGCACTAAATTCATATCTCTCAATAGTTACCTTGAATGTAAATGGGCTAAATGCTCCCAATCAAATGACACAGGGTATCAGAATGGATGAAAAAATAAAACCCATCAATATGCTGTCTACAAGAAACTCATTTTAGACCCAAAGACACACCCAGATTTAAAGTGAGGGGGTGAAAAACAATTTACCATACTAATGGACATCAAAAGAAAGCTGGGGTGGCAATCCTTATATCAGATCAATTAGATTTTAAGCCAAGGACTATAATAAGAAATTAAGAAGGACATATATAATACTCAAAGGGTCTGTCCAAAAAAAGAAAGGACCAATACCCAACTTTTGTAGCAACATGGACGGGACTGGAAGAGATTATTATGCTGAGTGAAATAAGTCAAGCAGAGAGAGTCAATTATCATATGGTTTCACTTATTTGTGGAGCATAACAAATAGCATGGAGGACATGGGGAGTTAGAGAGGAGAAGGGAGTTGGGGGAAATTGGAAGGGGAGGTGAACCATGAGAGACTATGGACTCTGAAAAACAATCTGAGGGTTTTGAAGGGGTGGGGGGTGGGAGGTTGGGGTACTAGGTGGTGGGTATTATAAAGGGCACGAATTGCATGGAGCACTGGGTGTGGTGAAAAATAATGAATACTGTTATGCTGAAAATAAAAAATAAATTTAAAAAAAAAGGGTCTGTCCAACAAGAAGATCTAACAATTTTAAATATCTATGCCCCTAACATAGGACCAGTCAACTATATAAACCAGTTAATAACAAAATCAAAGAAACACATTGACAATAATGCAATAATAGTAGGCAACTTTAACACTGCCCCTCACTGAAATGGACAGATCATCCAAGGAAAAGATCAACAAGGAAATAAAGGCCTTAAATGACACACTGGACCAGATGGTCATCACAGATATATTCAGAAAATTCCATCCCAAAGCAACAGAATACACATTCTTCTCTACTGCACATGGAACATTCTCCAGAATAGATCACATCCTGAGTCACAAATTAGCTCTCAACTGGTACCAAAAGACTGGGATGATTCCCTGCATATTTTCAGACCACAATGCTCTGAAGCTAGAACTCAATCACAAGAGGAAAGTTGGAAAGAACTCAGATACATGGAAGCTAAAGAGCATCCTACTAAAGAATGAATGAGTCAACCAGGAAATTAAAGAAGAATTGAAAAAATTCATGAAAACAAATAATAATGAAAACATGGGTGTTCAAAATTGGTGGAACACAGCATAATCTCTTCCAGTCCCGTCCATGTTGCCACAAAAGTTGGGTATTCATCCTTTCTGATGGAGGCATAATACTCCATAGTATATATGGACCACATTTTCCTTATCCATTCATCCGTTGAAGGGCATCTTGGTTCTTTCCATAGTTTGGCAACCGTGGCCATTGCTGCTATAAACATTGGGGTACAGATGGCCCTTCTTTTTGCTACAACTGTATCTTTGGGGTAAATACCCAGGAGTGCAATTGCAGGGTCATAGGGAAGTTCTACTTTTAATTTCTTGAGGAATCTCCACAGTGTTCTCCAAAGAGGCTGCACCAACTTGCATTCCCACCAACAGTGTAAGAGGGTTCCCCTTTCTCCACATCCCCTCCAACACATGTTGTTTCCTGTCTTGTTAATTTTGGCCATTCTAACTGGTATAAGGTGATATCTCAATGTGGTTTTAATTTGAATCTCCCTGAGGGCTAGTGATGGTGAACATTTTTTCATGTGTCTGATAATCATTTGTATGTCTTCATTGGAGAAGTCTCTGTTCATATCTTATGCTAAGTGAAATAAGTCAAGCAGAGAGAATCAATTATCATATGGTTTCACTTATTTGTGGAGCATAACAAATAGCATGGAGGACATGGGGAGTTAGAGAGGAGAAGGGAGTTGGGGGAAATTGGAAGGGGAGGTGAATCATGAGAGACTATAGACTCTGAAAAACAATCTGAGGGGTTTGAAGTGGCAGGGGGATGGGAGGTTGGGGTACCAGGTGGTGGGTATTATTGAGGGCACAGATTGCATGGAGCACTGAGTGGGGTGAAAAAATAATGAATACTGTTATGCTGAAAATAAATAAATTTAACTTAAAAAAAAAATTGGTGGGACACAGCAAAGGCGGTCCTGAGAGGAAAATATATAGTGATACAAGCCTTTCTCAAAAAAAACAAGAAAAGTCTCAAATATACAACCTAACCCTAAACCTAAAGGAGCTGGAGAAAGAACAGCAAAGAAAGCCCATACCCAGCAGGAGAAGAGAAATAATAAAAATCAGAGCAGAAATCAATGAAATAGAAACCAAAAGAACAGTAGAACAAATCAATAAAACTAGGAGCTGGTTCTTTGAAAGAATTAATGAGATTGATAAACCCCTGGCCAGACTTATCAAAGAGAAAGGACCCAAATAAGTAAAACCATGAATGAAAGAGGAGAGATCACAACCAACACCAAAGAAATATAAACAATTATAAGAACATATTATGAGCAACTCTACGCCAGCAAATTTGACAAACTGGAAGAAATGGATGCATTCCTGGAGACATAAAAACTACCACAACTGGGGCACCTGGGTGGCTCAGTGGGTTGAAGCCTCTGCCTTCAGCTCAGGTCGTGATCTCAGGGTCTTGGGATCGAGCCCCACATCGGGCTCTCTGCTCAGCAGGGAATCTGCTTCCTCCTCTCTCTCTGCCTGCCTCTCTGCCTACTTGTCATCTCTGTCTGTCAAGTAAATAAATAAAATCTTAAAATAAATAAATAAATAAATAAATAAATAAATAAATAAACTACCACAACTGAACCGGGAAGAAATAGAGAACCTGAACAGACCCATAACCAGTAAGGAGATTGAAACAGTCATCAAAAATCTCCAAACAAACAAGAGCCCAGGGCCAGACGGCTTCCCAGGAAAATTGTACCAAACATTTAAAGAAGAATTAATACCTATTCTCCTGAAATGGTTCCAAAAAATAGAAATGGAAGGAAACCTGCCAAACTCATTTTATGAGGCTAGCATTACCTTGACCCCAAAACCAGACAAAGACCCCATCAAAAAAGAGAATAACAGACCAATATCCTTCATGAACACAGATGGGAAAAATCTTACCAAAATACTAGCCAATAGGATCCAACAGTTCATTAAAAGGATTATTCACCACAACCAAGTGGGATTTACTCCTGGGCTGCAAGGTTGGTTCAACATCCACAAATCAATCAATGTGATACAATACATTAATAAAAGAAAGAACAAGAACCATATGATACTCTCAGTAGATGCTGAAAAAGCATTTGACAAAGTACAGCATCCTTTCTTGATCAAAACCCTTCAAAGTGTAGGGATAGAGGGTACTCAATATCAGCAAAGCCATCTGTGAAACACCCACAGTGAGTATCATTCTCAATTGTGAAAAACTAAGAGTTTTTACACTAAGGTCAGAAATATAGTAGGGATGTCCTTTATCACCACTGCTATTCAACATAGTACTAGAAGTCCTAGCCTCAGCAATCAGACAACGAAAAGAAATTAAAGGCATCCAAATCAGCAAAGAAGAAGTCCAACTATCACTCTTTGCAGATGATCAGATACTTTATGTGGAAAACCAAAAAGACTCCACTCCAAATCTGTTAGAACTTGTACAGGAATTCAGTAAAGTGTCAGGATATAAAGTCAATGCACAGAAATCAGTTGCATTTCAATAGACCAACAACAAGAGAGAAGAAAGAGAAATTAAGGAGTCAATCCCATTTACAATTGCATCCAAAACCATAAGATACCTAGGAATAAACCTAACCAAAGAGGCAAAGAATCTATACTTAGAAAACTATAAAGTACTCATGAAAGAAATTGAGGAAGACAGAAAGAAATGGAAAAATGTCCCACGGCTCATGGATTGGAAGAACAAATATTGTGAAAATGTCTATGCTACCTAAAGCAATCTATAAATTTAATGCAATCCCTATCAAAATACCATCAATTTTTTAAATTTAATTTTTTTTAAAAAGAATAATTTTGCTGGAGCTGCTAAAATGTATGTTTTGGTGAGCCTGACAGTTACAAGCTCATAATGAACAGCTCTGGTGCCATGGTTACTTGAGTTCCTTTGGTCAGATATTTAATCTCCCTGTGATCTCTATAACCAAGGGGAAATTGGACCACTGCTCCACAATAGAGGTAAGGAAGAGCATGCCTAAAATACAGGAGATTCTTTAGGGCATCTCTTAGTATTATCATGCCTGTGATTAAGGTCAATGGAAAATTACAAGCTATTCCAGGTAGGATTATGAATAGCCCAGATCCTTCAGGAATGAAGGTTTGGGTCACCCTACCAGTAAAGAACCATAACCAACTGAGGTATTCACTGAAAGCAAAGGGAATTCAGAATGGGTAGTAGAAAAAAGTAGTTATAAATACTAGTTATGACCATATGACCAGCATCAGAAACAAGGAACACAATGGTCATGGGAATTTCTTTCTAATATTATTATAAATAAGTTTCTGTGTATATAAGCACCTATTAATCAAATAACCTTGTTTTCTTTCCTCTCATATTTCTTTGTCATGTAACATATAATTTCTTGATTTTATATCAGTATATAAGTATTCTTAATTTTATTTCATGGTATTTAAGTTACGGTTTTGAGAAGAGTATATATCACTCAAGGACTTTACTTCCTCTTCCGGAGAAGAGATTCATCATTTTCAGTTACATACAGAATTGTTACATCATGTAAAGTGGAATTATGACCTTGTTAATGTCTTATTTGGAATTTAAGTATCATTTAAGAAGTTGCATACAAATACCAAGTTGACAGGGGTGGACTTGTGATGGTTAATTTTATGTGTCAATTTGATTGAGCTAAGGGATGCCCAGATACCTGGCAAAACATTATTTATGGGTATGTCTGTGAGGGTGCCTCTGGAAGAAATTAGCATTTGATCAGTAAACTGAGCAAAGGCAAAGAAGATCCCCCTCATCAATTGAGGAAGGCATCATCCAATACACTGAGGGCCTACAAAGAATAAAAAAGCAAAGGAAGGGTAAATTTGCTCTATGCACCTGGTTCTGAGACTGAACTTGGACCGAATTATACCACAAGATTGCTGGGTCTCCACTTTACTGTTAGAAAATCCTAGGACTTCTTTCTATATATAATTTTGTGAACCAACTCATATTATAAATATAAATTAAATTTATGTATTTTACTCATAAAAATAAAATAAAATCTTTGAAAAATATAAAAATAAATTAAAATAAAAGAATAAAAATAGTTTTACTGAAAGAAAGAAGGGGTGCCTGGGTGGCTCAGTCCTTTAAGCGGCTGCCTTCGGCTCAGGTCATGATCCCAGTGTCCTGGGATCCAGCCCCGCATCCGGCTCTCTACTCAGCGGGAAGCCTGCTTCTTCCTCTCCAACTTCCCCTGCTTGTGTTCTCTCTTACTGCCTCTCTCTCTCTCTCTCTCTCTCTCTGTCAAATAAATAAATAATATCTTTTTTTTTAAAAAAAGCAGAAAGGAAAGGTATTTCTTAGGATGAAAAGATATAACTTATCTACTTTTCAATTCTGTTTAGAATTGACTCTAATAATGATAGCAAATAATGATAGTAAAAATAAAAGAAATCAACGGATAGACTAAATAATCAGCCATATACAGGAGGGACACAGCACTGTTAACAGATGTGTGATTATATCTATAGGTAGGAATCAGTATTATGTGGTATTTAACTACCTACTTTGTTTTTTCTAGGATTCATGCCAGGAAATCAGTCTCCCTAAAATTTACTCCACTTTCTCATTGATAGAAATCATTTTATTAAATTGACAATAATGTAGGATACTTAACACCTCTAAGCTAGCTTCCTCATCTGTAAAATAACAAAAATAATACCTACATTATAAACTCATTTTTAGGTTAAAGAAAATTATATATGTGGAATGCCCACACAATTCCTACCATTCAGCGGGAATTCAATAATTTTGTTTGTTTGTTTTCACTCTTTCATTGTTATATAGAAGGTAAAGTTCTTCAGGCACTTCCTTTGCCTAAGCCAAATACCAAAAGCCAGGAAAAGGTATTACATAATTACTACGAATACACTAGCCTTGCATTGCCAACTTTCCATTATCATAACAGCTAACATTCGAAGAATACTTACAATTTTATGCCACAATATTTAAAAGGTTTTATAGATACAGAAACTGAAATTCAGATAGGTTAAGAAACTTCCAAATATTACACAGCTAATAATTGGAAAAGTTGCCATTTTCACTTAGGTTAACTCTAGTGTCCATACCTTTAATCAATATGTTGTACTGTCTCTCAATTTTGTTTTCGTAATATCTGCCTGGATATAAAATTGCATATTATTTTCATATTTACTTTCTAACAGTTCTTGAAAACACCCACTCTGACCTATCTCCTTATAAACCCTATATTGTACATAGCCTTCTTTTCATAATTTTCATTTCATTATATTATTGGCCTTAGTGTGTTTTAAAAATATTTCCTCAGTTAATCTTAGTCAACTTTCTTATGATAACTATCTTATGATCATGAAAAAGGGACTTAGAAATTATTAAGCATTAGAGCATAAAGGGTTTTTTTTTAAAAGTTTGACTCTTGGGTGACTCAGTCAGTTAAGTTATGACTCTTGATTTTGTCTCAGGTCATGAACCCCAGGTCATGTGGGAAGTCTGCTCATCTCGCTCTCCCTCTGTCCCTCCCCCTGCTCTCTCTCTCAAATAAATAAATAAATCAAATAAATAAATCTTTTGAAAAAGTGTTGACTCTTGCTTCGAGATCATACATGACTCTTAACCATTTAGAACATACTAAATGGTGAGCATTTAAATCCCTTAGCTGCTCTACCTATCCCATTACCTTCTTTAATTTATGACTTTTCACAGAAATCTCCAAACCTCCTGAATTCAAGTCAATGTTATTTTTGCTCTGAAATCTTTCTTCTCTTATAATTTTGCAGAACTGCACATTATTCCAGGAAAATATTGTCTTAATGAACAGTGGCATCCCCATTTGCATAGCAAATTAAACAAAATTAAACAAAAATTAAACAAAAGAAAAGTAGAAATAGATTTTAATATAAGCTATGACAATTTATTTTAACATTTCAAAGATTATCACTCCATTATTTTCTTTTTTTTTTTTTAAGATTTTATTTATTTATTTGACAGAGAGAAATCACAAGTAGGCAGAGAGGCAGGCAGAGAGAGAGAGAGAGGAGGAAGCAGGCTCCCTGCTGAGCAGAGAGCCCGATGTGGGACTCAATCCCAGGACCCTGAGATCATGACCTGAGCCAAAGGCAGCGGCTTAACCACTGAGCCACTCAGGCGCCCTCACTCCATTATTTTCTTGCTTCCACTGTTGTTTTTTTCTTTTTAGAGAAAATGGCTGATAATCTTATCTTGTCTTTATTAGGTCCTTGAAAAGTAATATGTCTTTTTTTTTTTTTCTAACTGCCTTTAAGATTTTCTTTTTATTTGTGGTTTTCAGAAGTTTTATCACCATTTGATAGGTATACTTTTTGTTTTCTTTTGTATTGATTTATTTTGTTTGGATTCTTAACACTTCTTGCCTTGATATTTTTAATCAATGTTGGAAATTTCTTCTATACATCTCTTTACTTCCTCATCTTCACTGTGATCTTTCTCCTTTAGATCAGATCTTCACAAAAGTCTTCTAACTTTCCTCCCTACCTCTAATCCATAAATATATCTCCCTCACATAATCATCTACTTTCTCAATTAAAACACTCAATGCCTGTAAGATAAAGTCTGAAGTTCTCAATAAATGTATCTATAAGGCCCTCATGATATAATAATGCTTACCACTAATGGAGAGATAACAGACCAGTTCCTCTGAATTGAAAGATATGAGCTCTTAAAGTACAAAATGGCAGGCTGAATTATTGTAATTAAGATCTCTACCTAGAGAAGATCATAAAAGCTTCAAAAATTAAAAACAAGTTATCTTAAATTAAAAAAGTGAGAATGGGTTGATTTAGACTTATTACCAACACTGAATGCTAAGAAGATAGATCAATGTCTTCTACTTTACAGAGAAAATTTTTTTGACTCTAGAATGATGTACCCAGTCCAATCTCTCCACCTCTCTCTGTCTCTCTCTTTCTCTGTCTCTCTCTCTCTCACTCACACACACACAGAGTGAGAGCAGAATAAAGGGTTTTGCCTATATGATATGTACTTACCACATACTTTTTCTTAGTTACTTTATGATGTTGACTAGAAAAATAAATGACAAAAAGAGAGAGAGAAAGAGGAAAAGGAGAGATGGGGTTTAGAAACTACAGATTCCACCCAGGAAAGCACTAGAGGAAATGACTAGAGAGAGGCTATACCTCAGTCCTAGAAAGCAACTGATTCATACAAGAGTGGGATTATCTATGGTTCAAGAGGAAGACATTTGGGAAAAGATCTCAGTTTGAGAAGATATGGGGGAATACGTGAAAATGCATATTACCTTTTTTAAAACAAGAAAAGTCAACTACTAACCCAAAGCATGGGGGTGGGGGTGGAGATAAAGCTGTGTAAAAAGCCATGACTCAAATGTGGAGAAAATACATCTTTGGATGTTTTTTAAAAATTGATAGTTAAAAGAGAATCTATTTCATAATAGCACAGTACCTGACCCAGCATTATCATAGAAATGTAAACTTTCAGAGTCAATTAATGCAGAAAGAGTGAAAAACTTGGTTACGTCTCATATCAAATTACAAATAACAATCATAATGAAATAAAAATAATAGGGAAGTTGATAAGTGGTGGAGAGTGATAAAGGTCAAAAGATGAAAGAAACCGTAGAGGTGATACTATCACCTCTTAACAATGTATCAGGTCATTATTTATTATCACAAAAGTAACCCATAGCAGTAATAAAATGATAAGTAACACTAAAAGACACCAAGGAGATCTAGTCATATAATTTAGTAATATGGAGGAACTACCAAAGAAATGGAAAACAAAATATTTAAAAGAGCTTTCCCATAGGAAGCAAATTAGCTATTGAATAGAATGATTCTGTTTCTTTGACTACAAATATTCTAAATCATTTTATTATTGTTACATGTCCATGTATCCAATTTATAATTATATTCCAGACTTTTTTGAAGAGAGATCTTAGTGGCGTTAGGGGTTCCAGAAAGCCTTCCCTAAATCTGAAAATACAAACTCTGTGTTTCCATAGTACCCAATGCATATCCTCCAATGTGGCACTAATATTACTGTACACATATGACTATGTGTTCATCTCCTCCACTAGAATCTGAGTTCTTTTGGAGAAGGAACAAATTTTATTCATCCTCTACCCTCACTATCTGGTACATTATCTGGTGCAGAATATGTAATGATTATATGTTTGATTAATGAATAAATAATCAACTGTATTGGACAATCTATTTTTTTAAATAAGCTCTACACTCAACATGGAGCTTGAACCCACAACCCCAAGTTCAAGAGACACATGCTCTACTGACATGTGCCCCCGTCCAAGTGCCCCCAAATTGAGTAATCTATATTAAAATCAATATTTCAATCCATGTATGGAAATTAATATAGATATTCACATATTCATGAGATACTGAATCCCTTCCTCACCTCACTGTATATTTTAACTTTGTAATGACAGTAAATGGAATAGAGATCATGTAAAGCCACATGTTTCCAAACCCTTAGTATTTAACTGACACTGCAAAATATTTTAATCATAATGTAATATTCAAAATTCTCACACTTACAATTTAAAAATAAATCAGAAGTTGGTTCTAAGTCTACCTCGTTTTAAATCAACTTACCAAGTTCAAAAATGTTAATATCCCTCACTAACTCACAGCATGCCACTATCAGCCTTAATTTGGTACTATTTCATAGAAATGTTGCAATTACAATTTAGTCCACATTGATCAGCAAAAGTTAAAGGGCAAAATTAATTAATGGAAATAGTAAAGGGCAAAAATTAATATGATGACACATCTAAAATGCTTAGAGTAAGAGAGTCACTGTTATTTTGAGATTATCCACATTGATTTGCAAAAGAACAGGAGGAGAAATCTATGAATAAAACCGAATATCAACACATTAAATTATATGTCAGTGTCTTAAAAAATAATTATAAAAAATGACAGCACATTATAGATTTGAAATTTCTGACTAATGACCTAACAATGACTAAAGGCATTACAAATAAGCGTGAAGAAAATGTACAGTAGCTGCATGAAAACCATGCCTTCCAAGTTGATGTGTGGATTTATATCAAAACCTCATATAAAAAATCTGACTTATTTTTTACTAAAATGCAAGAAAAGTTTTAGATACTCTATAAAGTATGCAATATTTTTTAAGTTGTCAAGATTTTCTGGTGGTATTTATTTTAAATACTTAAGGAACAGTATAATATTCAAGCAATTAATTCAACATACTTGTAGACTATATGAGGACTTTAGATCAAACAAAGATAAGAAGTTGGAGACAGTGAATATTCTTACTTTGGGGGGAGAGGTTGCGTGACTTTCAGAGTTCCAATATAAATCAAATCCAGAAACAAAATCAGAGTATCACATTTGCTATTTATATATCTCTATCACTCACATCTCACTTGCTCTTGAGAATAAATTTCAAAGTTAGACCTGGCAGGTGTTTTGAACTCCATTTCAGATAGAAAGAACATAAGAAAGATTAGAATGAGAAGCCTTACATCATACAGTTATTAAGTAACAGAGGGGACTCTAGGATTTGAGTATTCCAATACTCAATGGTCTTCCCACTAAATGTTGGATTCCAGTCCTTGTCAGCTACTAAAACACACATATCCTATCAGGTCCCAATTAAGAATCATTTTGTAAAATACTGAAAATGAGCCATTTTCAACCTAAGTAATTTTTAAAGCCTCTCCCACTTCTTCATCCCAAGAAATGGCTCACCACAAGTAGAGTAAATGGGAGAAAAGACAGAAGCTTCATATAAGAGCTACGGGAATATTTTACACCTGCCCAATAAAGCAGTTAGGAGTGATAATGGGTTCTAATAGGTTATGAAAGAAGTCTAAGAAACACATTTTTATAAGCTATATTTTAAAAGCTATCTACAATATCTTTATGTTTAAAATAATCCTTTTGATCAATTTGAGGAAACACAAATGTAACGGTGTATCATTTTAAAATTGTGTGTGTGTGTGTGTGTGCGTGTGTAATTTTTGTCTGTATTTACTTGACTTGGTTATAGTTATATCCTTATGAAATAACATATTTGCCTTTTACCCCAACACATTTTTTTCTAACTACATTCTAGAAATACAGAACAAAACAAATTAGTATTTCGACTGAGTTGTAAGCTAGCTGGTATCTTTGATTCAATATGTACGGGTCCCCTAAGATCCATGTAACCCATCCATGCCAGTAAGAAGGCAAACATCTAGACTGTTTTTTCATCCTTATGGGTTTTAGTATTAATATTTGAGATCTACTGAAGCATTCCAAAATCATAAATGTAAAATCCATATGTGGGGAGCAGTAAAAACAAATGCTTTTCTGCATTTGGGGAATGGTTTATAATAGAAAAATAGAAACTATTAGAGGGAAAGTGTGTTCTTGTTTCCCAGAGTAAAGGTAGCAGTTTGATAAAACAAACAAACAAAAAACCACTTCTGACCTGAAACAATGAAATTCCCTAGTGGAAGTAAATAGCCCCTTTAATCAAGACAGTTTTAAAAAAATGAGCTATGTAATAATCAAAAGGCAGACAACGTGACTACCTCAAGAGAGACACTAGCCATAAGTTGTGAGTTCCATGGGAGAAGAGCAGCAGCAATGGAAAGTCAGTGGTGGTTCAGGGTTTAGAATTAAAACCAGAACAGAAGAGCAAATGTGACAGAAAGGCACCCCAGGGTTTCTTAACACAAGGAAAATCCAAAAACTACATTGTAAATATGGTGTTCAGAGAGAACTGGGAAGACAGAGTGAACATCAAGATTTAAATAGTAATTAAATCATATCCTAGTCTATATCCAAGCACAGAGACTTGGGATTGACACTAATCTCCACCATCCACACATGCTCTCAGATTAGTTCTATAACCTCAGTTTTCTAACCTGTAGTCTTAGAGTGAAAAATGATCAAAGAAATAATAAAAACATTTACTTTATGGGTGCCAAAGTTTAAAAAGAGATAACAAAACAGTTATTTAGCACAGTGTACTCACTAAAAAGCAGCCACTGGCATTATTAATATAGTAGGAAATCACTGAGTCCCTTGTGGCTTAATAAGAAATATGACACAAGAAACCCAGGAAAAGGACAAAACACTGACTTACCCCTAAACGGCGGTTGTAGCCATACAGTAGTGATTGAGAGCAATTGCCTGACACTCTTACATACCAGGAAAGGTAGGGCAAATTCCTTATTCTCTGTGCCTCAGTTTCCTCATTTATAGACAAAGAACCATAAAACAACAACAACATGGAATTGTTATGAACATAGAGTTAAATTAGTCTTAAAGCTCTTAGATTAGTGACTGGCATTTATTGTCTTTAACAAATAAGTAAAGAATATCAATGCCTTCAAGAAGAGAAATTGTGATCAAAATTTATGAATATTTCTTAATTGTTATTCTCACTTAGCATACTTCATAAATTTATTTTTGGAGATTAGACACTGTGATTTATTCTTTTTTAAAAAGATTTTATTTATTTGACAGACAGAGATCACAACTAGGCAGAGAGGCAGGCAGAGAGAAAGAAGCAGGCTCCCCACTGAGCAGAGAGCCCAATGTAGGGCTTGATCCCAGAACGCTGGGATCATGACCTGAGCCGAAGGCAGAGGCTTTAACCCACTGAACCACCCAGTTGCCCCATGTGATTTATTCTTTAGTATCTTTTCCATTACTTTTAGTGGAACTAAGACCATAATGTATTTCTCCTAAGTATACCAGGCTATTTCACTAACATATTACCTAAGACCTTTTTTTTTCTTTTTTTAAAATTGTATTTTATTTAAATTCATTTAATCAATATACAATGTATCATTAGTTTCAAAGATGGAGTTCAGTTATTCATCAGTTGCATAGGACAGGCAGTGCTCCTGTGGTGCATAAACAACAAATGCTCGAATGCTGAAAAGAAATAAAATAAAATAAAACACCCTGTGCTCATTACATCACATGTTCTTCTAAATGCCCATTATCACTCAGTTACCCCATCCCCCACGCCTACCTCCCCCTCAGCAACCTCAGTTTGTTTCCTATAATTAAAAGTCTCTTATGGGGGTGCCTGGGTGGCTCAGTGGGTTAAGCCTCTGCCTTTGCCTCGGGTCATGATCTCAGGGTCCTGGGATTGAGCGCCGCATTGGGCTCTCTGCTCAGCAGGGAGCTTGCTTCCCCCCTCTCTCTCTGCCTGCTTCTCTGCCTACTTGTGATATCTCTCTCTCTGTCAAATAAATAAAATCTTTTTTTAAAAAAAAGTCTCTTATGGTTTGTTTCCCTCTCTGATTCTATCTTATTTTATTATTCCCTCTCTTCCTTTATGATCCTGCTTTGTTTCTTAAATTCCACATATGAGTGAAATCACATGATAATTGTCTTTCTCTGATTGACTTATTTTGCTTAGCATAATACTCTCTAGTTCCATCCACATCATTGCAAATGGTAAGATTTCATTTTTTGATGGCTGAGTAATACTCCATTGTATGTATACACCACATATTCTTTATCCATTCATCTGCCAATGGACATCTGGGCTCTTTCCTTAGTTTGGCTATTGTGGACATTGCTGCTATAAAGATTAGGGTGCAGGTGACTCTTCAGATCACTGTGTTTGTGTCCTTTAGGTAAATATCTATTAGTGCAATTGTTGTGTCATAGGGTAGCTCTATTTTTAACTTTTTGAGGAACCTCTGGACTGTTTTCCAGAGTGGCTGCACCAGCTTGCATTCCTACCAAGAGTGTAGGAGGGTTCCCTTTTCTCTGCATCCTCACCAACATCTGTTGTTTCCTGACTTGTTAATTTCAGCCATTCTGACTGGTATGACATAGTATCTCATTGTGGCTTTGATTCGTATTTCCCTGATGCCAAGTGAGGTTGAGCATTTTTTTCATGTGTCTGGTGGTCATTTGTATGTCTTCCTTGGAAAAGGTCTGTTCATGTCTTCTGCTCATTTCTTGACTGGATTATTTGTCTTTTAGGTGTTGAATTTGGTAAGTTCTTTATAAATTTTGGATTCTAGCCCTTTATCTGATAAGTCATTTGCAAATATCTTCTCCCATTCTGTTGGTTGTCTTTGTTTTTTTCAACTGTTTCCTTTATTGTGCAAAAGCTTTTTATCTTGATGAAATCCCAATGGTTCATTTTTGCCCTTTAATTCCCACCTAACACCTTTTAAAAAATCAAGTAATCTCTACACCCAGCGTGGGTCTCAAACTCATGACCCCAACATCAAGAATCCCATGCTCTTCCTGTTGAGCCAGTCAGGTACCCCAACATTTTTTTTTTTGGGCATTACTACAAATAATTTAAGGCAAACACATAAGCCTTTCTTTTCAAAAATGTGCTCTGATGGAAGCTTCCTTAAATAATTTCCTCCATGATTATAACTTGCCTGCATTAAAAGCATCAAAGTCCCTCTTACTGTCAAACTGCAGTCTATCAACCCACTGGTAGTTGATACATCACTTAGAAGGCCCCAACCAGTAAGTTTTTAAATAGAATACAATATAATAGAAAATATCAAAGTGCATCACAAGTAATGGTATAATTCTATAAATCTTTTCAGTTGCACAGGTGTGTGTATGTAGACATATGTATTTGTGATCAGTTTATGATATAAACTGTGTGTCTCATAAGCAACTATGTTGGCCTCATAAACTGAATATGGAAGTTTTCCTTCTTATACTTTTTGGAAAATTTTGAAAATAGTAGGTAGTATCTCTCCTTTAAGTGTTTGGTAGCATTCACCTGTGAAACTGTGTGGCCCTAGACTTTTTGTTTGTTGGGAGTTTTTTGATTACTGATTCAGTTTCATTGTTAGTTATCAGTCAATTCAAATCCTCTATTTCTTTCTGATTCTGTTGTGGTAGGTTATAGGTTTCCAGGATTTTATCCATTTCTTCTAGGTTGTCCAGTTTGTTGGCATATATATGTTCCTCACTATGGGTTGAGAGAAGAGCATTTTCTCTAAGAGATAGTAATATTGAAAACTTGACCCAACTGGAATTACTATACAAAAGTAATTAATGGATGACTCAGTAGGAATGAACCCTTGAGAGGCAGTTTTTTTTTTAATTTTTTTAAAGATTTTTTTCATTATTTATTTGATAGAGATCACAACTAGGCAGAGAGGCAGGCGAGGGGGCGGGGAGCAGGCTTCCCACCGAGCAGGGAGCCCTATATGGGGCTCGATCCCAGGACCCTGAGACCATGACCTGAGCCGAAGGCAGAGGTTTTAACCCACTGAGCCACCCAGGCACCCCTCACATGCAGTTTTTAGTGGAGGAAACCTGAGAGAGTAAATTATGATACATGGGTATGCCTTCATGAGATTGAGAGGGAGACTGCACTGGGCAACATAGAACAACCAGAAGGCAGTACAGGGTGCTGAGCTGAGTTGAGGAAGTTAAGTCACAGAGAGAAATAATGATTGGAGTGAATAATGAATTTAAACTTTGTTTTACAGCTTTGTCCAGAGATCCTCCCTCCATGTCTACCTCTGTACATCTAGATATAAAACAAAGATACTAATTCCTGCCCTTTCTTCCCTCCTAGGTGTACCAGAGGATCCAGAAACTGTGGACATGCTTTGAGTTTGTCAAAATAAATCATCGCAATGAGAGTTACTTTTAGCCCACCAGGAGCTAGAGATTATGATCGTTTGACCTCCCCCTAACACTTTATAGCATATAGCCTTGAGATCTTCACAATACCAATTTTTTAAAAAGGCTTGTAATGTATTAATCTATTCTAAGAATTTACCACAGTACATGAAGGTCGTTAATATGTACTTGTTTTTTTTTAAATAATTTTTTTTTAATTTTATTTATTTGACAGAGAGAAACTAGGTAGAGAGGCAGGCAGAGAGAGAGGAGGAAGCAGGCTCCCTGTGGAGCAGAGAGCCCGATGCAGGGCTCGATCCCAGGACCCTGAGATCATGACCCGAGCCGAAGGCAGAGGCTTAACCCACTGAGCCACCCAGGCGCCCCTAATATGTACTTCTTACTTTTGACTCCTGCCTGATATACTCTTTTCCCTTCTTACCAGCTTGAGTTCCAAGACCAATCATTACAATCACTTCTTTTTTTATCCCAACTCCCTCCCCTCCCTCACTTCATATTCATTTTGGCTGAATCACAATGCTGGTCATACATACTCTTTTGGAACTCCTGCAACCAACATGACTGGAAAAAACCATATATCCTGTAAAATGGTCTCATTTAATTAAGTCATGAACATCAGTCTCAGGTCCATAATCCTCCTGGCAATCATATTACATTTGTCTAGTCAGTTTGCTCTCCAGCTTTCACATATAAGTATTTCATACCCTGTCCTTCCTTCTCACACTTCACAAAATCCCACTATCAGTCTTAGCTGAGTTTGCATCTTAGTTCATTGGGAGAATTGAAGCAATCAGAGGAGAATACCCACAATTTTCTGTACCCATGTACTTTGCTGTTCTTCCTATAAGGAAGGATGGCTATTGGTACTCCCATCTAAGCACAATCCTTCCCATCCTGGGCTCTTGATCTCATCTCACTTCCCCATTCAAGGACAAGCCTTTAGCAATTCCTTCCATTTCCTCCTGTATCATCAAATGCTCTCTTTCTACTGGATCACTTTCATCAGCAATTAAATATACTTTTTCTTTTCAAACACAAGCAATCAAAAACCCTCTCTCAGATCCACATTCCCCCATGCCTCTTCTTTCATTTCTCTTTTAGCAAAACTGCTCAATAAATTGTCTACACTCTATCTCAAATTCTTCTATTTCCATTCTTTTTTTTTAAACAACACGATGAGCCAGTTTTTTGTTTTTTGGTTTTTTTTTTTAAAGATTGTACCCGTTTTGGGACGCCTGGGTGGCTCAGTTGGTTGAGCGGCTGCCTTCGGCTCAGGTCATGATCCCAGCGTCCTGGGATCGAGTCCCACATCGGGCTCATTGCTCCGCAGGGAGCCTGCTTCTCCCTCTGACTCTGCCTTCCACTCTGTCTGCCTGTGCTCACTTTCGCTCGTGCTCTCTCTCTGACAAATAAATAAAATCTTAAAAAAAAAAAAAAAAAAAAGATTGTACCCGTTTATTTGACAGACAGAGATCACAAGCAGGCAGAGAGGCCGGCAGAGTGGAAGAAGCAGGCTCCCCGCTGAGCAGAGAGCCGGATGCGGGGGCTCTATCCTAGGACTCTGAGACCATGACCTGAGCAGAGGCTTTAACCCACTGAGCCACCCAGGCGCCCCCTCCATTCATTTTTAATTATCACTTAAGGGATTTTCATCTTCACCATTCTATGAATCTGTTCCCCTTATGGTCACCCATGACCTCCATTGTGCTGAGTCAAATCAGTTTTCTGTTTTTATCTTACTGGACCCATCAGTAGCACTTGATATAATTGACTACCCATATTCCTTTCTTGGCTTCTATGTCACTGTGTGCTCTTGGTTTTTATCTAATATCAGCTACTGCTTTTTTCTCGCTCTCCTAGTCATTCTCCCCTTTTCCCCAGCTTTTACTATTAGCATCTGAGGGACTCAGTTCTTGGTCTTCTTCTCTATTCACTACTCCCTTTGTGATCTCATTTAGATTTGCTGGCTTTAAATGTCTTCTATTTGTGCTAAAAACTCACAAATGTGTATCTCCAGTCCAGAACTAATTATGAAGTCCAGACTCACTTATCTGTCACTTGACATTTCTACTTGGATGTCAACTATACATCTTAAACTTAACATAGCCAAAACCAATAATCTGATGTCATGTCCAAATCTGGTGCCCCAAAGTCTCCTTTTCAGTAAACTGAAACTCTAGTTTCCCCATTGTTCAAGCCAAAGTTTTCTAATCAATGTTAACAATGTTAACATCTCATATTTATCCCATCAGGCAAATATATCAACCCTACCCTCATAATACCTACAAAACACAAACTTTTTTTAAGTTTAGATATTTTGTTTTCAACTTTTATCTACCAAAATTATATGCCATACTTAAAAAAAAAAAAAACTATAAATCACATGCAGGAAATGCTATGAAAATAAGGAGCCAAGTCTTAAAGAACATATTTTCTTCCCTTATCCTGCTTCTAAACTTGACTTTAAAAATTAATATGGTTAGCAAATGTCTGCACCCTACAGATGGAACATTTAATAGCAAGACCAAATAAACAAATGTCCCCCACCTGCCCATGCCCTCTTGCAATCATTCAGGACTATCTTAACAAAGCAACCAAAATACAGTGATTAGTTAAAGGAATTAGATCACCGGAGTTATTCACCGTATTCTGGTCAAATGGGTCGAAAACAACAGGATTGTGCTTGCCTAACCCACAGACTTTTTTCTTTTAACCATTTCCACCGCTAATGACCTAGTCCAAAATCCCCATAATGCTCACATGAAGTTTTGCAGTATCTTCTAACTTGTCCACCAGCTTCCCACACTGATCCTCCATAGTTTATTCTCAGTAGGGTAGCAGCAGGAATTATTTTAAACTGTTAGATTATATTACTCAACTGCTCAAAATCCTCCATAACGTCCTCATCCATGCATCAGTTTTACCCATATTAAAGTTGAAGTCTTTACAATGACCTACAAGAGTCGACAATGTCTCTTATCTCCTCAGTGTTTCTATTATGTTACACAGATGTCCCTCTCCAAACTTGCTGTTGTTTAAGCATGCCACACCCTTCAAATTCTTGGTCCTGCGAGGGTTATTCTTTCTGCCTGGAATACATTTCCCCCAGTTACACACATGACTCATTCTAAATCCCTTAATGTTTGCTCAACTATCATTTTTAGGCAACTATCATTTAGTTAGGCAACTATCATTTAGTTTAGGCAGCTATCATTTAGGCAAGATTCCAAGAAGTCCCCAAGACTTCTGCCCCCTGGAATATACACATACTGTGTAATTGCCTTCCCTTGAGTGTGGGTGGATTTATGAATACAATGCAGTATCACTCATGATTGAGTTTTTAAGCAGTTGACTATCAGTTAATCAAGAGTGTTTATTCAGATTATGAGATGTGGGCCTAATGTAACAAGCTTTTTAAAGAAAGCAAAGTGCCAAAGACATGCTCTAGCAGGCCTTAAAGAAGATACAAACCACTGTCATGAATAATTGCCCATGAGAGTCACATGCCAATAAAATGTGGGTGGCCTCCAGGAGATGGGAGTGACTTCAGTCAAGAGATGGCAAGAAAACGGGCACTTCAGCCTCTACAACCACCAGGAACAGAATACTACCAATAACCAGAACAACCTGGGAAAATGACCCTGAGTTAAGGATGAGAACCATGAGAACCAGAACACAGAACACAACCTCTATTTCAGCCTTGCGAGGCTTTGAGCAAAGGATCCAAGTTGCCTGTGCCTGAACTTTTAACCTGACCCACAGAATATATAAAGTAATAGACTTGTGTTGTTTTAAGCTTCTAAGTCTGTGGTAATTTTTCGACAGCAATAGAAATCTAATACAATCATGGTCACTCCTGCCTAACCTACTAGGGGGAAATTATTTATTTATTTATTTGACACAGAGAGCGAGTGAGAGAGGGAACACAAGCCAAGGGAGATGGAGAGGGAAAAGAAGGCTTTCGGCTAAGCAAAGAGCCTGACCAGAGGTTAGATCCCAGGATCCTGGAATCATGACCTGACCCGAAGGCAGACACTTAACAACTGAGCCACCCTAATCTACTGAAAATTTTAAGCACTCTCTCTTACACTCCTTATCCCCCTCTATTCTTCATTACATGTTTCATGACACTAATTCATTTTGTCTCTCCTAAATAGAATATAAGCTCCACAAAAGCAAAGTTGCTTATCTGTCTTATTCACTATTTGTTCAACTGGTACATAGAAGTTTAATAAATATATCTTGAATGGATGAACAAAATTGTTAGACACATGGACAAAAAGACATAATAGTATTTCCCCCAGAATAATCAAATTAAACATTTATTTATTTAACTCAGAAGATTGTATCCAAGGGGTACCTGAGTGGCTCAGTAATTAAGTCTCCCCCTTCAGAGCAGGTCATGATTCCAGGGTCCTGGAATCTAGCCCTTCATCAGGCTCTCTGCTCAGTGGGGAGTCCTCTTCTCCCTCTACCATTCCCATGCCTGTGCTCCCTCTCTCATTGTGTCTCTGTCAAATAAATAAATAAATAAATAATCTTAAAAAAAGACTATGTATCCAAAATCTCAGCTAAATTTTAAGTTTAGTTAACAAAATGTATTAGTACTTAACTATCATTTATTATTGAAAGCAATGAAAAATCTTTAAAATCATAAAGTTGAACACTATATGCAATAATGCAAATGACAAATGCTTATTTTGTGCTTACCATTTCCCTATTACTTGCTAAGTACCTTCTTTATAATTTTTAAGTTATTTTATCCTCATAAAGACATCTTGAGATAGTTACCATTATTATCCTCATTTTACACTTAGTGAAACTAAAGCACAGAGAGGTTTAAGATCACATTCCAGTGATGGAATCAGACTCAAAGCCTAACAGTGTAATCCTAAAGCTTGAGCCTTTTAGCCACCATGCTTTTAAACTTTGAGGTTTTAACCTCATTAAGTTTTGAACATCTGAATGCACATAACACTCATATTTTTCTATAACCAAAAGTATAAATTGAAAAGACCAATGAAAATTTGTTAAACAGATTTAGGCTAGTTGACAAAGGGTTAATATTCTTTATTAGAAAACCCTTAAAAATTAATAATGAAATCATAATGTTTTAACAAAAAAAGACCAAACAGCACAAAAATAGACAAAAGATATAAAGATAGATCACAGAAAAAGAAAGAAAAATGTGAATAACAATGGAAAAACTTTATTTAATCTTGTTGGTAGGGAAAGAAATACACATTAAAACACGTTTTAGATATTTTTCCCTCTTAAACTGACAAGAGTTAGTATTTAATAATGGTTTAATAAGACAGATACTTTGATAGATTGCCAATGTAAGATACATTAGTGCAACTCTAATGAAATATAGTTGAACAATATGTGGCAGCTGTCTTTTAAAAATTCATACTGTGAGACCCAAAAAATTCATCCCCTAAAAAAATCTATTAAAAAGAAATAGAATTGTAGAAACATCTGTAGTCATTTTTAATGATGAAAAAGTAGAAACAAATTAAATATGAATCAATGGTAATACTATCCATTTCCAATACATAAATTAATGTAAACATGCTAAACCATAAGTTAATAGTAGTTTTCAAAAATGGAAATAGTGATGGGGAAATCCTCATAAAACACTAAATGAAAAAAATGGAACACAAAGCATATGTAAAGGACAACCAAATTATTTAAAATGTACCACATAGTATGATACACCTATACATAGGGAAAGGCCTGGGTTTTAAAAATTATGTAGGGGCACCTGGGTGACTTAGTGGGTTCAAGCCTCTGCCTTCGGCTCAGGTCATGATCTCAGGGTCCTGGGATCGAGCCCCGCATCGGGCTCTCTGCTCAGCAGGAGGCCTGCTTCTCTTCCTCTCTCTCTCTCTGCCTGCCTCTCTGCCTACTCGTGATCTCTGTCTGTCAAATAAATAAATAAAATCTTTAAAAATTATGTAAAATGATAGCTGGGTTTGTTTTCATAGGCAATTTATATTTATTTATATTTATGTTCTTCTTCATAATATACTAAAAACTTCTATATAGCGAGTCTGTGTTAAGTTGAAATCAGAAGTAAGCAAAAATGAAGATTTAATAAAATAATTTATTAAAAAATATACACTTCTAGGGCACCTGGGTGGCTCAGTGGGTTAAGCCTCTGCCTTCGGCTTGGGTCATGGTCTCAGGGTCCTGGGATCAAGGCCTTCATCGGGCTCTCTACTCAGCAGGGGGCCTGCTTCCCCTTCTCTCTGCCTGCCTCTCTGCCTACTTGTGATCTCTCTCTCTCTCTGTCAAATAAATAAATTAAATCTTTAAAAAATATATGCACTTCTAACTCATATACAAGGACAGAAAGAGACTTTAGCTTCTTACCTGCTGCCCTGATCCACAAGTTACAGATAGTAGCATGTCTCCCTAATAGAAGACCATACCATAAACTACACCATAATAACAAACCCAGAAAGTTCCACTTAGAAAAACTTCCAAGGGGAGGATGATGCTTCTTTCCCAACAACCCAGAATCTGTTTTATATTATGAAATATGGATAATTTTTTCTTTTAATGTAAAGATATTACTTAAAAACCCAGAGATTTCTCAGAATCCCTATTAAGAATTAAATATTTTCCAGCAATTTATTTTTTATATGTCTGAGAACATGCTGAAATTTATAATTGTCATATTATGAAGATTTTTTTGTTGTCATAGTTTGTGGTTCTTCACATTGTTGTAGTCAATATGCATTTTTACTAGAAATATCTTCCCAAAAATCTATGCTATCATTGTACCTGAATCCATCTCAAAGCAGATAAAGAAATACCACACTGCATGCTGTTATGAGATGTACATATTTTAACATCTATGAAGTGTGGATGCATCTCATAATTTATGGCACATCACAGATAATTTGCAGCACTTGTTTTTCTTTCTTTATGATCTATAAAACAATGGTGTACCTTACAATGGACAATGTATTCAGTTCAACTAAACAAATGAACCACACTTCAAATCACTAATGTAAAACCCTGATTATCTAAACATCAAACTGCCAAGCCCCCTATAATTTAAGAACATCTTCTAAGTTCAGAGCTCTTTTCTCAAAAATAATAAACTACTTAACTTGACCAAGAAGTACTGATTTCTGGTACAAAGAACAAGGGGACATATACCAATATGTTGTTTCACAGTCTGTGCAAGGAAAATGCCCATGCAGCTATATAAACATTAGTTTTTATAAGTTAGTTATGAATTATATGGAAATACCATTAATATCTATGGCCAAAGACATTTTGTAAGTGTCAAGGCCAGCTCTGGCTGAGACCCTGAAACTGAACAGCTATGCTCACTAAGAAATAAGAGTATGAAACCATCTAAATTTCATATTCAACTAGGAGAGCTACAGACTGCTTTTCTGACAAGGAGTTGATGCTTCTCTGGCAAATCACTCAGAACCTGGGTGAGGGCTATAGCATTATTTCTGAGGAAGGACAGCAACTTGTTGCAACCCTGGGCTCCTGATACCACAGTCACAAGAACTCTTCAACTAATGTAGCGTTTTATAAAACATGTATGTGTAATCAATGCCAATACTAGTTTGTTTACTTTGTTTTTATTTTGTTTTCTTTCCAAACAAACTGTTTTTTCCAAACTTTTCACCTGGGAAAAACACTCCTTTCAAACAGACCTGGTAGGATGTGAGGGTGATCGGGTTGCCACATCTGTCACCGCATTGATCGCCAGGGTTGATTTTGGCTGATCTGGCTGGCTAGGCGGGTGTCCCCTTTCTCCCTCGCCGCTCCATCTGCATCCCTCCCGAAGCTGCATGCTCTGTCAAAGAGGACGACTTTCCCTGATAGAGGAGAGGACGGTTCTTCGGTCAAGGGTATATGAGTAGGTTCTTTGGTCAAGGGTATATGAGTAGCTGCATTCCCCTGCTAGAACCTCCAAACAAGCTCTCAAACAGACCTGGTAGAGAAGAAAAGAGGTAATTGTACCTGCTTCATTGTGTTTGACAGTTCTGCCATATAGGCAAGGAAAAACTTATTGGCCAGTGGTATCTATTAGAGCTAATCTGTGAGAAAAAGTAAAAGACATAGAAAGAAAATGTAATAAAAACAAAGGGATAAAGAGAGACGGTAACAGAGCCCACCACGGAGGGCAGCAATAGCAGGGGCTTCCCTGACAGCTATTACAGGGGCTGACAAGGTGGCGATCACCAGACATTTTAACATGACAGAAGATTGCAAGAGCATCAAAAGATGAAACATCTTCACAGCTTGAGAGATCCATATTCTCATCTGCATCAATTGCTTTTATAGGCCCATCCTATATACACAGTAAATTTATGAATGAATGAATGAATGAATGAATGAAAAACACTGAACATTTGTAGCATACAGAGCCCCTGTCTAGCCTCTGATCATGCCTCTCTTAATCTTAATACCAACATTCTTAAAAACATGGAATCATTATTGTGCATTTACAATAAGAAAGAAATATGGTAATACTGTATTTCCTTAAATAACATTTTCCTTATATTAATTTGTTTAATGTTTATCTTTCCCAACTAAGAAGCAAGCTCAATAAAGGCAGAGCATTATTTTGCTTTGTTTTGTTTTATGTAGGTGTTTTCCTTTTTTTTTTTTTTTTTTTTTTTTTTGTCTCCTTTTTCCAATGCTGTATTCTCAGCACCAAGAATAGTGCCTGGCATATATCATAACATATGTAGTGTCTGATAGATGTTTGTTGAATAAATGAGAAAGTGTACATATTACTTAGGGACTTTGTAAAATTCACAGCATCTTTATAATGTTAAAGATAAAATGTTTAATATTCCTTATGTCTGAGTAAGTACAAGTTCAGAAGTTTATGGCCTAGTCTTATGTCAGCTTATGTGTATTTCTGCTTGACAAATGAAAAAAAAAAAAAGGTTTATGCTTTCAAGAAGTCCTTCTAAATACTCTAGCACAATTCCTCAACTAAAGTCAGATACACTCCTTCACATCCCATCAGCAAACTTGCAGGATGTGAGAATGTGGGGTATAAAAAGACACAGACGGGCCTGGGTTCTATATTTTAGTGCTACAAAAGCCACGTATAGTGTGGTTAGTAAAGCTCGGGTCTCTCATTTGAAGCCAGGGATGCTCTGAGTTAGTAAACAGGAGTATAGTGTGGTTAGTAAAGCTCGGGTCTCTCATTTGAAGCTGGGGATGCTCTGAGTTAGCACAGATGCAGCAGGCTAGCTAGCTCTAGTGGCTGAATGCCAGTGGAGGGCAGCAGAGAGCTACTTGAGAGACAATACATTCAAGAGGAAGATTTCACAGCTCCCAGCTGAGACTACAGTCCTTAGCCAGATTTACACAGTGCTACTCAAGAGGCGGCCCTTTTGGAAAACCAGACCACAGGGCAGCCAGCACGAATGGAGTTCCCAATTACATTAATGTAGGAAGCCAAGAAGCAAAGGAGATGGGCAGGAAACAATATCGGGATACTCAGGATAATCTGGATTCCATCTAAGCACAACTCCCAGGAGCCACTGATTTGGACAGTGATCTCTCTGCAGAGCTACTGAAACAGATGATCTCTTACATTCATTCTACCTCCAAAATCTTGGGTCCCAAGACATTAACAACATGTTTTGAGTATAATATTTTTACAAAAATTTCCTCTCCTGTAGAAAACATTAATATAAATAATACAAAATTGTGAACATTAAGAGGATAAAATCATACATGAATGAAGAGTAGCAAGCACAGACTCTCTCCTGTTCAAGGAGTTCCTAGAATCCTCTGAACGTTGAAACTTCTCAAGTATCTGTGGCGGAATCTTAAGTGGCCTGATCAGATACCCTGGTCTCCGTGAGAGGGCCCCCACCCTGAAGACAACGACGAGTGAGATGCAGCCTCTCCAAGGCCAGGATTCATGTTCCTTTTCTGTGTTTTCCTAGTGGTGTGAGCTTAGTGTGAGTCATTTAGCCTCTCTAGGTCAGTTTCCTCACTTCTAAAATAAAATAATACCTGTCTCTACTAGTCCTAAAGGAATTCACAGAAGAAAGCATGCTTTGTTAATTTTATACAAATACAGCATTTTGTATAAATACAGTATCAAATACAGATTGTTTATCAACAGTCTGAGTAGTAGGAAGAGCGGGAAGATATCTGGAGAACAGAAAGACATCTACAAACTAAACCTTTGGCAGATTCAGAATCTTCTTTGTAATGAACCCTGTTCCTTCTACAAATCCAGGTCAGCATAGTTCTGATTCTTCTTGCATATATGTCTTCAGCCTCACTGGGACTCACATTAAATGAGGAGTACAATTGCATTACGGAGGAATATTTGCCTCCTGTTAACAGTCTTCTCCTTCCTAAATGTGTGTAACAATGTGGTAAGCCAGAGAGAAGTGGGAGATATTTTTTTGCCACCTCCTGAAGGAATTTATTCATATGGCCACAGAAACAAGGAGGAAATGTAAGCTGCTCACAGCCAGAAGGCTTTGGCTCTGGTTCCCCCCCACCGCCACCAAAAATTAATAGTAATAATAATCATTACTATAAGGATATGGGAACATGTTACAGAAACTCAAATACAGCTGCCTCATCTTTGTCTTCAGTTTAGTCCCATTCCTATGCTGTGATTTTTCTGGATGCGCAGCAAGAGAGAGCTGAGTGCATGCCAATGCCTGAGTGAATGTTAACATGAAAGTCTAAGATTTCTGTCATTTTTAAAATCAAACAAAGGGGAAGATAGGAGGGACATGAAGAAGAAGATTTCGTCAATTCTTCGATTCTTGTTTCTGATGGAATGCCTAACTAGAAATATCAGAGTTGACACTGAAGAGTCACAAATGACAACAGAGCCAACAGCAGAGGGGCTTGCCAAATAAAGGTTGGTGATTTATTGATTTATAGGTCTTTTGAGCTATAAGGGACAATGAAGAGTTCAACTTTCTCATTTTGTATATGGGGAAACTAAGGTTAAGAGAAGTGGTATGACCAGCTCAAATTCTCCAGTTATCTTCTTATTTTAGAATACTACCTGGCTGAGATAGCTAGCACAACATTCAGTGACCAAACTCCACAGGAAAAGCAGAGAAAATGCCGGTCAAAAATAAGATGGAATAAACAAAATTGGCTTCCTTAAAAGTTACAAATATGGATCCATATATTCCAGTAGTCATCAGCTGCTTTGCTACTAGGAAATTAAACACACTTATGCTTCAGTGAGTGCATGTACAAACGACGCCTACACACATGGCCAATTTATAAAGTCATAGAGAATGAGATGAATTCTTCCTTTACCTCTGTCTAAAGTGTTAAATGCCAAGCAAGTGCTAAAATTGCTATTCTGAAAAGTCTTGGACCATCGCTAAGTCTCTGCCATTGTTAAAACTTCACCCATGCCCAGATATTCCATTTAATCTTTGCTATAAAAAGAAGAGATAGAATCCATCCTGGAATGGAAATCCCATTTCTTTGAATTTCAAAAATATTTTGAGCAAAGGTGATACAGGCAGAGCATACTTGGGACGACTTAAAGGAAAGGTTATCTTTAATCAGTTTCCTGATATTGGCTAGACAGTAATCTCAAATCAACTAAATGATAGATCCTGACAGAAGGAAATCTCAGAAATTTCTACCTTTTCCTATTTCACTAAGTATTTATGCATTAAGATACTTGATTATAATTTGGAAAATTTGTTAAAGTATAACCCACAAAATTATTTTTTAGAACTAGTATCCTAACATGGAATTTAAAGCATGAGAACAACACAAACTGTTCATACAAATTATAATTGCCCAGTGTGCAGACTTGAGGTAAACATCTTTTCCTTTCTGTATATTATTACCATAGTATGAGCACAGTAAAAGATCCTTTGATATCAAGATTTATCAAGATTTATTAGAAAAACTATGATGTCTCTCTCCTGCGAAAACCCATTCCTGGGGTGCCTGGGTGGCTCAGTTGGTTGGGTGTAAGCTCAGGTTAGGATCCCGGGGTCCTGAAAATGAGCCCTGCTATCAGGCTCCTTGCTCAGCAGGAGCTGTTTCTCCCTCTCCCTCTGCCTGCTGCTTCCCCTGGCTTGTGTTCTCTCTCTGTCAAATAAACAAATAAAATCTTAAAAGAAAAGAAAACAAACAAACAAACAAAAAACAATTTTTCAGTTAACGATCCCACATCTTCATCACTACTGTTGAGTATTACGATCACTAGATGTCGCTGCTGTCGTTTGAATAAGATTTTCTTCAGCTTCCTTGCACATTCCGCCCCCGCCCCAAAAGAATTCTTATGGTTTTGGGAATTGTTTTTTATTGTTGTTGAGATTTTGGTAAGTGGATGCTATTTTATATATTAATGGATACAGCTCACTTATTTCTCAAATGAGGAGAGAAAGAACTAGAATGCTGATGTAACTTGCCTAAGAATCCATAGGAAGAGAATGGTAGACCCAGTGTTGTAAAACTGTGTTCTCATGTCTATTATAGGCTTTCAAAGAGCAAAAATGTTCCAGATGGGAGCCATGAAGACAATCATCTTTTTAAACTAAGACCCAATGAATAATACTTACTAAATATTAAGTTAGTTTTGTGGTATTTTTTTCCCTGATGACCTTCTCCTTGGAAACTAGATATGTATGAATCATGAAATCACAAGATTTTCCCAGGCCAGACTTTAAAAAGTAAGAGAACATGACATAAGCCATCATCTAGGTTCAGGTGATTCCTTCCTTCAGAGGTCTCCTTTATAAAGTTATTAAAACTAGACAAACATACAAGACACACACAACCCTAGACAGAGAACATCTCCAATCAGCCTTTCCAGCCAGGAGAAAAAAGGAAACTAGCACTTTTCTTCAGAAGACTAGAGCTAAGAAGGATACAGAGGCAGCTGTGAGAGCAATCCTGAGCTGCTTTCACAAGCTGAAGTGAGGAGGAAAAAAGGAAAGATGAAGGCAACTTAACTGACAGGCAACTAAGTGCCATGGCTGAAGCTTCCATTTATTCCTGCTCCTAAGGAAAACCAAAAATTCACAACCCCTTGGGTGGGTTGGCAGGCAAGAGATAGAGGAGGGAGCTCTCACACACTTGCTCAAAGTTGTTGGACCCCCTTTTTTCAGACTCCGAAGTGGGAGGGAGGAATGGACGTGCCCTGAAAAGAAAAGAAAAAGGAGCCGGCATCGCTACCAGCCTTGGGAAAATCTCCACAGATGAGCATTTTTGTTGCGTTAAGTGGCCCGCATTAGCAGCCTAAACACGTAGGGGGAGGCTAACATCGCCTGTTAATATGATGCGGGAGAGCAATGACAGACCTGGCATTTGAGAGTGGAAGCGCCAGTTTTACATAAAACAAAATGAAACATTTCTGAGGATTTAAGTTCTTAGGGTTTGGGTGGAGTGAGTTTTGGGGCATGCCTCATTCCATAGGCAAGGCATGTGCTGGGACATTCGTTTGAGAGGCTTGTTACGTTATATATTACACACACACACACACACACACACATACTTATTTCAACTATCTTTAAAACAATAATTTCTACAGTATGGAAAAAGCTTCTCAGTCGGTGGTTCTGGGGTTGCCACTAAGAGAAAGGATAGGAAGAGTCATCCCCCTGATGTCTCCTTTAAACTCCAGCGTGGGGACTGAGAACTGACAGGGCGATTCTGAAACCCTGCATAAAAATGGTTACCTCCACCCTTCTCAAGCTGCTGGTTCTCTCTCTCACTCGCAGAGATACGGATAGGGATAGGGACAGGGACAGGAATACAGATAGGGATAGGGGATGGGGAAGCGGAAGAAGAGAGAGGGGACAGAAGGGAAAGGTGAAAAATCAAAAAAAGAAAGTAAGAAAAAGAAGGAAGGGGAAACTGAAGAAATTAAACCCAATTGAATTCCAATTATTTATGAGGTTTTTTTCCTCCCCCCAAAACTATTTAAACTTGCTTGTTCCTTCCTCGCCTTTCTAGCAAACTTCCAGCTTCCACAGTGTTCCAGATTCATGAACGCAAAACAATACAAAACTTTGAACGGGCTGGGGGGGTTGGGTAGAAATGCCTGAAAACCCGCTCGCTGATGTCAACAGTCTGCTTGCTGCTCGGATGTCAACCAGTCGTGGAGCGCACGGATCGTCCTCGTTACTTTTCTTTCCAGAGCCCCTTCACCCTCCCTTAGCATCTCCTTTCTCCAAGATTGGCTTCGGAGCAGCCAGGCAAGGTCTGGAGTGAGGCCGGCTTTTTCTGCCAAAGAAGCCGATAGGATCCACCGGGACTAAAATGCGGAAAGGCCTCCTCGTCCCTGCGGGCCCAGCCTCAAATTTCCCCGCACACTGTGAAAGTTTTTCGAAACTCCGCGACTCAGTGTAAAGACCAGGGGTTTCTCCTGGGTTGGTCTCCCAGGCCACAGGGGTCACCTATCCAAATCTAGTCTCCCCTTTAATGCCTTTATCTCAGTACATCAAGCAACCCATTTGGAAAAAGCGAAGACCCTTTGGGCTCCAAGAACTGACTGGAGAGAGCCGGGATCTCAGATCTTCGTGTCTGGGAGTGGAGGGGAGCATGGACGGACGAGAAAAAGCCCCGCAGTAAGCAACTGGCCGACAGAGGAATCTGGGCTGTTTTCTCTAAGAGAGCCCTAAAAAAGCACTGGAGTGTGGTGGTGTCGGCAGCAGACGCTGCTTTATGAGACCCGAATTCAGGCTGCTCTAGACGAATTTTGGATAAAAATGGTTTATCGCTTCAGACCCAAATATTCCCTGACCTGTTTCCCAACGCGCTCTGGCGCTTTGCTGGGAGAGCGCAGCGCTGCCGGAGACTTGGCGCTTCTGTCAATTGCACAGAGCAATTACTAAGAAAATATTGTGACGATGTTGTAGGGCGGAAGGGGATGTGAGGGGGTGTGGGAGGGGGGAGTTAGTTTGGAGAGCGATTTGCAAAGGAATATTAAGTTTGATTCCCGAGGTCACCGCGGGAAAACGGGTTGGCGTTGGGTGAGCTGCAGAGCTCTTCCTCTAGGTGGCGGACGTTGGTACCCAACGACAGTTAGGCGGGTGCTGACTCCAAACACAGGATTAAGCTTCTTGCTGGTTAAAAGAAAAAAAATAAATAATAGTAATAATATAGAGGTGTGGGGCTGTTTTTCCCCCTTTTGGATATTTATTTATTGTAGGGAAAAGTCATTGATTTTCCTAAGCAAACTGTGTTTCTCCTTCACTTGGTGGAAAATAAAAACTGTTTGAATAAATAAGTTATTTCTGAACATTTTGTTGTCAAAGTGTTAAATGTTCCCGTCATTTTTATTCAAACACTAACATGATTACAGCCAATTATATATTCACCAGTGTTCTTTATTTTAGAGTAATTGTACTTGTCACTAATAAAACAGAGGCATAATGGATCGCTACTGTTCTGGATTTTCAAGCAATTTTGTGTAATTTGATTGAATTATACATCTTATCTGCTACTTTTTTATTTTTATATTTGGGGATCCTATTTTCTTGAAAATTGCAGCTCTATGCTTGGTTTGTTGTTTCTCCAGTAACGTACACTTCGGTAACACTGATAAATAGAAAGAGTCCTTTTGAAATGTCGAAAATCAGCTGTTTCTTTCGCCATCCCTATCCCCACCCCCTCTCTGCACTTCAGCTCGGGGAAGACCTGAACTGTGGCTGCCAGGCAGTCAGAACCAGTGGCTGCGCTTACCCAAAAAGTCCAATGCCAAGACAAACTCCCCATTCACCCCAAAGGCAGCCATCTCCCTGCCTGGAGTCTTTGGGGTTTTGTTTCTTTCCTGTAATGATACTGTTGGGTGTCTGGAGCTTCAAACATGCCAAGACAAGCCGACCATGGGTTCAGTTCGTGTGCAATATGTATCAAGGGAAAGAGTATGCACAGCACAGCCGAAGGATAAACTGTATATATTACTCTAATTACACAACCCCCAAATGTCTTACTTACCCAACAAGCACCACCAGGAAATCCCTACCCAGCTCATAATTACAATTATCTGTCTATTCGCCTATGTTCTTTTTGGTTTCAGATATACCTAGAGAACAAGGATCAATAGTTTCTCCCTCTTTTTTTAAAAGACAATTTCAATAAAAAGATACATGAAAAGACACATGCATCTACCCAATGTTCACATATCTGAACAAATCAAGAAATAAACGTGACAGCAGACAGGACATAGGATTTTGAGAGACCATCTCTGCAACTGAAGAAACAGAGAATGTGCAATTCTTCTCCCAATAAATCCCTTCAGTTCCCAGGACACGACTCAAACGCCCCGCTAGGAGCTGCAGCTGCGAGATTGAGCCAAAGTCTCTGACAAGTGCCTTGTGTATGACCCAATATTTATCAATAACAACAACAACAAAATCAAGTGAAACCAAGGCTGGGGATTTTGAACTGTTTCTAAAACCCTGGCGGGGATGCGCACGTGGGCGAAAAACATCGCTGGAGAGGAGTTGGCTCCATTTGTCCGCCCTGGGGAGCAGTCTTGGGGCAAAATCCACTGCTAATTGATCCCAACCAGCTACACTATCAGCTGAGAATGCTTGAGGAGACAAAGAATGAGGAGTGTGTCCTAAAGATACTCTACGCATTTTTCAAGTAAATCGCCGTACCTAATCAATAGCGTGTATATACATATAAATAGAGAAAGGGAATTACTTCTAATTAATGAGGAAAATAACGTTTCATGTGTAACTCTAGACTTTTCGAAAATCCAGTGCCTCCCATCCTTTGCTTGTTTTGTGGTCGGACTTCCACCTTCCTCCAGGAAAACCTGCGGGCCCAGTTTAGTATTCGGAGCTGAAGAGCAGACACTCAGCCCAATTAGGGGCCTTCTCGCATCTTCTGGGTTGTTTACTCCAAGGCCAAAGGGTAGGCTGCTTGGGCAGCGATCCCAGCGCAGTGTTGGGTGTCGCCCGCGGCCGCGGAGGCAGGATTTGGGACAGCTCCTGAACAAGCCCTGCGCCGCTCAGCTCCTAGACAGCGCTCCGCCGCCTGCCAGGCTGCTCTCCAAAGGAGATGGGCTTTTTCAGCGTTTCCACTTCCCCGTGGCCTCATCTATCTTATCTAACAAGTTCACGCTCCAAAGAGAAAAGGAAACAGTGAGGGAGGGCGGGGGGACCTCTTCACCGTGGTGATTCATAGTTCACACGTTCACGAGCCCAACTTTGCCGACCGAGCTTTTTTCCCTGAACATTACTTTCTCTCCTGCACGCCTTAGGACAAACCCAGAATGAAGATACTAAAATTGGTAAACAAGAATCTAGGATTGTCTTTAAAATAAAAGTGACCATCCCCACCCCCCACTACCTTTGTTGTAGATTCTGAAACGGAGGAGTCGGGGTGTTTTGTCTTCACACGCTAACGGAAACTTGTTCCTGACGCGATTCTGCCTAGCTTGCCCTGGCCGCTCCTCTCCTCCCTGCACGCGGCTTTTTCCAAAGGGCAGGAGAGAAATAGGAGTATAACTGGTCTCCCCTAGTGGGTTAAACACCCCCTCCATGAAACTGAATATTCGCATGAACTTCACCTGCACGTACCCTAGTCTTTTAACTCTGAGCTGTGCTTTATACAAATAACAAGCTTAAAACCATTAACTGGTCTCATTTTTTTTTTCTCCGCGTTCGTCGTAGCACATGACCTCTTAGCCCAAAAATATTGATCTGTGTACATGCTTTCGGCGTGATGAGCAAACACGAGACACCTCGTCTGGAAAGGTAACTATAAAGGGGGAAAATCTAGAAACGAAACCTAAAAGCAAGTCCTCTAGCTTGATTGCGCTCGGCAGGCTCCGCGACAAAGGAGCTTCGGGCAGGCGCGCGGGTGTGCGCCGGGAGGAGCGGCGGGCCCAGGACTCCGCGACCCTCCTCACCGGGAACTGTCCGGGTTAAAGCCTCCCAGGGTGAGCGTGGGGGGTAGGTGTGTGGAGAGGGGGAGATCGGGACCTTTTGGGAAACGCTGCTCCAATAGATATTCCTTCGCTATTAGTTGGGGGAGGAGGGAGACTACAGGAACCGCAGTTCGAGAGTGAGGGGGCAGGTGGGTATGAGATAGGCAGGAAGTCAAAACTGGCTCATGGGTTTGTCCACCTGGGTTTTTAGAAAGGGATTAGCAAACAGTTTACTTTCTCTCATTTGACTTTCCCCATGAGAAGAGCGACTCTGTGATGGAGGGTTCTCTGCATGCCTTCTGCCCTGCCCACCCCAACGCTTGCAGTTTTCTCTCTTCTCATTCCTTCACAGACCATTAGTGGGCATGAACAGTTTCTCAAATACACTCATCACTCTCCTATAGGGACCCTGGGCTGTTCAGTGCTCTCCTTGTACCTTTGAGAGTTGACCATCTAAAAACTTCAACTAGCACCAATCCATCTTTCCTCACAAGGACTGGAGTTTGGGGGGCCTGTTAGAAGGGTGCTTCAAAATAGTGGAGACTGGATGCGCCACATTCTCCGAAGAGTGCTATAACACTTCCCAAAGTAGATTATTCAGGCTCCTATGGGAAATCAAATTGAAGCTCCAACTAATTAAGGAAAATAGTGACAGGATAGTTAGGAGCTCAGCATTTTGAGGCCTGTAAGTTCTCCTTTCAGCCTGATATATATTTATGAAGTCTTTCTTTTTCTCCCTCTTTTGGTGTCCCACTGATGGAAAATCCATTATCTTGTGTGCTGACTTTTGCCAAGTCTCAATTTCTCCCTTTTCAGATAGATTCCAGGCTTAAAGCTAAAGACCTCCATCATTCTCGTCATTCTCCTTTACCATAACCCCTCCAACTCTTTGTTTTTCCCTTTAGCATTTCTTGACCCCTTTGAAAGAAGAGCTGTGCCATTTCCTTGGGCAAGGAGAGGAGAAAAACCTCTCAGAGCACCTTGCCCAAAAGGTGTAGGATCATATCTCCCAATTGGATCAAGTCAAGAAATGGAACTGGCTTGCCCTTAAACTATTAGAGACTCAACTCCTTCCAAAAATTGTCTACCCTGCCCCCAAGGTCTTGAGGGGCTGGCAAAAAAAGGGGAAACAAGTAAAGGGTAGTGGGCATTTTATATTTACAAAATACGTGTAGAGTATTTGACTGAAAGGCTCCAAGAGACTTTTTAAAAGTCCTTGGCCCTGGGGTGATAATATTTCATTGTCCTTCTCTCTGCCTGGCTCTCCAAAGAGAAGAAGCTACTCCCAAGCGTATTTTGTTGCAGATCTCCTGCGGTTTCTTTGGATGAGTATGTACTTGCCTTCAGAGAGCTTGGGACCTCTGACAGCATCTCAGAAACCTGCCTGGGGAGTCACAGGGGTCTCTATGCAGGCCTTCTTCTTTCTTCACCTTGGACTTTCTTGCTTCTGAAGCAGCTTCGATAGCTTATACCAGTTAAACATTTCGATTCTCAAATACGGAGCTCTCACATAGTTTTTTTTTTTTTTTTTCTTTTCTTTCTTTCTTTTTTTTTTTCCCCCCTCAAGGTTCTCAAGCAAAATTGCCGGTGCCACAATGTTATGATGGAAGGATGCTGAAATGACAGGCCTAGTAGACGCTTGTCTTAATCATCGGCTTCTTAATTTAGTTTTAGTGCAGTGTGTGTGTGTGTGTGTGTGTGTGTGTGTCTGTGCTTATGCGCGCGCACACATGCTCGCACACATGTGCGCGCCCCCGGAGATATTGGGGGTGCGCGCGTGCGTGGTGAGAGCAACCGCTTGACAACCTGCAGCTCCCTAATGAGTGACGAGGCAGGGCTGCTGCAGAAAAGTAACACTTCCCTGGTGTGAAGACCTCTTACTGAGAAGTTTAGTTCACTACTGTTCTCGCAAACCTAATCGTATAACCTGTAACCAAAACCCACAGAACAAGGATACAACACGCTAAAGAGTAACTTATAATCACTAAATGTTAGCACCATTACCTGCTGTTAGGAAGGGATTGCAGACCTCTCTCTTCAGTCTCTGGAAATACCTGGATGCCTCTGCATGAGTTCCACTTGTTCCCAAACGTCACAGGGCCAGGGACTCCCTATGCATCTGCAGGAAGAGAGCTTTAGCCAGAGCTTGGTGCCACTCCAAGGACACTCTGTCCAGGGAGCTGAAAGCAAAGTGGATTTTAGGTTAAGAATGGCCCTCCCTTCTTTAACCAGCAGGTAACACGGGAAAAGCAGGAAAAGGGCCTTAAGGAAGACTTAATGTAACACCGCCAAATGAAAAAAACTAAATGTGCGGCTCCCTACTCAGATACAATAGGCTATGGAGCCTTGGTTATTAATTAAAACTAGAGATGAAAAAATCTAACTCATTACCCAAGCAATTCTTCTGTTGGAACTTCTCACTCTTTACAAGGCCTGTCCTCTTTTGGGGGGAGGTGGTGGGGTAGGACAGCAGACAGAGAGGGAGTGATGTTTACCATTTTATATACCAGAAAATTACATTTGCTCTGACTTATGCTTTGATTCATTAACAGTGTACATTTATAGATGTTCATATGTGAGAGATGAAGATTAAGCTGATGATGGGAAACTAGTAGAATGATATAGAATTTGTTTTAGATCTGAGACCACTGGATGCCCTCTGTCTTCTGAAAGTAATCATAGGGACTGAGTGAGGTAGAAATAGAGTTGGGGCTTCATATGTTTAGGACAGAAGCCCGAGGTGGACGTGGGCAGTCCTTCAAATCCAATTTGCACCCAAATTGACCGGTAGGATTTACAAAGCTCCATCCAGGGACTTTCAACTTGCACAATGCTCTGCCCAAAGTACCCCCTCCCCCTCCATTTCATCTAGTAGCAGCTCTAAAAAGAAGCCATTGCTGAGACAAATGTGGGCTGCTGAGTAAATAGTACATGTTTTGTTGAACAAGCCTACCTCCACACCTATATATATATAGTACTCTATCTCACCATGAAGTCCATTAAAATTATTAAAAGGATAATAAAATCATTTCCCCCCAGATTGCAAATGACCTCTGTTATTAGGGAGAATAGATCTTTACAGTGATTGTATTAAAGTATAATCTATTTATGCTTACAAAAATATCCTATTCTGAGACTTGCATCCATGTAATCCTTAAAATAATATAACACGTTCTTAATTTGCATGCAAAATATTTTCCCAGTCAATATAAGCTCCTGGCACATCAAACAAGATTATTACAGCTCTCATTAGCAGACCCCAGTTTTTGCTTTTTGAAAGTAAACAAAAGAAAAACTTATTTTCACCTGCTAAAATTTTATGCAAGATTACAAAACAATGCACACTCAGCTTTGACCTAAGAAACACCTTTAAAACATTAAAAATTCATCAGTCAGTGCTGGTGTTGTATTCAAGGAATGCTCCTCCAGTTTGCTGCTGAGCTCAGATTTGAATAAAATGTCCAATGTTAACAAACAATACCCACGTTTGGCACTTTGTGTATTAAATTGATCAAACAGATTTTAGGAGGCACAATGCACAATTTGTACAGACCTGATTGAGTTAATATAATATCAGCAAATTTTACATCGAAATGATTCTGTTTCTTTTCTTTGTGTTTAAAACCAGCACAGATTACAAATTTTAATGATCTGAAAATGTTTGGTATACAAAATCATGCTTATTTCAGTATTAGCAAAAACACAAGAAATTTTTCAACACAAACACCCAGCTGTGTCTATTTTAAAAGCAGTTCAATGACAGCTTGCACTTATGAGCATGCAATCAGCTAATTTCGCTTTTTTTTCTTCTGTGTTAATCAACACTTTCCTTCCTGCATATCAGAGTACAAATAGTATAGTTACTCCACATCAGTAAATGTTTACGTAACCTGTCCTTTCCCAAGAATCCGGTTACACCGAATCATTTCACGCTAGACCGACTACGAAAACGTACCGGGCCGTCCACCTCAGAGGGAGCCCTTGTGTGCCATTATAAGTGGTGATGAGAAGGGGGGTTGTGGGGGGAAAAATGGGGAGGAGTAGGTGGAGGAATGGAGTGAGGGAGAGGAATAGACTGAGGGGAAGGGGGGGTAGTGAGTGGGGAGGAGGGGGAAGAAGAGAGGAGGGAGGAAAGTGAGTTGAGGAAGAGTAGGAATAACAGGCCTGGGGGGGGGGGGGGGAGAGTGAAAGGAGGAAAGTAAGCAGAAAGAAGAGGAAGGCTCACAGATCTCTCCAACCAGTCCCCAAAGCCCATTAGCTCACCCAGCTCTGTAAGAAATTGGAGCTTAGAAGTCAGTGTTTGGGGCCATGTCACTATCAAGGTTTATAGTTGGGACCCTTGAACTTTCCCACATGTAAATATAGCTTAAGTAAGGTAATATGTAGAAATGGGAGGGGGGATACATACATACAGTGGAAGGATAGATGAGGTTAGTCCAACAAAGTTTCTTTACGGTATTCCTAATAGAGATTTTAAAAAATCACTAGCTATTTGTAATTGTTTGTTATTCTCTTCAGATTTTATTCTCGCTTACTCTTCCTCTCGATTTGAAGGCAGGGAGTGGGGTGGGGAGAGTGCAATAACGCCATATTAACCTGAGTATTCTTGTATTCATCAACTGCATTCTTTATATTAGAATTGAACTTTAACATCACACATAGGCATTGCTTTTTCTTCCTTTTCCTAAATACTAAATCTGCCAGACAATTTGATAGTTTATCAGAGTTAGTAAATGTTTACATTTTATGATTATCTTACAGAGGAGGGGGAAAGTGCCTTTCGTTTATACTTCTCCTCCACCTCCCTCTTCTCTAGGGCTACATCCTCCGTAAAATGTGGTATGTTTCATACCCATGTGGGATGAAACAGCCTTTGATCAGTGTGCTCCGCACCAAATTCCAATCCCTGGGAAATGCTGGGCCTTAGCCCTGCCCCTGGCCACGGGATCCTTTTAAAGCCCCCGAATCACAATCTCCCCACTCACTTCAGCCCTCAACCGAACCTTCCCAGTTCTAAAGCCCAAGAAGCTGGGATTGTGGGACCCACGTACCCAAGGCTTCTAGTTGCCTTCCATCTGCATTCAGAGTGGGAATGGGCTGGCTTCAGCATGCGGTTATTTCAGCATTAAGGCCCCCACAAATCAAAAGCATTTGAGAAACGGAAAGAAAAAAAAGAAAAGGGGGGGGGGTGAAAACAGGAAGGCTTTAAAAAAAAAAAAAACGGAAAGAAATAGCCGCCCACCCTTATTTTCCCTCCAATGTCAACAAGCAAAATGAAACATTTCCAGGGTGATCGCTCGCGGCTACTCGCTTCCAATTCGGATTAGAAGCTGAGGAGACGCTTGAGCGGCGAAGAGAAAACGACACCGAGTCACCCAGCGTGTGAGCGACGGTCTGGAGCAGGAGAGAAGGGGAAGGAAGAGACACATATACATAGCATGTGTTACCTGGTTTATTTCGAGATTGTTTGGTATTGTTTTCTCTCTGAGCACCCCTCCTTTCGGAAGGCTCTCATAGGCGCCCACCACTGAGCCGCCCCCGCCCGCCGCCGCAGCGCCGGGACCCCAGGCCCGGCTTCCCCGCGGCGCCCGAGCTCCGAGCTCGCCGCCGCCCGGCCGCAGGAACTGAGTAAGTAACCCCTGTTTGGCCCCCGCGCTCGCCAGCCCACTTCCTCCTCCTCATCCCTTCGTTTCCAAACCCCATCCAGACCCTCCTCCCCCCCAAGGTGCAGGACACCCCCCTCCCCACACCAGGGGTGGGCCTTCCCTCCCCAACCATCCAAAGCCTCGCTGGAGTGTTACCTACAAGGGGCACAATTTTCCTACGGGCTCAGAAATGCCGACCCGGGCCTGCAGGGCCGACTCGGGAAAGGAGCGCCTCGCCTCTTCCTCCTCCATTTCCTGCCCTGTCCTTGCATCCTCTCCCTGCACTCCCACTCTTCGCTCCACCACCGCTGCCGCCGCCGCCCCCGCTTTAAAAAAAAAAAATAAAATTGAATACAAACTTTAATCAATAACGACAAATATTGACGCTCAAAAGAAAATGACCCAAGACAGTGAGAAGGCAGCCAGAAGAAGTGTGAGATATTTGTCCTAAGAGGGGGATTTCGGTTGGGCAGACCCGCAGGGTGGAGGGGGTGGAGGGGGCGCAGAGAAGGGCCGCGGCGCAGCGTGCTCCCGGCGGCGTATCCCTGCGCGGCTCCGCGCGGCCGCGAGGCCCAGGCCCGCGGTGAGGGGGAGGCGAGCGCCGAGGGGGCGGGAGCCAGCGGGCGGGGCGGGGGTGGGTGGGCCCAGATCCGCCGATTGGTCGACGGCAGGAGAGACGCTCCCGCACGCCGCCAGCTCTGATTGGCCCAGCGGTAGGAAAGGTTAAACCAAAAATTTTTTTACAGCCCTAGTGTGCGCCTGTAGCTCGGAAAATTAATTGTGGCTATAGCCGCCTCGATCGCTGTCTCCCCAGCCTCGCCGCGGCCGCTCCGGGACGCGCCCGCCCGCCGCCCGGCTCTCCCCCCCTTTGGGCTGCTGCTGCTGCTGCTGTGACTGCTGCTGCGAGAGGAGGAGGAGGAGGAAGCAGCAGAAGGGGGGGGGAGCGGGGGGTGGGGGGGAGACCAAGAAGTAGAGTTGGGAGCGAGGGAGCTTCACCCCCGGGGCGGTGGTTGTTTCTTTTTTCTCTTTCTTTCTTTTTTTCTTTTCCTTTTTTTTTTTTTTTTTCTTCTAATTCCTGAGGGGTGGTTGCTGCTTTTGCTACATGACTTGCCAGCGCCGGAGCCTGCGGTCCAACTGCGCTGCTGCCGGAGCGCTCAGTGCCACCGCCGCCGCCCGCGCCGCCCGCGCCCCGCTCGGCACCCACCGGTCGCCGCCGCCCGCCGCGCCGCTGTCCCGTTCCCGCGCCGCCGCCGCCGCCGTTTCCCCCCCGACGACTGGGTGATGCTGGACATGGGAGATAGGAAAGAGGTGAAAATGATCCCCAAGTCCTCGTTCAGCATCAACAGCCTGGTGCCAGAGGCGGTCCAGAACGACAACCACCACGCGAGCCACGGCCACCACAACAGCCACCACCCCCAGCACCACCACCACCACCACCACCACCACCATCACCCGCCGCCGCCCGCCCCGCAACCGCCACCGCCACCGCAGCAGCAGCCGCCGCCGCCGCCGCCGCCGCCCCAGGCACCGCAGCCCCCCCAGGCGCGGGGCGCCCCGGCAGCCGACGACGACAAGGGCCCCCAGCAGCTGCTGCTCCCGCCGCCGCCGCCGCCGCCGCCGGCCGCCGCCCTGGACGGGGCCAAAGCGGACGGGCTGGGCGGCAAGGGCGAGCCGGGCGGCGGGCCCGGGGAGCTGGCGCCCGTCGGGCCGGACGAGAAAGAGAAGGGCGCCGGCGCCGGGGGGGAGGAGAAGAAGGGGGCGGGCGAGGGCGGCAAGGACGGGGAGGGGGGCAAGGAGGGCGAGAAGAAGAACGGCAAGTACGAGAAGCCGCCGTTCAGCTACAACGCACTCATCATGATGGCCATCCGGCAGAGCCCGGAGAAGCGGCTCACGCTCAACGGCATCTATGAGTTCATCATGAAGAACTTCCCCTACTACCGCGAGAACAAGCAGGGCTGGCAGAACTCCATCCGCCACAACCTGTCCCTCAACAAGTGCTTCGTGAAGGTGCCCCGCCACTACGACGACCCGGGCAAGGGCAACTACTGGATGCTGGACCCGTCGAGCGACGACGTGTTCATCGGCGGCACCACGGGCAAGCTGCGGCGCCGCTCCACCACGTCGCGGGCCAAGCTGGCCTTCAAGCGCGGGGCGCGCCTCACCTCCACCGGCCTCACCTTCATGGACCGCGCCGGCTCCCTCTACTGGCCCATGTCGCCCTTCCTGTCCTTGCACCACCCCCGCGCCAGCAGCACTTTGAGTTACAACGGCACCACGTCGGCCTACCCCAGCCACCCCATGCCCTACAGCTCCGTGTTGACTCAGAACTCGCTGGGCAACAACCACTCCTTCTCCACGGCCAACGGCCTGAGCGTGGACCGGCTGGTCAATGGGGAGATCCCGTACGCCACGCACCACCTCACGGCCGCCGCGCTCGCTGCCTCGGTGCCCTGCGGCCTGTCGGTGCCCTGCTCCGGGACCTACTCCCTCAACCCTTGCTCGGTCAACCTGCTTGCGGGCCAGACCAGTTACTTTTTCCCCCACGTCCCGCACCCGTCAATGACTTCGCAGAGCAGCACGTCCATGAGCGCCCGGGCCGCGTCCTCCTCCACATCTCCGCAGGCCCCCTCGACCCTGCCCTGTGAGTCTTTAAGACCCTCTTTGCCAAGTTTCACGACGGGACTGTCCGGGGGACTGTCTGATTATTTCACACATCAAAATCAGGGGTCTTCTTCCAACCCTTTAATACATTAACATCCCGGGGACCAGACTGTAAGTGAACGTTTTACACACATTTGCATTGTAAATGATAATTAAAAAATAAGTCCAGGTATTTTTTATTAAGCCCCCCCCCATTTCTGTACGTTTGTTCAGTCTTTAGGATTGTTTATTATTCTAACAAGGTGTGGAGTGTCAGCGAGGTGCAATGTGGGGAGAATACACTGTAGAATATAAGGTTTGGAAGTCAAAATTATAGTAGAATGTGTATCTAAATAGTGACTGCTTTGCCATTTCATTCAAACCTGACAAGTCTATCTCTTAAGAGCCACCAGATTTCCATGTGTGCAGTATTATAAGTTATCATGGATCTTTATGGTGGACGCAGACCTTGAGAACAACCTAAATTATGGGGAGAGTTTTAAAATGTTAAACTGTAATTTGTATTTAAGAAGCATTCGTAGTAAAGGTGCCCAGGAAATTATTTTGGCCATTTATTGTTTTGTCCTTTTCTTTAAAAAACTGTTTTTTTTCCTTTTGTTTACTTTTAGACCAAAGATTGGGTTCTAAAATGCACTTGGTATGCTAAGTATTAAAAAACAAAAAAACAAAAAAACAAAAAAAAAAAACAAAAAAAGGAAAGTTGTTTCAGTTGGCAGCACTGCCCATTCAAATGAATCGGAAGGGGACAAAATTAATGATTGCCTTCAGTTTGTGTTGTGTATATTTTGATGTATGTGGTCACTAACAGGTCACTTTTATTTTTTCTAAATGTAGTGAAATGTTAATACCTATTGTACTTATAGGTAAACCTTGCAAATATGTAACCTGTGTTGCGCAAATGCCGCATAAATTTGAGTGATTGTTAATGTTGTCTTAAAATTTCTTGATTGTGATACTGTGGTCATATGCCCGTGTTTGTCACTTACAAAAATGTTTACTATGAACACACAGAAATAAAAAATAGGCTAAATTCATATATATCTTGATACTTTTGTCTCTTTTATTAAATAGAGCTAATTTTTAAAAGACCATTAAAGTTCTAGGGAATTCAGAGGCTTTTTCAGCCAACTAAAATTTAACTGCTCCTTCATTTGAATTGAGACTTTAAAAATTAAGATAGTATTTTTTTCCATTGTGGAATCAAATTTTACAAGGAGCAGGCTATTTAATAAACACAGCTTTAAAGAAAGTATAGGCTTTTCAGCTGATATCTTCAAGTTTCTGTAGATATACAGCAAAAAAAAATAATTTTATGTGCATAGCTATTTACCTTGTGTTTATTTTCAAATCAGTTGATAGAATGCTTTTTATATATTTTGTTTCAGGTATCTTGTTTATAGCATTTGGCAAATTATAAATAAATATATGTATATGGTTAGATAGAAGTGAATATAATGCACACATATGTAATATATATATAGACACACAGAGCCCTTCAGTTCAGGTAAAATTTGCGCTATGAATGCTGCAAATATTTTTGTTTAAATATTTGTATTTATACTTTCTAAGTCAGCATTTATTTTTGTGGCTGTTTACCCACAATGAAAGAGTTCTAATAAAGATGTGCTGAAGTTGCAATATAGATTTGCTGAAGTGATCACCTGTTGTAATGACTTTCAGATCAATGTTTATATTTTATTTTTAATTATAACAACTTAAAATTCTAGATGTTCAGAAGAAGTAAAATGCCTCTCTCTCCTTTTCTTTCATTTTTACAACATAGAGGTATTTATTTGATTCCCTTTTAAATGTCTGTATAATTTAATCTAGAGATTTGTTCCTTTTGCTTACAGTCATAATTTTGTTTTAACTTACAGTATACATATGCATGCATATATATGCATATATATCAATCTGAAACAAAAAACATTTTTTGAATTGTTTCAGCATCCCAATTGCTATGGCTCCAGAAAATAATTAGAAAACCTAAGTAAAAGGTTTAGTAACTAATTGGATCCTGTGGAGAGTCTATGGAGGACAAGTTGTTCATTTGTTACAATTGTATAGTCTGAAATGTGTTCTGCAGTAATGCAATAAGCTGGCTACTTCTTACAATGGGCCCAATGAAAAATAATCTGTCCCCAAGATGTTATCGGCAAACACTTAAGAGAGTTGCTCAGGGGGAAAAAAAAGGAAGAAAAAAGAAAAAGCTTAGGAGAAGCAAGCTGACTCAAATAAATTGAAATAGAAATGCAGAATAGTTAATATTGGGACATAGGGATGGGTGGGTTGTGGAAGGGAGAGACAGAGGAAGAGAGAGACAGAAGAAAGGGAAAAAGATCTGGGGAGGGGCATCTCCTACTACCAAAAAGAAAGAAAGAAAGATAGAAAGAAAGAAAGAGAAAGGAAGGAAGGAAAAGAAAGAAAGAAGGAAAGAAAGAAAGAAAAGAGTGCTCTCAAAGAAAGATAGAAAGATAAAGTCCAGGAAAATTAAAAGAGGTGGAACCAAATATACACAAATGGGAAATAGACTAAAATATACCAAGACAGCTAGTTTAATTATCTCCTTTAAGCAGACTGGACATGATTTTATTTTCTTAGTAAGAGAGCAGTTTCAAGCAGAGGTCCAACTTCTTGATATCTAACAGTTCTTCAAAATGAAGCATAAAAGAAAATTCCACAAATAAATTGTTTTAGAGGCTAAATTTATGACTGACATTAAAAATAGTAATAGAGTCCAAGTGAATGAGGTTAGGGCAAGGGAAATCCCCATTACATATTTGTGAACCAAACCAGCTCAACGAAAAGCATGTGTTTACACTAAAAAAGGTGATGATGTATTGTTTGCTATTACCATGGATTTTATTTGTGGAATAAGAATGTATTGGCACAGAAGAAATAGTTTTTGCCTATCAAAAGTTAAAAAGAAAGTTTAACTCTTGTATTGTGGTAAAAGGGACATAGAGAAGAAAGAGTTCCTCCATGAGTGTTTTTTTTTTTTTTTCCTGGCCATATTAAATGAGTATACTTATTTGTGATAAATGTTTATTTGCATGATTTGAGAAATCGAGTTTCAATGACAAACTTCATACTTTGAGGTCAAGCTTAAAACTGACTTCTTTGAATTCATAGGACCTAAAGACTGTAGTGGAAGTTCTCTTTGGATACATCTCCAAGTTACATATATAATGGATGAGACTAGAAGTAAAAATAGCTTGTTGAATAGGCATACAAGATAGGAAGAAGGATATACAGAGAGAGAAATTTATGAAGGCCTCCTGAAGCCCAATATGAACATTTCATTTATCTCAATCTGTCCCATCATCTCTCAAGTTATCTTTTTCAAAGGCATTCAGTGTTCTAGCATGACATTTAATAGGTTCTTTTTTTTGCAACAAATTGGTTGTAATGTTGTGTTGATATTTGTTATCACCAACTTTTTCCAGTTAAAATTAGCTTATGCCAGAAAAACACTTCAAAACTTTTAGAAGCTTTTTTTTTTCTTCTTTCATACTAAAGATTATTTTTAATGAGAGGAAGTTTGCTCTTTTTGACATTTTGGAACTAAAAATGATCACAGCTTAAAACTTGAATTATCAAACTGCAGTTTATCTCCAGGTTAAAGTATTTTACTTGAATGTGTCTGATACAAAGTTAATATAGATTATTGATATATAAAACATTGAGAAAATCATTTAAACTAGAGCAGTGAGAGAATTCTTCCAAATACGTTTCTCCAACTTGTTACAAAATTGGAAGTCAAGTGAACATGAAGTCCAGAACTAATAAAATTCAATTCAAGTATCTTTATGGCAATGGAAGATTTCATGTGGTTTATATGACTTGCATAAAATCAAGTGTAGAGAGACCAAAAAATGAGTCCTGTATTGATATAATTGTATATATTTAAGTTGGTGGATATTTCACCCAAATAGGTGGATAAATTGAATATATTTAGAGCTCTAAATATATAAAAGTGGTTTTTAAAAACTGTTTCCTACAACATTGTTGAGGAATTTGTGTTGAAATAATTTTGCTTTTGAGAAATTAATTTTATAAATATCTAAGATGGCTAGTTGTGTTTGGAACTAAATGCCTGCTGGAGAAATAGGCTAACAAAGGGTGAAGGTGAAGATCATTAGAGGTTTTAGAGCTGGCTGAGACGGGTTGCTGGGGTTGTATAACTGTGCCTAGAGGGCGGGGTTCCTGTACATTCCTACTTCACCAGATAACCTGCCCCCAACACCACTCCAGCTTCTGCCAGACAGATGGAACTCTCCAACGTGAAAATCTGCGCAGCCATTCCAACAAGCGGGGTAGGTGAAATTTGAATTAAAATTCTCCCCTTTCCCACTCCCCCCCCCACACTTGAAGCCAACTGAGGCCAAATCCTGGAGATAAGGAAAGAATAGGGGTCATCTAGATTTTCCTTTCGCGAGTACACACGTCTGCATTCTTCCTAAAAACTACCTACCTGTAAGAGTTCAAAAGGGCTTTCATTCTCGATTTTCTTTTGCGTGTTTTTCTTTTTGCGTGTTCTCATCCCAGCCATCCGCCTTTCCCTACCCTCCTTCTAGGGCCTCCCCTCCCCCAACCACCAGCAGTTAAAATAATCCACCTCTTAGGTTTTTGGCCCCCAAACCGACCTTTTCCCCACTCCAGCGGTCAGTTTGCCTGGACCATGTCCTGAGGATGTAGGCCAAAGTGGCTCTGGGGAATATATGGTGTAGTGTTGTGTTATGTTTGAGTCTCTTTTCTCCCTTCCGATTTCTGTCTGTTTTTTCCCTTCACCCAAGACTGCCTGGTGTTGGCCGAAGGATGCCGAAGAAAAAGATTTAAGGACTGGGACACTCTTACCCCAAGATTGGTAAGTGCAAGTGCTTTTCGGAGGGAGGAGAGCGATGCCAGATTGCTTTTTACTAAGGCTTAAACCGCGTCTTTGAGGTCCGGGGCTAAAGTGCTCTTCTTTTGGAAAAATTTTCTTAGCGGGCGCGCTCTCAACAGAAGTAGATGAGAGAATGCATGATTTTTCCACGTCGGCAGACAGGCACCGTGGATCCCTAAGTAAAGAGGATGAAGAGATGGCAAAGAGGGATGAAGAGAAAACGAGTCGAATTTATGCGTAGGAGGGGTAGTGGGAGACTGAAATAGGTCTCAAAGTGCGAGTAATTCAATTGGTGGAAATAAGATTTCTGAGTCTTGCCGCAGCTTCCAGAATACCCTAACGGACCTTTCTTAACGTTCAAACTCTTAGGCATTTGTTCTCCCTATTTGAGACAGAGCTCTTTGCTCCAGAGCCAAGGACTTGTCTAATTCTGAAGTTCTTTTTTCTTTTCTTCTCTTTCTCTACCCACCCCCCCACTTTTTTTTTTTTTTTTTTTTTTGAGTACGCCCCTCCTCCCTCTATTTTCACACTAACTTTGCCAACCTCTCCCAGATCTGGCCCTCCGCCCCCAGCTCCTTGGCCTGGGTCAGGCGAGGGTCCCCGCGGGATTTAGCGGAACAGCTCCAGGTACAGTGCGGCGGGACCGGGGTTGGGGGCTACTCCTCCGCCTGTTCGGAGGACTCGGGAAAAGCGCACCGTTCTGGGATTGACTTTGTCCCTGATGGGAATATCCCAGTTCCCGGCTTTGGGAATCTCAGGCAAATAATTGATTCTTAATGCACACTTAGGAGACGGCAGTGCGAGCTCGAGAGCCTGGCTGTCCCGAGAGTGCCCGGGGCGCGCCAGACACAGGTTAGTTTCACCCGAAGTGTATTCGGGGCCCTCGCTGAGATTTCCTATTAGCCTTCCCGGCGCCTCAGGGACTCCTGGGTGAAGCTGGAGAAGGGCACGGTGGCGCGTCAGGAATCCAGCCGCGTTGTTTTCTCGGCCTTTGGAATCAAGTAGAAAAGTGATTTGGGCTGCTGAGTCCGGGCGGCGCTGGCGGCCGGTAGCCGGGTAGGAGAGGCGCTTCGGGAAGTGGCGGCCGAGATTCCCGCGGACTCGAAGCCCGAAGCTGAGCAGGGAGCAACAAGGTGAGGGCGCTCTTGCCCAGGACAAGGAGAGCTTAGAGTTTGGTAGCTCACACTGCCTGATGCCAGGAAAATTGACTCCACAGCCTGGGCTGGCGCGCTTCCCCACCTTTTTTCTTTTTATTCTTGTCTGCCCCCCCCCCCGCCCTTTTCCTCCCTGAAAGTTGTTTCTTTTTATTTACCTGGTGCGGTTTCAGATCTCAGCACTTATCTGCTAGTTGATAAAACTGTTTTCTCTGTAATAGACATCCTTTCTCTTTTCCACTCCCTACTTCTGTTCTATTTCGCTCTCTACCCCATTTTCCCTTCTGCCCAAGCCTGTGGTCCAAGGTGAAGGGTTCTTAAAGGAAAAGAGCTAGCCTTGGATAAGAGTTACCTTAACATTAAGGGTTGGAGAGAGGGTGGCCGGGGTTTGGGTGGGCAGAGAGCATCCCGTGGGAGATTCTCTGGGGGTGCTTCAATTTGGAAAGAGGATGGGAAGAAAAGGACAGGCAGAATAGAGCTCGTCCACTTCCAGCTGCCCCCCCCCCGACCCTCCATAAGACCTAATTTCGATGCTTTAACTCCAGCCTCACCTGACCCTCTATAAAAACTTGAGGTAGGCAAAATCTTGAAATCGTTGTCATCAGAAAAGGCATTTAAAATAATATTAAGTAATTCTCAAAATTGTGTCTGTAGGGGTGAGAGGGGAGATAAAATGCCCCACGTCCTTTTGGCAGTCCGTTGCTTAACCCATGTGATCCTCTCCCCTGGTCTTTGGCCTTGCGGAAAAGCTGCCTGGGAGGAAAGCACAGCGCACTTTGCGAGATTTGAGTATTCGTGTCCGAATGAAACAGTGTTCTGTTGCCAGACATGTTTGGGTATTCATTTTCGCCTTAGGTTGAATTTTCTTACAGAGCTAGCACTCCCTGAATTGTGTTGTCTTCTTCAGTTTGGCTACCCACCCACCCCCTCCTTTCTGCTCCCCTTACTGTCTCATTCTTTGAATCAGAGCACTTTTAAGGTACAAACATATCTTACTCTACGTCTGCAGGGCAGACGTTGTTGATGCCGTTGATTGGGCAGAAAAACCCAAAACTGTAGTGGAGTTAGGGAGAGTTGTTTCTGGGTTCTTTCATTTTCTCATTGCTCTGAAATGTAATGACCTGATTGTTGTTGTTTGAAGTTAAATTATCTGTTAAATTAACCCTAAACAATAACTGATGATATTTTTTCCATTTGGGTCTGGTTGCCCTTGGATGGGAAGGAGAGGAGTTAGAGAATGCTTGGTCACATAGTAATATAACCAAAACCCATATTTAGGTGCTATTATGTAAGAAAGATCACTTTCAAAGAAGCTGAATTTCATAACTAAGAAATTCTTTTAAAGGCCTGTGCTCCAGAAGGACTACAGTAATTCAAGGATGGATGTAAATAAGCATCTTTGTTGATTAAGAGAAAAATATGAACACTGTATTTCATTACTCTTCAGAACCTAAATACTCAAAATCATCATACACTGGTTTTTGCTAACCTAAATTAATTCTGCCCTCCAAAGATAAATAGTCCCAAAAAGGAAATTTGATGTTAAGCAAAATCTGAACCATTCTAGATATCAATTTCTAGAAATCCAAGGCATGTTTATTTCTTTTAGTCAGACACTGTTTTGCAATCATTGTAAGAAACAATTATGGAATAACGCAGATGCTTTTTCCCCCTTATTTCAGATTGCTTGTGTATGCAGGCAGGGAGTGAGAGCTTCAGGGTATATTGAAGAAATTAAATTTTTCTTATTTGTTTTAACAAAGGGACCAAAGAATCTTTAAACCCAAAGTGTCATAGTAGTTGGGAAAAAATCTTCAAAAATAGTAAGCACTAGTGTGTGTTTTTCCTATTAAAATGTGCTGAATAATTAGAGGGTATGATAAAGGTTGAAAAATTCAGAACAAGAAAAAGGAGGGAATTTTATTATTTGATACTTTTATGATTTTTATAATTAATAATGTTTTAAAGTTTGACAAAGCTTTCCTTAAAAAGTGGAATATTCCCACCCCTTCAGAAATACTCTAAATGGAATAAAGTAGGATCAGGTAAAACTGGCAGCAAGCACAGCTTGTTTATTTATTCATTTATTTTCCCAGTAGTAGTAGTAGTAGTAGTAGTAGTGGTAGAGTTGAAAATTTTACTTTTAATTATACGTTGCAAGCTCTGATTGCAGGTTGGAAGACTAAAATCGATCATTCCTACATCGATAGTGTTGTCTATTACTGCATTGATTTGTGTTTATTTATGCAGAGACTTTCAGTTATTTACTTACATATTTCAGCATCTGCCTCTTGATTATTATTGCAGGTTGGTTTTAATGAAAGAGCTTGTACAGGAAACACATTTGACAGATCAATTTTAAGTAAACTTGATAGTGAATTATAGCAACCCAAAGAGTTTACAAAATTACTTATCGTACTTGCTTTTTAGCAATTAGAAACCTGTTTCTGATTAGAACCTCATGATACTTGAAAACTTCCATTCTTCTCTTCACATATTATATGGATGTTTCAGTAAAATATAAAAACAGACAATTTCATTATGTCAGATATGATAGGGTAAAACCAATGAGTGAGCCTTGTCTTTTTCTGTTGGCATAACTAGGTTTTTCTCATAATAAGCTGGCCACTGGGTTTACTAAGGATGTAGATGAAAAATCAAGGGGCAGCGAGATTTGGATATAGAAATGATATTGTTAACTTTAAGTTATTGGGGCTTTACTTCTTGTTAACTGGATATTTCAGAATTCTTCAGTATATATTAAATGCATTTCTACATTCATCTGTTGTTTTATTTAGTGTATATCTACAATCACACCTTAGGAATATAGGTCTTCTCTTGAACTAACAGCCCACATTTGAATGTTATATATCAAGGCTCATTTGAAGAAATACAACAGCTAAAGACCACGGGGTGTGTCTTTTATAGGTACAGGCAATTGTGAGAGATTGAGATTCATTCCTGTTTGTGCTTATTATCATCATCACAAAATATTGAAAGATGACTTGGAAATTGGAAAAAAAAAGTGGTCTAATTTATCGAGGGCTATTTACTCCTCGTTTTATAGAATTTTGCTTGCAGTTTGGAAGAGGAGTCTTTCTTCCCTAGTAATTTGGAAGACATCTACCAAATATGGTTAACAGTCATATTCTTCATCTCTTGCACCACCACTCCCCTCCCCGTTCCTGCCACCCCCTCCATTATTTAAGAGAAATATAGAAAGGAAAAGTAACCGAATTCTTTCTTGAGAAGGAAAGGGCATTGGGAGATGGAAAGGGAATTAATCTCTTCACCCTGGCGAGTGTTCCAGAAACTACTTATCCTCAGCTTCCGCGACGTGAGAGGTGGAGCCTCACAGTCCGGCAGCTGCAGGCAGAAGGTGGGAGAGCCCCGGGGACCTCAAGCTTTGCAGAAGGTTGAAAGGAGTGAAGGGAGAGATTTGAGTTTGTTTATTTGGTTTATTTTATTTTTCTATCCTGTGCCAAGCCCTTGAAGTTAACACAGCGACATAGCCTTTTAAGACTAAGCACTCTTGGCATTCTTTCGAGACTGAGATTCCAGAGCATCGAATGAACAGGACTTATAGCTAAGGCGTGTTCACCCACCCCTCCCTCCGTCTTTTTACGCACGCACCAGCTCGTCCTCACGTGCACGGGGTAGTGGACAGTGTTGACTTGAATTGCTCTCGCTTGCTCCAAGACTTTCCTGTGAATGAACCCGAAAACACTCGACAGGTCGTGAATAATCGTTTTAATGAGTGTGCAAAGCGTGCGACGGAGTGCACCGAGCTGTCGGGTTAAACAAACAACTTGTACCCTGACCAAATCCGATTGTTAAAGTGCAAAGTGATGTCAGTACCATTTCCATTGCCCTTCGGAAAACCACAGATCTGACACGCGGGAGTCCAATTTTCCCCATTAAAGAAAAATAACAATATTTTCCAACCGTGTATGTGATCTTCTTTAATATTAATCTGAGCCAAAGGAAACCTCATTTGAGAGTCAGAAAAGTAGTCATGTCACTGTTTCAAAAACAAATCAAAAGGGAAAATGAGGAAGAAATTAGAACAAATATAGTCTCAAAGAGGATTTCTTTCTGATAGCTCACATGTCATTACTGATCAATACTGTAAAAATCTTACATATATAAAAAATTTTACAGCTCACCACAAGCAAATATCAAGTGTATCTAACCAATTGGAGTTGGTAATTTGCTTCTGTACTAAGACTGAATCTCTATACCTGTAAAAACTTTTTCTACTGAAAATGTAACTAAAATATTTGCTGTTAAATATTAGCCTGTGAGAGAATGAAGGGACAAATAGTCTCCACATTTATGCTCTCAAGGAAAACAATTTGGAGGAAAGTAATGGGAAAGGAACCCTGATGGGCCACCATCTAAAACAATAACAAAAAGCACAAGTGAGCTCTTGATGGATCACACACTTTTCCCTTTCTTTGTACAACTGCACCGGGGAAATATTTTTGTTTCTTCCCATCCAGTTAAACGATCTATTTGGAATCAGCCACATGTTCTCCTTTCCTTGTTCATTCTCTTGTCTTCTTTCACAATTCCAAACACCAAAACCTACATGAAGAGTAAGAAAATTAAACCTCGAAAGATGTAAGAGAAATCTCTTTTACGTATGCCTTCTAAAATTTTTGTGGAAAAATGTGTAAAATGCTTCCCCTGCCAGCAACTCATACACATTTATGAGTCAAACAAAATGTCCAAGATGCTTGGAAACCAGTGTATTAGTTCCAAATAACTAGCTTCTTCAACTCAGTAACAATATGGGAAGATTAAAGTTTATACTTTCATTGGATTAAGAAATATAGATTATGTATTTTTCTTTATTAAAGACTGAAAATATATCATGTCCTATAGTCTGAGAGGTTATTTGTCCTCTTATAATTGTAACCAGCTTGTAGAAATGAAATGGTAGGGATATGGCACATTTGAATATGGGAGTTCAGCAGCATTTGCTTACTTAACTTCTACTAGCCATATTGTCATCTACATCTTTCTTTCTGACCATCTATTTCACATATGAATATGTTAATATACAACCGATTGTAATTAAATGAAATAATCCACCTAAAACATGACTGAGGTGTTTGATGGAGTAAAGAATTTTTATGGAAGTCATTGTAGTTTTGCCTATTATGGTTGCTAGTTTTTATACATCTGTGTTCATTTAGCACCAATTGGATAAAATGGAAGGTATTGAAATTCAGTTTCCATCATCAAAACTTGGAAAAGACAACCAGTAGTTTAGGACCATGTTTTTGTTGATTTTGACTGTTATCTAGTAAATGTCTGTATCAGAATATCAATTCAGACTATCCTTTATTTTCTAGGAAATTTGACAAAAAATGACTATCAAAATCTAGGGGCTTGCATTTTTTATTGTTTTAAATATTTCTGGGCACACAACAGACTGTGCAGTTATTACCTAAACAGATTTCTTCTCTGTGGGCTGACTGAGTTGAGGAATTTTAGGAGTCACTGAAAGAGCCACATCCATTTCTGTTTTAAATGCACAAACAGCAAAGCTAGAGGGTGCGTCTGTTTTTGTGTGTATATATGTAGTTAAAGAACTACACTATCAAAACATTAATTATATTTGAAAGAGAGCAGAGAGCTTGTTGTGGAGAGAATTGCATTATTGAATTTATATTCCATGGAATCTGTCTGTGGAGAGGGCTGAAATTGTATACCTGTCTTATATGATGCACCCTCTCCAGTGAGGTGCATAACTAGAGCAAAGAGAGGCAAACTTGGAGGGGAGTGAGCTTAGATATTTGGATGTCCTAAGCAAGGGAATCCACGTGCAAATGCAAATCACATGAAGAAAAAGCATGGGGTCTTTGTTCTCTGTCAACAAAAGCAAATATAGTATTTTTCCTCTATCAAGCAAATCACAGAATGATCTTAAGTTGAATTTGGAGGAGGGGGAGAAGTTGAGTGACTAAGAATATTTCAATTATCATATTTCTGATCCCCAAGTCCTGTTTATTTCACAGCTGCCAAATTTTGTATCCAAAATTTAGACTCTCTTCCTCCCAAATCCTACATTGGTATGAATCATCCCTGATCATTTTTAGTTTTTTGGCTTAATTACCAGTTTTCAGCTTTAAATTACCAATAAACTAATTAATCTGACTAATCTTTCTAAACTTCTACTGAATAGTATAATAGCTGCAACAACAACAAAAATAAAATAACAAAACTGCAGCAATAATGACAGAAATAAAATGTTAATAATAATGCAAACAATAATAGCAGAAACAATTTTAAAATAATTTCTTTGGTCGACAGGATGAAGATGGAATCCATTTCAGTCTGAAATGTGTTTCATGGCTGTAACGGGCATTCCTCTGAGTTCTTGTTTCACTGGTTAGATGGATGATCCATTCCAGTCCAACTCAAGTGTTCTAAAAAAGACTGCCTTGGTCTAATATGGTAGGTCTTTTTAATAGCACTAAGTACTTTTGTACCCATTCCTCTTCTTTGCTGTAGGCATGTCCCCCTTGGGCACCATTCCCAGGTAAATCAATCTGGGATGGAGACTGAGGTAGATGTATGAAGGGATTCTTGGGTAGAAAAACCTGGTGCTTTCTGGCTGGAGCCCTGCTGATGAATGGACAAATTGTTATATTTGGGAATCGTGTTCACAAAGTTGAGGAGTTTCAGAAGGACAAAGTAACTGAGGTTCCTTTGAGTCTAAAGAGGACACTGGCCCTGAGGAACTCAGCCCTAAGGGCAAGACACAAAAATCAGGAATTAGGTCTCCCTGATCATCAACTCTTTTGATTACTTTCGGGATGAAGGGACAGAAAGGGGACAATAAAATGAGGGGAGTAGAAGTGAAAGGAAGAACCCAGGTTGAAGATGTTAATAACTAGTGGTGATCCAGTTAGTAAAGCTAAGCTTATCTCCTTAGGGGGAGGTAGAAGTGCTTTTGTCAATTGTAAACCTGCCAAGGTTTACTGTTCTACGTGCAAGAACAGCCACCAGTTCCTGAGTCTATGCTCTGAAGAATCTGCCAGTAAGTTTGTACCTGCAGGGATCTAATTCCTCTCAGCCGGAATGTTCTCTCCATCTCCCAAGCCCTTGCCCGCCCCCCCCCCCCCCCACCAAGAAAAAGGAAATGAAAGAAAATAAAAATCAGGTGGGGAGGGAATGAGACTCAATGCTTGTCTGGCAGATGTTGGGGTTAAAGCAGGTTGTCTGATAATTGCCTTCATTTGTGGAGGGGAAAGAAAGCTGGTTAGGAGATGAAGGGGAGCTACAGGAGAGGAGAGCAGGACTGAGACAGAAATTCCTCAGCAGCCCAGCAGCAGCAAAGACCAAATGGAAACAGACCTTAGTTACAGAAGAATGGACTGGGAGGAAGCAAGGAAGGGTGACTTAAAGTTTTAGGCTTTGTTGTATTTTCTTGCAAATCAATGTAGCCCTGAACATTTACGAGAAAATAAGATCTGTGTACCTTCTTCAAAAACAAATTACAAAAGGCATAACTGTCAATAGCCAGTTTTGTTCTCTAGAAAACTTTTTTCTTTAGATACTGTCTTCAACTTCACATATGCACACAGTCCATAACTAAACCCAACAGTAGTTAAAGGAAGCAAGGGTGGGGAAGAAAGGGCCGGCCTCCCTGCTAGTAGTACCAGGCATCTTATCTATGCACCTTTCACAGCAGGGAGGCTGAACAATCTTTTTTTCGTTTCTGTCTAGTTTTTTTTTTTAAGTACAAAAATATTCCTGTTCATGAGAATATTATTTCACTAAGAGCGACCAAGACTGAGGAGCTTTCATTTCTAGAGATAAATTCACTGAGGTAGTGCTCACTCTGCAATGGTAGTAAGGCGACTTTGGCTAAAACTGTGTATCGCTTTGCTCTTCAATGGCTTCCCAGGCTTTCTCCGTGTACTAACAATAACTAAGAACTACTAAGTTCACTTAAGCTCTTCTGGAACTACAGCTCTGCAACTTGAAATCAGACTGGAGCTTTCCATATAAAATCCAGTTCTAATTAAAATAACATTTTAAGGAAAATATTGTTATTGCAATTTTTATTGGAAAATTTCCTTTGATTCAGAGATAAGTGCCATTCATTTCAATAAGAAAATTAAAAGAAATCAATATTTCCAGTAAAAGGGCCCTCAACTCTGTTACACACACCCCCAGAGTATGGCTTTTAAGAATTTATTTTCAAACACTTTGATTTTAATTGTATATAACTGAAAACCTCTGAGTCCTTGGAGACATGCCTAACTAAAAGACATTAAATTAATACTTTTATAATGGGAATATTTGATAGAAAGTAAAGATACACCAAAAACAGTTATTTCACAAAGTAGTAAAAGTCATGCAGACATTTGCGTGCACTCAGTTTATGCCTTTATTTAACAAAATATTCTATATCCCAATATCTTGAAAAATCTTTAACGTACATAAACCAGATATTTAAATGCTTATGCATTTATACACACATATATACACATTATATATGCCATGTTACATATAGTTCAAATGTGTATATTCATTCTTTATAGAAACTAAGATCTAAACAAATATTATCATTTGTAACTTTTTAACTACCAGTAATTGGGGTTTATGATCTGTAAACAATGAGAGAAAGGCAGAACTACTACATTCTGCTTAGACAGTATTAAGAAGCAAATATAGGTTTCTTTCTGTCTTGGGGTGTTGCAAGAATAAGGAATTTAGGGATGAATGGAATTGCGATCTATATATGTTTTCAATAAACCAAGATGCAGTAATTTCATTCTTTAAACATTAACATCCTACTATTAAAGAAAAGACATATCTACAGTTTCGAAGATAGAAGAAGTAACCCCAAGACAAGTGATGATATTTGGAAAGGAATGGTTTCAAATGATGCTAACATTTTTTTCCAACAAAGAACTTTTCAAGGCAGATAAAGCCAGATCCGTTGCACAAGTGGCAAAGCAAACATTTTTAGTAATGGGCTGAGTGTGTGGGGGGGATATTTAATGGACTGACACACTTTGAATATTTATGAAGAGTAATATTTCTTTGAAGAAGGTCATGATTGTCCATCATGTTCCTTAAAAACTGGTAATAGGTGGCGAAGGAAGTTTGGGGGAGGAAAAGTTCAAGCATTCTAACTATTGCTAATGGTGAAAGAATATGACCTGTGTAGAACAGGAAAGGATTCTATGCACGAGAGAAGTTGCAAAAGTCTTTGGTCCTATCATGTTTAGTCTCTTCTAGATACACATTTTCAAAAACATATCCTCTCCACTAGGCTCTCATCTGCAGTTATGGCTCGCAGACAGCAGCCAGTTTGTATTAAAGTGTAGTCCGATGCATCAGTGCAGTTTTGAAAACAGTGGATGGGAAAAATAAAGGTACAGTTTTATCAATGAAATTCTCATTGGCAGTTGAAGAACAGGAAAGAGGGAGGCTTCAAAACAGGGTGGTGGGAGGAGAGTAATATTCTTTAGGTGAGTTTTGGGAAGATGCTAAGTAAAATGCTGTTCAGAAATTGGGATTAATCGAGCAGTTTAAATACAAATCTGCCGGAAATCATGCTCTGTGCGAATGAAAATGAAGGAATTTATGCATATTCTAATTTTCCCTCTTTGGCTGCTATTTTGGAGGAAGAGACTTCTTTTGCTGATGGTGGGACTTTTTTGTTCCGCACAGGAAATGTGTAAATGAACACAAATGTTATTTTTTTTTTCCTCCTTTCCATTTCTCTCCTCCCCTCCTCCTCCCTCTTTCAACAATTATAACTTGTTAGGGACCTCAGTTCCGCGGCCACAGATCCCAGGGTGTCCTCCCCATTTCCAGGATGCCTGAGGGCAGGCAGTGCAGGGAAGGGGAGTCGGGGTTCCTCTGGGTCCTTAGACCTTTGGAAATTAACCTATAGCTCCCAATTCATTTTCGGACATTCAAAGACAGTAGAGAGAGAGAAGTCATACGTCTAATGTGATGAAAATTCATCTCAAACGCTGTTTCCTCTCACGACTGAATTCTCAGTGAAACTGGACTGAGGAGAACTTAAAAGTGATCTCATAAACCAAGTTGTGAAGATCTATTGACCTTCGGCGCGGAGTCGAGCTATTTTCTCCCTCATGCCCTTGGGAACAAACCGTACTGGTGCATTTTAATAAATATTAAGACCAGCAAGAGACTCTCTTGGTTAGCCTATGCTGATGTAAGTCGCCTAATGCTGAGGGGAAGTGAAGTGGAACGCTGTGGTCGTTCTGTGTTTGGGGGCGTATCTAAGGGACTCCTGAGGCGGTCCATCGAGGTGCGTGGGGTGAAGGTAGAGGCGGGGGCGATTCCGTCCACGGGGAAAGAAAGAGGCAGCGGGAGCCGGAGAGCCTGAGGGAGAGAAAAAGAGGCGCTCTCTTTCCTCCGGGTCACGCATTGTCAGTCCACGCTGAGAGCTCCAGAATTAATTCTGGAACGGGGAAGACAAACTGACACTCCGGGTTTCTAGCTCCCTGACTACCCTCTGGATAAAAGTCTCGGAGCCAACGCTATTCTTAGCTATTTAATTTGAAAAGAGCCCCGTGGTGCACTCCCCACTCCCCCCGCCCCCGGCTCCCTCAGCCGCCCACACAGCGCCGCCCCAGCCCGAGCGTCCGCGGAGGCCGGAGCGCGCGCCTCAGCCCGCTTCACCAGCAGCCCCGCGAACCCGGCCGAAGCCTCCGCGAAGGAGGGCGGCGAGAACGAAGCCCCACCTCCCCCCACCCCCCCGCCATCCCCGCCCCATCCCTAGCTGGAGCCCCTTCCTCGCACACACGTTCAGTGCCCCTCTGGGAGCGTCGGGGCCCCGGCGTGCCTGCTTTCTAACATCCCCTACGCCGGGACCCCGTCCCGCCTCCCACTTCAGTCTTCCTCTCTCAGGAAGGGGGCGCCGCGCGGCAGGCTCCGGGCAGGTCCGCGCGCCGCTCGTGTGACTCGAGGACGAACGCCCGTTCCCCTCCCTGTAGGGGTGAGGGGGGCGCAGAGTCGCCGAGCAAAAAGCTGCGAGAGGCGCGCGGCCCCTTCCCTGCACAACTCACGTCAAGCTTACAGCCACATTTAGGAACCTCTTCCAAAGAGCTCGAAAATCCCCATTTTGCGGAAAGCCTGTTAAGGACGTGATGGGACCGCGTGGTCCGAGAAACCTCTGAGAGGCTTCAAACGACCTCGGTTCTAGAGTCAAACCCTGCTCAGGGCAATTTCTCCCGCGCACTCCAGATCCTGCACTTCCGGTCCCCCTGTGGGGTCGCGACCGTCCCCTACGCCCGCACTTCCGCAGAATCACGTGGCTCAGGGATGTGTGGAGAGCCGTTTCCAAGACCTTTCTGGAGCTGCTGGGGCCTTCACCTGTTCCCGTCATTTCTCTTTATTCTGAATTTCCTTTAATTTCGTGGCTTCCCTCTGTGGGAAATGGAGTGGAGGAGGGCCAGTGGTTGAGAGAAAATGCCCACACTGAAGATAATCGTGTTTTGTTGTTGTTTGTTTGTTTGTTGGTGGTGTTTTGTTTTGTTTGGCTTTTTAGATCACGTGCCCCTTTCTGAATTTCCTGGATGAATTCACATCAGCAACTAAGACTCAGGCATCTTTGTTTTCCCTCAGGGCCTACATCAGTGTCTGCACTTAGTAGGCATGCAATGAATGTTGAAAGAAGTACGAATAAACATGTTGCCTCTTTGGGCACAGGTGGTTAGGGTTAGTGAATAGCCTCAGAAATCAACTGACCTTTGACTTGTGTTTTGTTGAAGTCAGCTGAGAGGTTGATAGATAAATGATTTTTACAGGCATTTTGATTTTCTTTTGAAGGGTCTTCCCCAAAGTAGTAAAAGGAAATCTTCCCGAGTTGTTGAAAATGTTTTCCTGGACTTACTCGTGTGAATGAAGTAAAAAGCTGTGATTTTTAGAATTTGGGGGTTTATCAGCCCTTCTGTGGCTTTTCCATTTTGCTTTCTTTTTAAAGTTTTACTTACTATGACCAGAGGTCAAGGTCTGTGAAGGTAATCTCTTGTACCCAATTTGAGGCAGTAACTAATTTCTCTTTTGCTTTCCTGCTATGTCATAATTTAACCCTTGAAAACCTTAATTCACTTCTGCGTTGTGTCTTCTGCATCCTTCAGCTATTCTTGTTCAGAAAAACACTTTTTTTTTTAAAGGCCATAACAACTTTAGAAACAAGAGATAAATTTTGTAGTTGTGAAGTTGTATGGCTGAATTCAGTCAGCATATATTAAATGAATGTTTTACTAATCTATGGTTGTGTAACCATAGATTAGTCCCTAGAGTATTTAATGTGCCATTTTCATTGACTATAAAATAGTGAAAATATATAACCAACAAGTTAATAACCAGGAATGGAATTTGAAAGGTTATAATTGCTAATCAAATTTAAAACATTTATTAGCATTATTATTAAGAGGGATACAAATAAGACCTGTTCTTATCCTCTGGGGACTTACAGTCTAGTTGAGCATAAATAATGTAAACATAAATTGATAGAAAGAGCTACTAAGTAATATTCAGTGTGGCATATTGAAAACATTCAGTAAACAGTTGACTCACATATTAACTTGCAGTCATGCCATTCTTCTAACAGAAATATGATATTGATAAGAAATAAAGGAAGGATTAATTAGGAAAACTTTCATGGAGAAAATGAGTTTGTCCTTTATGTGTCACATAGGAAGATGGTCATATGCAAGATGTTTGTGTTTGAGGGGGTAAAGGTGATATAAGTAGAAAATGAGAAAGATGTTTGGTGAGATGGAGTTTGGCGGTAATTTGTAAGACCACGTAAGAGGAGTTTGTATTTGATAACAGAAGTGATAGAGACCTATTGTGGTGCTATGGGCAGAGGATGGCTTTATTAAAACTCAGATTTATATTTAGATGATTCTAGTCAGCACTTGAGTATAGTGAAAACTGAGGTAAAAAAGAGTAGGAGAAAAGCCTTTGGTGCAGTCTGGCATGGGATACTACAACAGAGACAGAACTATGACAACGCCCTTTCTCACCAAGTTTTTAAACAGTGGGAATTACATTGAAATGATAAGATCAATAACGAGCTTTGAATGGAGCAAGAGCCACAGCACCCCTGAAATCAGTACTACTCCTTTATTCTTCATTGTTGGTGGTGCTAGGATATATTAGGTGTTGACTGATGGAAACAGTGTCATGATATCTTCTTCTCCAATTAAGCTCAAGATACCTTTCCTACAGCATCTTTACTCATTATTCATCTGTAGTAGTTCTTAACTGTCTCAACTGGGTGTGATTTCTGACACCCTACAACCTTCCCTGTCCCCACCTCAGGAACATTTGGCAATGTTGGGAGACATATTTTTAGTTTTAACAATGAGGAGGCCACTACTGGCATCTAGCAAGTAGAAGCCCAGGATAATTATTGTGAAAGTCTTACAATGCATGGGAGAACCCCCCAGGGCAACAAAGTATCTAGTCCAAAAAGTCAATAGGGCTGAGGCTGAGAAACCTTCAGTTATGGGAATGAAGCATGAGCTCTCAGAGCTGCACAATGAGTCCCAGAACCTAACTTCTATTATATAACAACTTCAATTGACAAAATGTTTTATTTGTTTAGTGAGTCTGATGTACCTCTGAAGACGGCAGTGCCTCTTTCTAGCTCTGTGGCCTCAGAAACAGGAAAATCAGAGGGGTACCTGCTTGGATTTTCTACTTTTTATAAAATGGAGTTAGAAATCTCTCTTAAGGATTTGTCATCTAAATGTTATTTATTAAATTGATAAAATGTGCCTTTGGAGTTGCTTAGCAACTTATGGAAAGCTTGCTTTTTAGAAGTTCATTTGTTTGTTTAAAACTAGGGTAGGTTGCATATTATTAGCTACATTACATAAATCAACAAAGAAATGTACACTGAAAATGGAATAAGATGTTTCAACACATTTTCTGCTCTCGGTGTCTGGCAATTAAAACACTCTAATTGTCTGGTAGAATTGCATGAAGTATTTGACAAACATTATTTATGTATGAAACTTCAACATAATATTGAGTATGTAAGAGAACCAAAGGGGAAAAATTAAGCAGGTTTGTCATAAAGTATGTGTTTATCTTAACCTTTCTTCTTCAAAAATCTTATCTACTAAGTACTTTTATCAGACACTAATTATACTCTTTCAGAAAAGAATTTCTCCCAACACCCTTCAGTGCCTGCACCCTTTAATCATATCTCATTACATCTACCTAATCCATATCTTTTTCACATTGCCAGGGCTCATTAACAGTTTTAAAAGCCAATCTTGGACATTATTATTCCTTGTAATCGAGATGAAAATAATGCCAATAATATTTTATTTCTAAAATGTAATGGATCATTTAAAATTTGTTCTGAAGCCATTTCTACTTTAAATATTAATGAGAAATTAACTTTCAAACATGCATTAAGCTAGCAGAAATGGTGAGATGTGTCTGAAAACCCTGAAGCACCTTTTTGAAGGAGAAGTTATTTTTATAAGCTGTTTTAACAGTGGATCATCAGTCACTTTGAAGGGAAGTGATCCTTGATTAACAGTTGGCTGATACTGTGCTTCCACAGATGTGTAGCAGCAATACAGGTGCTACCTATGAAACAGGACAGGCAATTCTCAAGACCTGAGCATCTTCTCTTTATTTATTTATTTATTTATTTTTAAAGATTTTACTTATTTACTTGAGAGAGAAAGAGAGAGAAAGCAGGAGGGGGAGATGGTCAGAGGGAGAAGCAGGCTTCCCGCTGAGCAAGGAGCCTTGGAGTGGGACTCAATCCTGGGACTTTGGGATCATGACCCTAACCAGAGGCAGTGGTTTAACAAACTGGAGCCACTGAGGCACTGACAAGCATCTTCTTTTTCTGATTGAAAAGGTAAACAAGTTTGAATGGGCCTTCATTTTTGTGTATTGCCTCAATTGTTGTAGAGGAGACAAACGAAATGTCTCAAATAATGAACTATACATCGACATCATGTTTCCCGTATATTTAAAGAAAAGATTGTAAGTATGGCTAGTCCTTTATTCTTTTTGTTATCCCATTTTTAGAAAAGGAAACCTGGATCAAATTTGCAGTTACATGGCTAAAGTAGAGCCTCTTGATAATGACTTTCTAGGACTTGACAGCCAAATCCTGCCTCGTGGGATATAGCTACATAGGACTAATACATTATTCTCAAAAATGGAAGCTTCCTCCACCATTATAATTGAGTTTGAGATTCTTTCTTGAAAATTATCATTAGCAGTCTTACTAAAAGGGTGGCTGAGCCTGGGTGGCTCAGTCATTTGTGCATCTACCATCAGCTCAGGTCATGATCCCAGGGTCCTGGGATCAAGCCCCGTATTGGGCTCCCCCCCTCAGTGAGGAGCCTGCTTCTTTCTCTCCCTATCCCTCTCCCTCTGCCTGTTGCTCCACCTGCTAGTGCTCTCTCTCTGTGAAATAAATAGATTAAATCTTTTTTTTTTTTTTTAAAAAGAGTCTTAGGAAAAGCTTAATGGTCCATTATTCATTTATTGTGCATATACTATTAATCTATAATGTTTGGAAAAAGAAACACAAACCCAAAGTCATTATTCCAAAAAAGCCCAGGTTTTGTACAAGTACCTCAAGCTGCTTTCTAGTAGCAAAGGAGATGTAATAAAACTTTCATTTAGCTTTGATTTTTTTTTCTTTTATTAGTTCTGCCAGACAGTAATTAGCTCTTATTTGGAGTATTTTATTTGCCATTTTTAGAGTTTTTTCTTTGGAATATATATATACACACACACACACACACACACACATACATACATACATACACACACATATATACATTTTTTTTTTTGTCTTTTGGAGTTTTATGTTTCTTTTGATTTCTCTCCACTACTATGGTACAGTTTGTTGTTGACTATAGTAAACTATTAAGAAGAACCAAGTGAAACCATATGATAGTTGGTGAGTTTGGTGTGCTGTGTCTTATCTCTCACAGTTGTTAAAGTAAGATAATTAGAATTTTAGGATCCCTCATATTAAAAAATACTCGACCTTTTTTCTTTTAAATTCTTTAAAATTTTTTATTCATAATTTTTGGAAGGGTAACTTTGTGTATGCTCAATTATACACAATTTTTCATGTATTTTCTTTTTGTTTTACTGAAATAGTTTGTGTATTGAGATCTTACCGAACCTTTACGGTGACACCATAGACCATAGACGATGCTTGCTTAAATGGCATTTCCCTCCTTTTATTATCAATTAGTTCTACTAATGAAAATAAAATTTGGTGAATGTAACAACATGCTATAACACTACAAGAATTTTAAAAATTACAAATATGGTATTAATATGGTTTAAAATTACTTTTGCTTTTGTAGCCTAATTTTTATCTTTGTTTATCTCTTCTTATTAGAAGTTTTGCCTTTTCTCTATTGATCATTTATTTTTTTTATTCTTTTCATGTTATTTTCAGAGGTTTCTCATTGGCCAGTACTATGAAGGTTGATGGCATGATCATTCACTTCACATCAAAGGATATCTACTCATCAGTGTGCTGTTGTCAGTCAGAGGTTTCCAAATATGTGTTCTCCAACTCAAGGAAAAGTAGCTGGATCCAGGCAGAAACGTGTCTAGGAACTCCCTAACTATGCATGCTGTGTCTCCAGAAAAAGCTGCTTCAGCATTCCTCCTGGTTTTTGTTTTTGTAATACTTTTCTCGACAGCATTCTCCAGACTCTAAACTACTAGAATAGTTCCTAAGTTCATCCAGATCTTTCCCATGTCTGAATTCTTGGTCCTCTTCCCACCCCCTGGCTCACAGATAAAAAAGAAACAACAATAAAGGAATAAAAATTGTTTGTTTCTGTCTGACTGAATCATTCCAGTCTTGAAGCACCCTGGTGGTTTAATTAACCTTGTTATTGCATTTACTATCTCCCACATACTTGTTTGTGGGAAAGTGCTCTTCTTGGCATTCTCTTAGTTAGAAAAAGGAACACCAGGACTGTGACACTGAACTTTGCTCTTGAAGTGCATGGCATGGTGGCAGCATAAAGCTTAAACAAGCTTAGTTTTTCATTGATGGGGTGCAACTGGCAAAGCACCATCTTTCCTTGACACTGTATGACAGCTTTGATGAATTCTAGGCCATTCTTCCTTCCAGAGCAACAGTTCTAGCCTAGCATGGGGTTTGGAACCATTATAAAGAGAAACATGGTGGCTCTTGTAAGAGGAGTTTGGAAAGTTTTACCCCAGCAATCAAGATGTATGTTAAAATGATTAACTGATCCTGTGGATACACTGCTTCGACACTATGTAAAAGAAAAAGAGAACATCTGTTATTATTTATCCTCACTAGTTCCTCATAAATAGGATTTTTCAGTGAGCACTATCTTATCCTGGAATTAATTCTTTCAATTCTTGTCATTTTTTCTTATTCTTATAGACTATTATGAGAGAGATATTGGCAAAAGATTTGAAATAAAGGACACAAGATGCGGTTGCCTTTGGATTGTTGAATTTCAAGAGCAGCACAAAACAGATCAGTAAAAGGATGTGCAAAGTTCTCTTAAAAGAACAGATATATTCCTGTCCGGCAGGGTTTGGCATAAACTAGTTGAAGGTTTTGACATATCCACAGAAGGAATTTTAGTCATGGAAGCAGATAACAGGAAAGTCAGAAGCAATATGGGCTAAAGCCTATCCAAGTATGGTTCAGAGATGAGGGAGTGAAACTTCATTCCATTGAACCTCAGTACCAAAGACAAGGCTGTTCATATGGTGAATGAGTATCAGGCTATTTATACTTGAAGCTATTAAACATTCTATTTACAAAAATATCTTCATTCTGAATCCATGTTTTTCAAGTAATATTCTATTATTTGGCTTCCAAAGTATCTCTGCTCCAAGAATATATATACTAATCACATAGATTTCATATATATCATTTATCATATGTGTGTGTGTGTGTGTGTGTGTGTGTGTGTGTGTGTGTGTTTAAGTAGGCTCCATGTCCAGTGTGGAGCCCAACACAGGGCTTGAACTCAGGACCCTGAGATAAGACCTGAGCTGAGATCAAGAGTCAGATTCTTAACTGACTAAGCCACCCAGGTGCCCCTTATGTATATCATTTATAAGAGTAGTTATCTTGGGGTGCTTGGGTGGCTCAGTGGGTTAAAGCCTCTGCCTTCAGCTCAGGTCATGATTCCACAGTCCTGGGATCGAGGCCCATATCAGGCTCGTTGCTCAGCAGGGAGCCTGCTTCCTCCTCTCTCTCTGTCTGCCTCTCTGCCTACTTGTGATCTCTCTCTGTCAAATAAATAAATAAAATCTTAAAAAAAAGAATAGTTATCTTTAGGTGAGTGATTAACTATATTCCTTCAGTGAAGTTTTTTTTTTTCATTTAAATTATTCATCATAAATTAATAATTTATTTATGGGTCAAAACATTAGTGATTACTGTGCATCTGCCCTTAATAGATGGATGGATTTTTGGCATGTTGATAAAATCAGGGTGTAAGTTTTTCACTATGAGGGGCAGATCCAGGATTATAATATATTTGCTAAGATCACCTTTTCCTTTTGGCCTTTTTTGTGATGTACAACATGAACATACAACAAATGGATTGTTTGTGGGTGGGAAAGCAGTTAAAGTAAATTATTATTGCTCAAGCAGTACTTGTTTGAAATAAAATATTACACTTAATGCATTGTTGTATAATAATAGGGTGGCTACAGAGTCAAAAAGACCTTCTGAATTCTGGATTCACCACTTACTAGCTGTGAGATCACCTTAACTTTCATGGACATCAGTTTCCTCTCTAAAATGAGTATATTGTTAAAACTCTCTCATAGGGTAGCTTTGAAATTAAATGAGATAATTCATAAAAAGTGCTAAGTGAGGTGCTCAGAGTATGGCAAGAAATGAGTGGTAGCTAATGTTTTGAGCATCTGTCACTAATATTTATAATATTATCATAATAATATGATGTAAATTAAGCATATGACTGGGGAAGCAAGAGTTTGACAGAACCAATTGCAGAATACTTGTGATCATATACAATTGAGCCTTGAACAATGCAGGGGTCAGGGGCATCAACACCAGTGCAGTCGAATATCTGTGTCTAACTTTTGACTCCTCCAAAATTTGACCAAACACCCTACTGTTTGTTGACTGGGTGGATGCCTTACTGATAAATAAACAGTCAATTAATACATGTTTTGTATGTTACATGTATTATATATACTCTATTCTTGTAATAAAATAAGCTAGAGAAAATAAAATGTTATTAAGAAAATCATAAGGAAAATACATTTATAGCACTGTACTGTATTTATAAAAAAAAAAAGTTCACATATAAGTGAACCTGTGTAGTTCAAATCTGTATTGTTCAAGGATGAACTTGTATTTGTACTTGTATTCAAATCTGTATTGTTCAAATAGTTCCTAAAAACCATTCCTAATCTAATATTTAGATCAGTACAATTACCATCTCTGCCCTCCTCCACAGTACAAAATTTTATTTTTAATCCCCACTAATTCTTATTATTCATACTATTTGAGAAACAGATACAATAATGAATGAATAATCTTCTAGATGTTCTCAAGTTTCAGTGGCCTAATACTATAAAGATTTATTACTCCTTTATGTCACATTCCAATGTGGGTCAGATAGATAGTGGGGGTGGGTCTTTATTCCATTATGTCACTCAGAGCCCACTCTGCCATCTTCTAGAGCCCTGGATTCCTCCATTAGATACTCTGTACTAGATAGGGAGAGAAGAAAGTTTGTTGAGGATTCTGAAAGATAATATCTTCTCCACTGGCCCAAAGTCAGTCACATGGCCCAAGCTAATCACATAGGAGGTTTGGGAATGTAATTTAGTTATGTGTTAAGGAAGGAAAATAAATGGGTTTGCTGAACATATAGCATTATCTCTGCTTTACCAACCATTCAAACACTTCCATCAACAAAACTAAGTTTTATGATTCTTCTCTAAGTTTTCATTAATTAACAATGGTAAGGAACTTCTGCTTACAAAATTTATTTGCACATAATTTTGTAGAGCAAAATATCCATATTAGAAAGACTTTATCAATAGGGACTGGTATCTCAGAAGGTTTTCTACTCACTTTGATAGATTTTTGTTCTATAGGAATTCTCTGGGTAACTTTTTGTGGAACATTTCTCCTACTTCTTCATGTCTACTTAAGACTCATATATGTGAAAGAGATTATATCCTCAAGTGAGCATTTTCCTTACTTTTATCATCTTGTGTCATTATCTCCACATTCTTTTATTATAGTTGTTATTGAGAGCATACTTTCAGATTTAGCATGGAGATTAACTGTAAAATAAGTAAATAGTGAATTGTTTTGTTAGAATGAAGTGTAGAAAGTCAATGCTTTTAAGAGGTTTTTCCATTGTTAACTGCTAATTCTGAGTACAATACTAAAAAAACTGCAGATTGACAACCTTAGATTTAAGAATTTTTTTCTATGAAGAACTGCTATGACACTAAAATTTACACACGGTGCAAGCTTTGCTATAATACTGCAAAATATGACTTTTTCTAAAGTTTCACTTTACTGATAAGAGTTCCTTATATAAAAACCTGTATAGCACATGGGTTCCCAGGCATTCTCCAAAGGATAGACTTAAAATGTTTTTTTGAGGTGTTTATTCATCATGGCTAAGTAAATAGAAGAGAGCTTCCTATTTATTTTACTTTTTTTTTTTGTAATTTTATTTTTTTCAGTGTTCCAATATTCATTGTTTACACTTTACCCACAATTTACAAATGATAGCAGCTAACACTCAACACTCACATTTTAGTAATACCAATAATCTGTTGGAGACTGGTTATGTATATTAATGATTTCATTTCCACTAAGTATTTTAAATTATATTGATACTATTTATATAAGAGGTATAAATATTTCAATTATTTTCTCATAATTTATATGCATATGTGAAATTGGTCTTTTGTGCTGACATTTTATTAGAAATCAAAATAAAGCTTAAAAAGAAACTATCCCTTATTCTTGTTTTTTTTTTAATTTTTTAAAAAAATATTTTACTTATTTATTTGAGAGAGAGAGCGAGCAGAGCAAGAGAGGGAGAGAGAGAGAACACAAATAGGGGTGTGGGGCAAAGGGAGAGGGACAAGTAAAGTCCCCGCTGAGCAGGGAGCCCAGTGCAGAGCTCCATCCCAGGATCCTGAGATGATGACCTGAGCTGAAGGCAGATGCTTAACAGTGTGCCCCTCCCTTATTCTTGTTTAATCAGAAGACATATTTGTGATACTCATTAAGGTACATTCTTAAATGGCCATTTGATTTTTTTTAACCTTTATTAAATTTTTAAAAAGACTTTAATTAATTAATTAATTTATTTTAAAATTTATTTTCAGCATAACAGTATTCATTGTTTTTGCACCACACCCAGTGCTCCATGCAATCCGTGCTCTCTCTAATACCCACCACCTGGTTCCCCCAACCTCCCACCCCCCGTCCCTTCAAAACCCTCAGATTGTTTTTCAGAGTCCATAGTCTCTCATGGTTCACCTCCCCTTCCAATTTCCCCCAACTCCCTTCTCCTCTCTAACTCCTCTTGTCCTCCATGCTATTTGTTATGCTCCACAAATAAGTGAAACCATATGATAATTGACTCTCTCTGCTTGACTTATTTATTTTTAAGTAGGCTCCATGTCCAACATGGGGTTCAAAAATCAACGATCCTGAGATCAAGCATTGTATGCTTTACCGACTAAACCAGTCAGGTGCCTTTAAATGGCCATTTTAGTAATTAAGTGAAGTTAAAGATTGACATTCTTTGGATGATTACATATTTATGCACTAACTTCCATTTTTAATGGCTATTACACTAATAAGTAATTCTTACATGAAACATTTGTTGTTTTCCAACTGTTTTTTGAGTTGCATTCTATAATTTTTTTCTGTAATTACCTGTTTGCAAATTAAAAGGTTATAGAATTGAAAATAACATCATGATTTAAAAAAAAAAGATTTATTTATTTAATTGAGAGAGAGAGTGAGAATGCACATGGGAGAAGGAGCAGAGAGAGAGAATCTCCAAGCAGACTTTCTGGTGAGTGTTGTGTCCTATGTGGGGCAGGGGCTTGATCTGATGACCCATGAGATCATGAACTGAGCTGAAACTAAGAGTCATTCACTTATACAACTGAGCCACCCAGATACCCCTAATATCATAATTTTTATGTCCATGATAGTCTAAGCAAATTTAGTTTTTATTAAATAAAAATTTAGGAAAATCAGTATCTATAACTCTATTAGTTCTTTATTAGAAATGCATATTATCTAATAGAACATCTCTATGAGAGAAAATGTTTGCAAATATATATTCAAAAAAGTAGAAAATGGCATTTTTAGTATTTTATTAAGTAAAATAAGTTATTGTGTAGTCATAGAAGAACTATGATTAAATATTTTAGATGTTATATATTATAAATTCAGTTGTCTTTCATTATCTGTCATTGTATATAGGCTTTTATTAGTTATATTGTGTTCTATAAATAGTTTTCTTTATATTTTAGAATAATAATTGCTGAAAATGAAGAAGCATTTACTGAGAAAATAATTTCAGTTATTTTAACCTTTACACAAGTTTTCTAAATCTTGAATTTCATTTACTCTAGTAAATGTGAAGCTCTAGAAAAATTTCTAAGTTTCCGTCTACTTGGACATAGAAGTTACTGAATATTCATATAAGAAATTATCACCTTGGAGTGCTGCATATTCTTTAGGAGATTTAATATCATGTATTAAAGGTTATGAAGGTTATAAAGTCTAGACTTTAGACTATTTTGTTCCTTTTGTTTCATAACTTAAGTTGGTATTACAAATGCTGCATTTATATCATCAAACTTTTATATTATAAGACTTAGACATTTTAGCTTAAGGTTTTATGCATATTTGACAAAAATAACTTTAGTCCCATAGTAGTTAAGCACAAATTGTTTAGCATTTGCAGTTGTAACATAAATGTTAATTATAATTCATTGGCAAACCATTTAAGATTTTATGTAAGTTGACTCCAAGACATTTTCTTCCAAAACAGTTGTTACATTTCCCCATGTTTCCTGCATGGTGGATTTTGAATTTAGCATCTGACATGTTTTCTCAACTACTGGTTTATAATGAAAACATGTAGGTACTCGAGGGAATGTGTTAAAAGCAAAAATTCTATGATCCTTGAAAGGTAAATGACAGCGCTGAGATTGTCACATCTGGATCAGAAATGTCTCATCTATTTATCTATCTAAACAAACACAAATAGGATAATTAAGATCCTAACCATGCATGTTTTGAAAAACAACTTATGGTTTTGATTAGGTCGGAACCCAGTGACTTTTAAAAAATTTTTCTTTGTTCCCACATATGAGTAAAAATGGGTTGACCTTCAATAATAAGTACCTTTGAATAATCACAGCAAATCTATTATTTCATATTTTGAAATCTGAAAGTAAAATTAATCTTCAGCTTTTAAACAATCATATGTATATCTCATATACTTAAACATAGATGTTTATATACATATACACATAAATATACATGCATATACACATATATAATTATTCAGCTAAATTTACCTTACCATATTTTCCTTCTTATTAGAATAGAGCTAATCCATTTCAGAGTTTCTAACCTATGGCAGTAAAAAAATCAGTCACATACAAAAGCAAAATGAATCCCTTGGAAAATCACAATTGTTTACATTTAAATTTTTAGCATCATAGTAAGCTGTTTCTTGACTTTTAAATTTAGCTTTGTATGTAGATTATTAAGTTAAAGAAGAAATTTTAATGTAAGCTAATATGTTCTAAAAATACCTATTTTGATATTTCAAAGATAGGAAATTAAAATATTTGTTTACATTCTAATAAATTTTAATTTAGTATAATCATACTTTCTTGCTGAATTGCAAACATTTTCTTTAAATTCTAGTCATATGGCTTGCTATTTAATATAATCATACTCTCTTGTTCAGGTAGTAGTAAAGTAGTTGTTTAATTAAACATGTCATTTGTTTATAATGTAGTGTTTCAGAAATGCTAGTTCAAAAGCTAGGATAAGGATTTATATCAAACATTTCAATCTGACAAGTAAATTACATTTCTTCCACCTATAAATAGGAAAGCAGAAAACTCTAGCAGTGATGAAAAGACATATTCTTATTACTTAGAGATATGATATGAACCAGTCTACAAAATTTGAACTTTCCCACCTTCAAGATTAAGACAAAATCTCGACAACCACAAAAACAAGGCACTGTCTTGACTTTTAGTGTTTTAAATATTATATTAAAATTGTCCCTCCTTTTCTTAGTCAACTCAGAAGGTCAAAAAAATAGCAGGATGGATTTTGGTATGAAAATCTGGATAAAATTAAATCCATGAGTTATTGTACATATATGAAAAACGAAAAGTCTGTCAATGCCATTCAAAATGTCTCCCACTTGCCAAAGCAGAATTAGGAGAATTGTTTATATTTTATTACAATTTATATTTTGTTGTAATTTCTCCTTTACATAGAATATTTGTTGTTATAGCCGTTACCATCACTTTTACTACAGTAAAAGGATTCGCCTCCTTTTAGTTAAACTTCTGAAGTGAAAAAAGCTCAATAAAAATTATATATTTAAAGTAAAAATTTTACAGAGTGCTTAACCGCAAAGAAATTTGGATAATCTTCTAAAGCCCTATGGAACCAGAGAACAGGTTTTATGTTTTGGTTATCTTTTATGTAACTGGAGCATAATTGTTCCTGAAAAAGTATTTCTGGTTTTCATTTTCTCATCAGAATTAAAACATTATATGGGAAAACTAAAAGATTGCTAATAGTTATGAATAAATTTCTAGTTTATTGGAACAAAGCAAACTGATGGTACTGTGTCATAAAACATAAACAATCTGATTTTCTGTTCTTCACTCAAAGTTCAGCTATCATGAGCTTGTTAAAATGTTTTCAAAATTACTGAAATATTGCCTCTTTATGAATTCAAGGTAAAAATAAACATCCATTTCTTCATTTTCTATGAGATTTTCTCTCTCCTTCTGTTAGGTTTTAAAAATTATTTTGATAGGAACATTGATATTAACTAATATTTATTGAGTGATTATTATGTGCAAGACACTTTACATATGTTTACTATTTGGATACATTTGGTCATATCTTCATACACACACATTGTTATACTCATGACATACTTGTATTTTGTTGAACAGATTAAAATTATATATAAAAGAGAAATTAAGAGCCAGTCTTTTAGAATTAACAAAAAGGGATGTTAAAAATGTGGTAAAACAAATCTGGTACTTTTTTTTTTTTTTTTTGGCAGTTATATTTTTTCTCTCCTCGGTGAACCACAAAGGAAGAAGATGCGTATGATTTTTACAGGGGTGAAATAGGTTGTCTGTCAGTTGGGTTTAGGCGACAGTCTGTCTGCAAGCCGTAAGATGATCTGCTGAGCACCAGAGGAAAGCAGGCAGGATTCCTGGCTTGCAAGAATAGATATTGATCTACCTTAGCCACCTAAACAATGCCTCACCTGTTTGCCTTGTCCATACCTTATTTTACGCAGTCTAATGCTTGTTTTGTTTGACTTTTCTTTTATTTCTCTGGATCTGAGCTTTGATACACTTTGGGGAGTACATAAACACAGTGTTGTACTTGAACATCACCATACTTCTGAGTCCTCTGGTGGTTTAGGACCACCCCTCCCTCTTGAATAGCTCTGTTATTGAAAATTATGAACCAGAGCTAAATTACTAGGCCTCATACAGAAGCAGTTGATCCAGCAGCCTAGTGTCCAATAACACTGAACGTGAGATGCTACTAATTACTGCCCTATGGACCTTGTTGAAAATTTCTTAAATTTCAGCTGGTAAAAGGCTTTATTATTATTAATTCCTTTTTTTCCTCAGCAGATACTTGAAAGATAAGTTACTACAGTATTTAGAATTCTATCCATTTTTTTTTTTTTTTTTTGGAGCACAACTATGTTACTATGTACTGCCTCAAGCACTAATGAAACACAAAACTACATTCAGCTTCCCAGTAAACTATAATATAAATATTTTACCAGCACTTATTATTAGTTTGCCATTTCCTGCTGACAGCTATTCCAACTTTGCCAGCAGGCACTGGATCTCACAATTGTATTATGTTTTGAACAAATAGCGACAAACACAAATTCTCACAAATAAATGAACAAGATTTCCTGGGAAAAAAAACCTCTTCCAATGTTAAATGAATATTTCTTTCAAACTCTGACATGTAATATTATTTAATTTGCATATTGTACATTTCACTTTTACTGGAAAACAATTAAGTTAATGAGGAACTAAATACTGTGCACTCAGGGATAATTTAATATTACTTGTTATTTTATTTTAAGGTTTGTTTTTTTTTTAAACTTTTGGCTGTTTTAGAGAAGCACACATCTGAATACTTATATTGATAATGGAGCCCTCTGGTTTTCAAATGATAACAGTTTAAAGAAAAAGCATGGAATAAAGCATCCTCTTTAGGACTACAAAATAAGAAAGTTCATATAAAACTTTGTGTTTTATATGAAACACAAAACTTAGCAATTGATGAGATCTGAAAGTGTTTAAAATATGTCTTGGCATACTGGAATAACTGGAATAACTTTCTACTAATGCAACTTATATCAGCAAACCTGATCCACTCCTTTGCCCTACTCTTGCTTCCACCACCTTTGTTAGATCAAACCCTTAACATACTCAACATTTGCCCACTTGTAATTGACTGTGGCTGGAGAAGAAAAATACAAAACGATGTTAACTGATCTCAGCTTAAGTTTGGGGTCAATTTTTGTAACCAGATCTTTAATACTGTGTACCACTCATACTATATTTTCCTAGCTCATGCATAAGATGCAGACAATTATTTTACATCTTCTCTCCTCAGTATCTCCAGCCTGTCTTTCTTCATCTTCATCTTAAACTGCTGACTATAGTTTCCGTACCACTAAGAATGAAACAAACAAAAGAGTATTTCTATGAGCTCATACTTCTTTTCTTTAAGTTTCGTTAGCCAACATGTACTACATTATTAGTTTCAGATATAGTGTTCAATAATTCATCAGTTGCATAAAACACCAAGTGCTCATCACATCACGTGCCCTCCTTAATGCCCATCTCCCCACTCCCCTCCCCTCCAGCAACCCTCAGTTTGTATCCTATAGTTAAGAGTCTCTCATGGTTTTCTTCGCTCTCTGATGACTTCCCATTTGGTTTTCTTCCCTTCCCCTACGATCCTCTGTGCTCTTTCTTATGTTCCACATATGAATGAAACCATATGATAATTGTCTTTCTCTGCTTGACTTATTTCACTTAACTTATTTCATTCAGCATAGTACCTTCCAGTTTTATCCACAGTATAAGTGGATCATCCTTTTTGATGGCTGAGTAGTATTCCTGTGTGTGTGTGTGTATACTGCATCTTTTTTTTATTCATCTGTCGATAGACATCTCATATGAGCTCCTACTTCTACCTATCTCTTTGTGCAAGTTTACTTGAATTTTTTTTATTAACATACTTCTAGAAAAAGTCTAGCTCTCTACTTTTTACTAGATCCTACCCTTCTGTCCCCCACTCTACAACATGAATGTAGCAATTCTCTCTTCTCCTTTTTGCACCAGACATATTTCCCTTGCTACTGGGTCATTCACTTCAGCACATACATACACATTATTTCTTGTACTTCTAAAAAACTCACTTTTGATTCCACTTCTCTTTCTGGCTCATTCTCTTTACAAACTCCTTTTCTCTCATTTCTTTAAAAAAAAAAATCCCTGAAACAGAGTTTTTATATGCAGTTTCCAATTTCTATCTCTGATTCTATAATCCAAACAGACTTTTACTGCCGAAACTTCACTGAAATGGCTTTTATCAAGGTTGTCGGTGAACTCCATGTTACTAAATCAAATGGTCAATTCTCAAGCCTCATCTGACTTGAACTCTCATTTGATTTGACAAAATCAAGCACTATCTCGTTCTCACAACACTTGCTTTATTTGGTTTGTAGGAAGACAAACTTACATGTTGTTTTGTTTTACATTTGTTTGTTTTCCTACCTCTGCATGTTCCATCTCAGATTTTTTGATATTTCCTTCCAGTTTCCCTGACTTCTAAATATTACAGTGTTTCTAAATATTACAGTGTTTCTAAATATTACAGTGTTATCTATTCGTTTTTTGACCCTTAATAATTAATTTGTTGAAGTTGCCCACTTGCAAGGCTTTGATATGCTGATTTAATATATAATATATAAATTATATATATAAATCTACAATACAAAAACATCCAAATATGTTACATAAAATATATTTATATTGTAAAATATATAAATACATAGTATATAAACCTATAAACATGTTATATATAAATCAGCATATAAATATGTGATCGATTCAGATTTCTTTTGTGAATTACATTCTTTACAGCTACCCACAAAGACATGTCCCCCTGGATAGCAAATATATATCTTAAGTTTAACATGTTCAAAGATAACCTTTTGGTATCCTCTCCTAACCTGCTCTTCACCCATTCTTCTGTTCAGGGAAAGTCAACTCCATTATTCTAATTACACAAACTAAAATTCCTTAGCATGGCCTTCAGCTATTACCTTTCTTTCGCATACCACATCCAGTCTGTCAGTGATTTATGTTTATGTCATGTTATGTTAGTTCTATTCTCAAAATGTATCCAAAAGCCAGCCATTCCTTGCCACCCTCACTGGCACACCTTGGGTCCAAGCCATTCATAGTATCTCCCTGGATTATTACAAAAGCCTCTGCTTCTGCCCTTGTCTCTCCTTAGTTTTTAGTTTTATTCAACCAGTAGCCAGGAAATGTTCAAATCTAACTCAGCTAATCTCAGTTTTCTGTTCAACTTCCTATTGCTTTCTTATTTCAGTCAGGCTAAAAGCAAAAGTCCTTGCAAAGATTATAAGGCATTGCATGACCTGTGCTCTTCCTCACCCCTCTGAATTCATAGCCACTTCCTCTCTTCGTCCATCACTCTGTCTGGCCACTTTGGCCTACTACCTGTTTCTCAAAGTTACAAACATTGCTCCCATAGCAGGACCTTTGCATTTCCCATCCCCTCTGCTGAGAAGGCTCCCCTTGCCCCAGCCACACACACACATATAACAAACAAATGGCTAACTTTCCACTTCCTTTACACAGATTTCAGTGAGTCCTTCCTAGACTGTACTATCAAAAATTTTAAGCCTTCTTCCACACTTCCCATGACTTTCCCCTATTTTATTTTTCTCCTTATCATTTAATTAACATACTATATATTTTACTTATTTATCTTGTTTATTGTTTCTCTTTCTCACTTGAATGCAAGCTCCATGATGTCAGGGGTTTTGTCTTTTCATCTTATTTTGTCTGTGATAAATCTTTAGTGCTTAAAACATGTCCTAAGATAAGGTTGATAAGTATCTGATTAATGAATATATGAACAAATGAATAAATAATGAATAAGTGAAGATTTGGGGAAAGTTGCGTAAAGAAAATATTTTATTAAACTTCATTTTTTGGGCAATTATTTATAAATTGTGAGATGTCTGATGAATTGAGGAAACAATAATGTATTTTTCTTCTCTGATTCTTCTGGTCTGACCTGCCAACTCTGCCATTGCACTCATTGATTTCAAAGGCTTTGATATTAGGCATGTAATAATTTAATCTTCTTTTATATCCCAGATTTCCCACTTTAAAAAATGCCAGTTAGTGCCTATTTATAAAATACATTATGGATGAATGAAAGTAATTTAAAATGACCTATTCTGGAATTTAAAAAATTATAGTCAGAAGGAATGTGTAATGATCTCTTTCTCCTCTGGACTTTTGTATATATATTTCTTCGGGCCCAGTGTGTTTTTACTCCTTTCTCAACTTTTCATTCTCTGACCTTGAAGTCTCAGCGTAGATGTCACTTTCTTGATAATATCTTCTCTGCAAATGGGATTAAGGACCATACTTACCTCTATCATGACACTATACATTGGTGAAAAAGTTTATTGTTCAGTCTCGTAATACATAGACTTCAAATGAATTGAAGGCAAGTCTCTTGTCTTATTTTGTTTTGTATACATCTCACAAAACTTCATGGCTAAAATATGAACAAACATTTAATAATAAGGGTACTTCTGCCCTCTAGAGATAGGACCTAATCAGTTAAATTGAGACATGTGAGAATGAAACAGGAGCTGTGTCTGTTTTGATCATTTTTGCATTTCGTGTTGGTGCATAGTAAGTGTTTAATACATGGTGCTGAATGCAGTTCTATGTAGTGAAATTAATAATGAATATAAGCACATGCCATTGCTTTCTACTGTCTGTGTTCGTAAGATCCAAAATGTCTTCAAGAATCATCACCTAATAAATGTACTCTGTTAACACAGAACAAGCTTATCACATTGACCTGGGTTTTTGGTATTTTCCTTTACCAGAATCTATTTGAGGAAGATCATTTTCCCAAAAGCCAATTTGTAGAAGGATGATTTGTCAAGCTTGTTCCTTTTAACTTTACAGTGTTAGCAGTCAAGTTTTTATTTTGTCATTATAATGGCATTTTAAATAATGTCCAAATGCTCTCTCAGCTCCCTTTTGGCATATGTAAACTAAGGGGCAGAGAGTGGAAGAGATAGATTAGAGAATGTGGAGAAACTGAGGAAAACTCAAAATTTCTTTTCATCAACTTCGTATTATTTGTGTAACCTGAAAACAACCACATTACTCAACTGCAGAAACTGGATTTGCTCTGTTCTAGTCTCAAGTGAAAGATAATTCCCAAGTGAATCAATATCTCTTCCCAGAAGCTAGCTCCCACAATCATTTCCCAAAGCTCCAACCTAAAAATGTAAATAAATTTTAGATTAAAAGAATATTCTAACCCACAGGTTGGGAGAAAATATAAATAACATATATAACAAAGAACATGAATCTGGAATATACCAAGAACTCTTACACCTCACAATAAAAAGTAGCTGATTTTAAAAGATGGACAAAAAATTTGAATAGATGTTTCTCTAAAGGTGTGGCCAATATTGAAATGGCCGATAGCCATGAAAAATGTCTAACAAAATTAGTCACTAAGGAAATGCAAATCAAAACCACTATGAGATACACCACTTCACACCCATGAGGATGGTTAAAGTAAAAAACATGGACAATAAGAAGTGTTGATGAGCATGTGGAGAAATTGGGACTCTCATATATTGCTGGAGGAGTGGTAAAATGGTACAGCACTTTGTAAAATAATCTGGCAATTCCTCAAAATGTTACCTTTGTTTCTTTCCTGAATTTGACTCCCTGTTTATGGATGTTTAGATTCCGTTTTCTTGACTCATTTCTTTGAGGAATAGGTCCTTTAATAGCTTCCTGAGAAAGGCTACCTGGAAGGTAAGTTATTTGAGATACTATCTGGAAAGACAATATTCTATTCTTATATTTGATTGATAGTCCTGTAGGAAAACTTTTTTCTCAGTATCTTTAAGCTATTTTTCTATTGTTTTCCACTTCCTATTGTGTGAGGCTATTGACTTGTTGAATCTTATTTGTGTTTTAACTGCTCTTTGTTGTTTACTTGTTTATACAACAAAATATAATTAATGCACCTAATTCCTCTTGGGCAGATCTACTCATTCAAAGTGAAGTGGAACAATTCTACAATGATGGAGAATGTGGGATAGTTTAAAATCCAATTTAGTAGTCTAGACAATGTATATTCCTCACTGAATATGTCCAATAAAACTAATCTGACTTTTCTAACTTTTGCTAGCTTTATTGGCATTTCTTTTGATACGCAGTAGAAGACATTTTAATTCCACTTAGAATAGTGGTCAGATGGTAGTTAACACATGGTGGGAGACCATTAATGAAATGAAATCCTCTTCTGTAAAGCACTTTTTCTTTAAAGTTATGACAAAGTCATTCCATGGGGGGAAAAAAAAGCTTTCAACCGTGGAAGGAAAGTGATAAGGGAACAGCAGTTGAGAGCAAATACTAAAAAGAGAAGATAATTTTTGAATTGACAACCCATTTATTTATATTTACCAGATAATTACTTTACCTCCTGCAACACTTTGATTATGAAATAAAGGACTGAGGAAATTAACTGGATTAATTCAGTCAAGTAAATTGTCAGTTTTTATTTAAATTGTTTCCAGAGGTTTTCAATCAGGTGGTAGGTGAAAAGATATTCTCACCCTTCTGTCCTGAGATTATATCAGAACCTCAGCAATGGGAGTTGAGAATATAAGGCTATTTGGGTAAGAGAAGGACATATATTTTCTAAGAGTTCCCCGGGGCTTTGGATAGAACTCCATGCTGGTTTAACCAATCCAGACTTGTATTTCTACTTTACAGTAGCCACTTTACTCAGTCTCTCAACTGCTTTTTATCTACCTAGCCCTGCTACTACTCCCCCCGCCTCCATTTTCGGAAGGGAAACTAATTGTGATAAAGTGAGACATTTTGTAGCGAAAAGGATACAGTTTTAATACTTTTAAAACATTTCAAAAAGCAATACAATTAGCTAAGCACTTATGTTTTATTAGTAATAGCAAGCAAAATTAATAAGTAAATTCAACTAAAAATGATTATGTGTCAGAGTGTATAGTTTTTACATTGACATTTCACATAATCTGACTTTGCTTAGAAGAGAAATCACTCGGCTGTTAAAATTACTTTTAAAGAGCTGTCAAAATTGGAAAACCTGCTGTCAAAAATATGATGAGAAAAGTTTAAAAATGGTAAAGTATGTTGACTTAGACAAAAAATATTACCTTCATGAAGGAAAACTTGAATATTTATCATGATCTTCAAAAGGGATGATTTCCCCCCCTGAAATTGGACATCTTTGTTTTAAAATTTATATCTTGACACGTTTATTTTCACTTTAATAGCAACATGAATGAAACCATTTATATTTGTACCACAATGAGAACATGTCTAGGTGCTAGAAAATACTAAAATATTAATGCCATCTATGATCCTTCTTACTATTATATATTTTGCTTCATTTTTTTAAAAAAGATTTTATTTATTTTGACAGAGAAGGAGTGTGAGTGAGGGGAGGGGCAGAAGGAGAGGGAGAGAGATCATCTGAAGCAGACTCTCAGCTGAGCATGGAGCCAAGACCAGGCTTGATCTCACAACCCTGAGATCATGACCTGAGCCAAAGGCAGATACTTAACCCACTGAGCCACCCAAGTGTCCCTATTTTGGTTCATTTTTAATTGAAGAGGAATTTTAACCCTGTCCTTGTTTTCAGCTTCTTGGACTTCTTATATATGTATTTATGAAATAAAAACATAATCAATAGAAGGATGGAAATTATGTTTTTTGGAAAGCTTGGTGAGATTTTTATATTTTTATTCTGCCCATTAAAATTACAAGAAAATAATATTATCTCCCATATGCCAGATGCTCAGTTATGCACCACTGAATTTGAATTCCAAATGGTTAACTTTGAAACTTCACACTAGTCTTCACTTAAAGATTGATCCTTCTGTCCCTATCATAATATAATTCAAAAGACATAAATATTTGAGGGCCCTGGAATTGAGGAAAGAAACATTAGTAAAACTGAGCCTCTTTTAAACTCTTTCCATTTTACCATGAGTAAAATCTGTCAATAATTTAAACCTCAAAGACTTGAATTTCTCTTTGAAATAGATACTAGAATTCTCCAGAATATGTTAAACATTAGATTATCATTTCTTAACAAAAATAAATAAGGATTGTATTTAGGTGACTAAAATATATGAATATGAAATAAAACACAAGATTCCCCCCCATTTTTCTGCCTTTATAATATAAGGCTTTAAGTTGGTAGGCTGAGTGACTACTTTGTCCATTTGTTACTGTTGTGTGATCTTAGGTATTTGCCTCTTTCTCCATTTATATACTACGACTAATCAGAATTGTCCTCAATCTGGTACATTCACAAAAATGTTACAAGGATAAGCTTAAAAATGATAATAAAGAACTTTGTAAATGTACCTGTTTAAATAGCCCTGTTTTATAAAGAAGGAAAACAAAGTAAAGATACAACTATAATGGAGTGGATTACTTGAGCTGGAATCGTGGAAGAAAATAATTTTCTCTGCAAAAGGAATAAAAATACAATCGTTCCTGATGAACAAAGAATATTGTTTTATGATAGTTACTTATGTGAAATAACTTAGGGTTGGCTATTAGACATCCTTATTTTTATATAACCTTCTATTTTATTGCCACTACATTTAATCATGAAAATTTTAAAAATTGAATTTTATGCACCACATAATACATGTATCCTAAAACATACAAGCTTAAACAATAAAGGAAAGGTACTTAAAAACATTGCCATGAGTGAGAGAAATGTAATTTCATGGCATTGCCTTGAATGCCAGAATAATTTTAGTAGATGACAACTATATAGAAAATTAAGTGTGGGGCTTGCAAATTTAAACATATTTGAATCTGAATATATAAATCTCATTGTTCTCAGAATCATGTTGACATACCCTTATTACATATATGCATAGGAAACTGTAAATTTAGAACTCTAACTGGTAATCCAAAATACAGTACGTGTACATTGAAGAAAAGTTTGTGTTGCTATGGGAACTTTGGCTTTGTTTACATTATATTGCAAACTATATTATGTGCCTTGGTTCACCTTAATGACTACCTTCAGATATTGCTAATTATACTATTTTCCCTCATTCACTCTGATGATTAACTCCTTAAGGTTAATATTGCTCATCTTTATTGAGTTAGTTCATATTTTTCTTGAATACAGAAATATGAACTTACATTTACCTTCATTTGTGAAAATTGCATTATGCATGTCGCCATCACCTGTTCATTACATTAAGTAAAAGGAGTTTTAGCTTTTATGAAATTTGCAAAATTACATTTATGAAAATTATAAGCTTGACCTTGTTTGCCTATAGGGTATAACATATTCTAAATTGTAGAAAATAAAATTTGTGAACATTTCTTGTTTTGGATATAAAAATGTATAATTTCCCTATTCAGAATTTTTTGTAGCATTTTAAAAAGAGGAAATCTAGGCCATTAAAAAAATTGTTCACACTTTCAATGTATAGGCAAAGACATGATGAAATATTCATTATGTATATGCTGAATCTCTATAGAGATAGTAATGAATGTGTTACATTATAAATATACCTATAGAACAGATGTTGAATCTCAAAGCTTTAGTTACCTTTCCACATTTCCCAATTAAGAAACTGGAAAATCAGAAAAATTTTAGAATGAAAACTATGTATGGGTTATTTATTATTTTTAAAGATTTTATTTACTTATTTGACAGAGAGAGAGAGAGATCACAAGTAGGCAGAGAGGCAGGCAGAGAGAGAGAGAGAGAGAGGAGGTAGCAGGCTCCTTGCTAAGTAGAGAGCCCGATGTGGGGCTCAATTCCAAGACTCTGAGATCATGACCTGAGCCAAAGGCAGAGGCTTAACCCACTGAGCCACCCAGGTGCCCTGTATGGGTTATTTTAATTAGGAGAAACTGGGATTGCTATCTTTATTCAGAAATTGTCCCTGGGTTTCTACTGTGTGCTAGATATGTGCTGGACATGGGCATTCCTGGTAATATAGATAAGCTCTCATAAGGCTATAAATATCCAAGGAAGCAAATACAATATAGCCATTCAGATCCTGTATTTTATAAAGCTGTTGTTAAAACCCATAGGATTTTTTTTTTTTTTTTGCCTTCAGGAGTATATTTATTGTGTTTGAGATAATACATGAGGTAGTCTCTGAGCTACAAAGGTTAAAAAAATATTCTCTTATTATAAGTTGACATAAGTAAAAGGTAAAATGTTTTTTCCAACAGCATGAACCACAAAGAAAGAGATAGATGTTTACTATAAATAACCCTGAACCTCTATGTCTACCTTTGTAACTTCATGCAAATAATAAATTAAGTTAAAATGCAGTACAACACACACACAATTTTGTATAAAATAGGATATAAAATGCACTATAATTATTGATAAAGTTCAGGACAAGTATCCTTAGTATACCACAATATGCATGTCAATATCCCAAAGACTGAAGACTAGTCTGTTTAAAATGTCTACTTGCAAAGCTACAGCTACAAAATTCTACTCTTAATGACATTTATCCTTTTGGGTAATATTTCAGTCTTCAAGGGATAAAAGCAGAGAAAAGAAGTATGTACACTATGAGGGTTCAGAAAAATTCTCCCCAAAATGTGCTACTTTGGCATGTGGACTATTTTGAGCTGAAGGCTATCAAGACACAGCAAACTCCAGAAAAATTTTTACCTCTCCCTTTAACTACCTAAAACAATTTATATAGGGGTCCTAACCCAGAGAAAGAGCTATAAACAAGAAAGAACTTTTTTATTTGAATGACTCATCTGTATGGGAGGACAAGCATCTGATTCCTAAACATCTGCACTTCTTATCCTCTGAATCACCCTCTTCCCTTATGAAGTCCATGGCCTCTATCACATTCCTTTAGTGAAGATGGCATATAAGCCTCAACTGCCTGACTTATCCCCATGTTTCATATTTTTATGAGATCTCCATATGTATATAATTAAATTTGTTTTTCTCCCATTAATATTTTATGTTAATTTGATTATTAAACCAGACCAAAAAAAAACTCCTAGAATGGTAGAAGGAAAATTTTTTCCTCCCCAACAACAGAAGTTGATATTGTAAAGGCTATAAAGATTTGCATCACAGGGGCACCTGGCTGGCTCAGTCAGTAGAGCATGCAACTCTTGATCTCAGGGTTGTAGTTTTGAGCCCATGTTGCGTGCAGACATTACTTAATAAAAAAAAAAATAATAATAAAAAATAAAATAAAATTTAAAAGTTTGCAGTACAGTAAGAAGGTGTCCCTATACCTTCCCGTTGCATAGAAATTATGTGAATTAGGTTGCCTATTATCTTGCCATATTCTGCTTTGTTGGTCAAATACTGAGAAGCAATGCTTCCAACTTGAATATCTGCAGACTGCCAAAGGGAACAAGCCAGCAGCAAAATCTTTGAAATTGTCAAAGTGGGACTCCAGTTGTCTTTAAGGATATTTAGACAGTTCCTTGACTATTGATGTCTCAGCGATAGATTCTGGTGTGAAAAGTAACTTTTGGTCGCTTAAATAGATAATTGGATGAAAATGTGATGTCCAGAAAAACCATACCACCTTCATGCACACAACCTAGTGGACCAAATATAGCTAATTCCCATTCATAAATGTTATCTCTTTGAGCCCCAGGATAGCGGTAGGGAGGAGGAATGTGGATGACCTCAGTTAGCTCCTTCTGAAGTCTTCGCACTAGCAGATAATTCAGCAGCGGTTTTTTTTAGAGATTTGGGTGCTTTGTTTTGTTCTCCCCTGCCTGCCCCCCCCCCCCTGCCGCTCCTCCCCTGTGACAAGATTTTCTTTATTCTTTTTCTTCAGGCTATCAGAGCAGTGAGGTCTCTCTGATCTGCATCTGAACTACCACTGCTGGTGCTCGGGTTATCATCATTGGATATTTACCTATCATTGGACACCTTGGTGAAGTTATTTCCTGGAAAATTCAACTGTTCATCTGAACTATTCATATAGTTCTACAGTGTGGGAGAAAGAGAGCGGTGGAAAAAAACCATTCCTTAAGGAAATGCAGGCAGCTGGGAGTGGGGGTTGAGGGATTAGGAAAAAAAAAAAAAAGCCAAGGAGAAGTGTGGAAAATTAAAAGTAGGGGGGATTATGCCCTTTAGGAACTTTTTTAAGGATAATAATTTTTTAAGGGTATGGCTATTAATATTTGCAGACAGGTTGGTTCAGGTCAAGAAGCAGGGGTTTGTGGAGAGAAGTTTTATGTATGATATAGGAATGATGGATACACAACATTCTGCCTTTGTCAAAACCCAGAGGACTTTTTATAGCACTAGAATGAATTTTAATGTATGCAAATAAAAAAATATTTTAGAAGGTTGGGAGATCTCAGAATGGAATGCATATTGTCACAAAACAATCTAACTGTATGACATTAACAAAACAACCTCACTGCAGGGATGGATAGTAAAAGTCCTGCCTTAGTAAGTTTGAAATTGAGTGGAGTCTGTAAGACCAAAAGCAAAGGGATTCCACATAAACATTTATAACTTCAGTTAATATTTGTTTTCCATAAAGGTATGAGCTAACAATTCTGAAGCCACTATGCCTATATACTAAAATTGAACAGTTAGGTAGATGGATGGCATATAGTAGAAGCCAACAGTTTCTCTCTGTTGGAACTGGAGAATATAGGCAAATAAGAAAAGGCTAGAATGAACTATTTTATAACATAGAGTGGAAGACATCAGCATAAACTCATTTTAGCTTAATACAGAGTCAGAAGGATACATACAGAAATATTTATAGATATGTTTATATACAAAACTTAATATAAACCCATATATTTCCTTACTCTATTAGATGAGAGGGCCTAGAAGCAAGGACAACCAATAGTGACAAGCACACTTAGCACACTTAATACATAGATCTTGGTTTCTAGAGCCACTCTCTGATCACAGGAACTAGGGCTCCTTGGAGAAAAGGCTGATTCTAGGGCTATGGCAGGGAATATACAAGATGAACCTGGAGAAACTTATAGTGTCAGAAAGTAAGGAAGTATTCAACACACACAACAGTGATATGTCAAAGGGATACAGAATGTCAAAGGGATACAGTATGTCAAAGGGATACAGAAGCCAATTGAAATAGCTCCTGATGGCCAAAGCTGAAATGATTTGAGCATCAAAATAAAGTAGTATTGAATTATAATCCAAAGTATAAGATAAGTATCCATGAATCCATCCTGATAAAAATAAATGGTTGGTAAGTAAACGAATGGGGGTGAATAGACATATCTCCTATGTAGTAGAATTCCCAATTATTTATGTAGAGACTCTACCCTCAAGAAGATGGAGTATAACTCCTTACACCTTCAGTGTGGGCTACATATAGCGACTTCCCTCCAAAGGGTACAGAACGAAAAGTTGGAGAAAAAGAGTAACTTTACAGTGGAGAAACCTGACCAATACCGCCTGAGCCAGGTGATCAAGGTTAACAAAAAACAGTGACAAGTCATACCAATAATATGTATTCATCATATATGAAAAGAATGGCATTTTAGCCTTGAATCTTCCTCTCTAAAGCTCATAACCCTGCTTGAATAAAATACCTTACCAGTATTCCAATCTGGCATGATCATCAAACACAAGGAATGTCTGAGTAACTGCCACAACCAAGAGAAGGCTCAGGAGACCTGACAGCTAATGTGATGTCTTGGGTGGAATTGTGGCAAATAATAAGGAAATATGAATAAAATATGGGTTTTAGCTAATAACGTATCAGTGTTTGTTCATTAATTGCAACATATGTACCATACTAATATAAGATGTTTATAATGGGAGACACAAGATGTAGTATATGCTAGTTATCTGTACTACCTCTGAAACTTTGCAGTAAATCTAAAACTATTCTAAAATAAAAGGTTATATAGACAAATCTTTACTAATCACTCTATTGGATCCCATTCCTGCAGTCTACCAAGACAGACTGTCTTTTAGTCTTTATTTCCAGTGAACCTTTGAGGTCTGCAGGTCTGGTTCAGTCAGATCAGCTCTCACCAAGGGTAAAGGGCATGTGAAAGCAGCTTACACTGATAGAGTCTATCATGGCAGGCTTTCTTTTAAAAAGATTCATGATGCTATGTGTCTTTCCTGTCTCTTCTGTTCTTCTCCTTCAGTTGCTTTATAACTTCTCATTGTTTGTAACTTTCTTGTCATGGAATGTTTACCATTATCTGCATCTATAGTCCTGATGGTGACTATTTGATGACTTTGTTTTTGTTTGGGTTTTTTTTTTTTCCTTCAAATTTTTATTTAAATTCTAGTTAGTTAACATATAGTGTAATATTAGTTTAAGGAATAGAATTTAGTGACTCATCACTTACATATAACACCCAGTGTTCATCATACCAAGTGCCCTCCTTAATGCCCATCATCCATTTAGCCCACTCCCCCACTCACCTCGCTTCAGCAACCCTCAGTTTGTTCTCTATAGTTAAGAGTCTCTTATGATTTGCTTCCCTCTCTTTTTCCCCTTCCCTTATGTTCAACTCTTGTTTCTTAAATTCCACATAGGAGTAAGATCATATGGTATTTATCTTTCTCTGACTCATTTCACTTAGCATAATACACCCTAGCCCCATCCACATGGTTGCAAATGGCAAGATTTCATTCTTTTCGATGGCTGAGTAATACTCCAATGTATATGTATACCACCTTTTCTTTATCCATTCATCAGTTGATGGACATTTGTGCTCATTCCGTAATTTGGCTATCGCTAATGATGCTTACTTGCAGACTTTGAATGTACTACATATTTAAACCTTTCTATTTAAGTAGAGGTATGTGTGTATGTGTGGTATTGCTAATGTTTTATTTATTTAAAGTCTCTTTCCTACCTCTCTCTATAGCATCCCTTTCTAACAGTTTTGAATATTTTTTTTGAATTTTTTTATTTCACTTCACCAAACAGACTTTCATCACATTACATCTTTATATAATAATTTATTAAATACTTGTTAAGAAAGATAAGGAATTTCATGTAAGTACCCTATATCTCAATTTTAACTTCCATGCTATATTTTTAAATTTATATTACTATCTTAGTATTTGTTACATTCACTGCTATACTATTCACCACATACTTGTAAATGACATACTTAAACCAATTTTTGAAAAAACTTTAAATTTACAGAAACATTATAAGAATAATACTGAAAATGTCTAGATATTTTTTCATATTTAATAATTTTAAAATTTTAAATATTTTACCACATTTGCTGTATCACCTCTCTCATGCATAATTTCTTTCTCTCATATATGTGTATGATTTATTTTTCTAACTTGTTTGAGAGTTTGTTGTATATATTAAGCCCTTTCCTCCTTTAAAACTTGAGTAGTATTCATTTCTTAAGAAAAAAATTTTCTCTTATGAAATCCAAGTGTAGTTATCAAATTTAAGAAACTTATCTTTGATAGAATGACATATGTCTTTTAAAAAAATGTTCCCAATAATGTCTTTTACAGTATTTTATTTAAAGTTTTTTTTTTTTTTAGTGATCTTTCCACCCAACATAGGGCTTTTTTTTTTTTTTTTTAAGATTTTATTTATTTATTTGACAGGCAGAGATCACAACTAGGCAGAGAGGCAGGCAGAGAGAGAGGAGGAAGCAGGCTCTCTGCTGAGCAGAGAGCCCAATGCAGGGCTCTATCCCAGGACCCTGGGATCATGACCTGAGCCGAAGGCAGAGGACTTAACCCACTGAGCCACCCAGGCACCCCCCAACATAGGGCTTTAACTCACAACTCCAAGATGAAGAGTCATATGCTCTTCCAACTGAGCCAGCCAGCCAGCCACCCCTTTTATATTATTTCTTAACACTGGTAGAGCATACACTCTAGACACATGTATTATATTTAATTTCTATGTCTTTTTTGTTGTTATTTACTTTAAGCTGAAAACTTCCTAAGTCTTTTTAAAAAATAATTTTTAATATATTTTAAAAATATTTTATTTATTTATTTATTTTTAAATATAGTTTTTTATTTTTTATAAACATATATTTTTATCCCCAGGGGTACAGGTCTGGGAATCACCAGGTTTACATACTTCACAGCACTCACCAAAGCACATACCCTCCCTATTTTTAAGTAATCTCTACACCCAACGTGAGGCTCAAACTCAAAACCCTAAGATCAAGAGACACATGCTCTACTGACTGAACCAGCCAAGCACCCCCAGACTTTCTTTTAATCTTTCATATCAACGACCTATTTTAAGGCCAATTATTTTATAGAATGTTCCTCAATTTAGAGTTGACTGATTTTTCTTTATTATTAGACTCCAATTGTGCCTACCTGGCTAGAATACAACTGAAGAGATATCCTTTTCATGGTATCATATTTATGGGTCCATATTGTTGATACTAATTTTGTTTCCCTTCTGCATGATTACTATTCTCTTCTTGCAACCAATAAGCAATTCTGTAGGGAGGCACTTAAGAATCATGTAAAAATCCTGCTGTTTGTCATAATTTTCCTTTAAATTTAGCATCCATTGGTGATTCTTACTTGAACTACTCTTAAATATGAAGGTTGCAAAACAACAATTTTCCAATTCTATCACTCTGTATTTGTGGTGTCATCTTACTATAATGGAGAAAATGTTCTCCTTTCTGCCTGTTTCTATGTATCTATGTATCTACCTATCATCATTTCTCTCTCTCCATCTCTCCACCTATCATCTGTTTATAAATTCATCCTCTATCTATTTATAATCTTTCATCAGTGTGGACTTACAGATTTTATTTTAATCATTGGGTTATACTCCATTACTACCTTATTTATTTTGAGTCTCAAGTTGTCCCAGAGTTGACCAACAGGAGACCTTATGCTCTGGCTTCTCTATCTTCTTGGCATTTGTCCTCATCCTTTTCTTAGATACTACCCCTTTATACGATAAGATGTTCTAGACTCGTTTTGTACTTTTCTTGACTCACTTTTGATTTTTTTGTGGCAGCTGATGTGCTCATTCTTGGTGTACTATTGCCTGCAGTCCCTTTCAACAGAACTATGGTATGTATGGATATATGAAATTAAGAGTGCATATTGATTCCTTCAATTGCAAACCAAACCTATACTTTTTTTTTTTTATATTTGTATCTCCCTTCTTCCACAGGGAAAACCCTAATTCACAACAATATCAACTCATTTGTTTGATTATCTATATATAGAATAACAAGTGTACTAAGAAGTATTCAAAATTTGTTAGTTCTTTCTCTTCCTTAGATTGACACCATACAACCAAAGCTTTGTATGCAAAACTTACTTGCATTATTATTTTTTCCTTCTTCAGTGCATTTATGTCCTTTATTTGCAATGCTGTTGGCCTCTTTCTCTTTTTTTCCTTTTTTCTTCCTCCCTTCCTTCCTTTCTTTTTCTTTTTCTCTTCCATTTAGTTTTAGGTGTTTCTCCCCATTCTTATTAAGTGTTGATTTTGTTCAAGTTTTTTTTTTTTTATTATGAATACTTCCCAATAGAAACTATTTAAAAAGGCATGCTCAGAACAGTCTCATTCCATCCCTTATCCCTTCCATGTGATTCTTTCCATTCTGTGTATATATATATAGATAGCCAATTTTATCATTCTCTGGCTTATATTTCAAGTTTTTATTTTCATTTTAATATGTTTTCTTTATATTATACTAACCTGTTCAAAATGCTGTGTGGTTTCTCTTTCCTGTTTACATTCTGACTGACACACTTTCACCATAGTATACCTTCAAATAATAGTATACCATTTCCCTCCTACCATTTTTTTAAAAGATTTTATTTATTTATTTGACAGATAGAGATCACAAGTAGGCAGAGGCAGGCAGAGAGAGAGAGAGAGAAAGAGAGAGAGAAAGAAGCAAGCTCCCCGCTGAGCAGAGACCTCTCCTATGCAGGGCTCGATCCCAGGACCCTGAGATCATGACCTGAGCTGAAGGCAGAGGCTTTAACCCACTGAACCACCCAGATGCCCCTCTCTCTAACCATTTTTACTGCTATTTTTGCCATACATTTTACTTCTACCTAAAATCTTAAATGAATTTTTAGTATTTGTCTTGATCATTCAATTTTCTGTTATTGAAGTTAAAATATTTTATGTCTAATCTATTGTTCATTTCATCTAGTGAATTTATCTTTTCATATACTGTATTTATTTCTCTTGTGTTTTATATTTTTGTTATGTATTTCATGTTCATGTTTTTCCTCATTATGTGCATGTTACTCTTTAAATTCCTGAATATATTTTTTGATACCTATTTGAAGGTTGGTTTATTCTAATTCTTTTCATCTTTGTCACTTGTGGTCTTGTGCTGATTTTTCTTTTAGTTATGGATTTAATTTTCTTGCTTTCTCACACATGTAACAATATTTTATTGAATACTATACATTATAAACTTCATGTTGCTGAGTGTTGAATTTTTAAAAGTTTTCCTTCAAACTGCTAGCTGTCATATAATTTTGTTCTGCCAGGCAGTTAAGTTTTATCCCATTAGGACTTTCTTTGAAGCTGTGGTAGAGCAGATTGGGACAGTCTTTACATTAGGCCTAGTTTAGCTCTTTTGGTGTCTCTATTGAATACTCTAGGTAGGTCTTCAGTGAATGAGGAATCTACACTCTGACTTTTGGGAACTTGAACTTTTCCCACCCTTTTGAAATTTCTGGGAATTGTTTGATACACACTCCCTGTTGTCTTTGTCTCAAACTACTCTTGTATGACCGAGCTCTACTTGGGATCTACCTCCTTCCAGTATGGTCCAGAAAGTTCTTCCAAGCAGAAATCTAGTTTGATTATAAAGTTCACCTATTTATTTTTTTATTCTCTTAGTGATCAGAGTCACATGATGCCTGTTGTACAATGTCTTAAAGCACTTTATTTGTATTTTCCTATTTTTCTATTTGGTAATAATAGGTGGTAAGTCCCGTACTATTTCCTCCATGACAGTAGAAGTATAAATCCCTGTAGTCATCTAAGTTCTGTCTTTAACAGTGACAGTTTTATTCTTCTAATTCTTTTTCAAATACTTTCTGCTTATAATTTATTTCCTCCTATTGTTTTGCCATCTCTTCTTTGAGTCCTGTATTTCTATCTTCCTTCAGAGGAGAGTTTGCTATGTTTTCAAAATTCTTGCTGAAATAATTTGCTACAGTTGTATTTTTTCTGTATTTTTTTTCCTGCTGGGTATTCTCTTTGTTGCCTATGTTGTACTTTTTTCTTCTTTTAATGTTTGTGCTATTTATTTTTTATTATTCATCACTGACTGATTCTGTATTTCCTCAATTATTTGCAGAAGATTCTTAGGCTGGGGGAACAGTCTGAATAGATTTATAAGTGTGCTAAATTTTCACAACCCAAAGTCTTTTCTACTCAAATGCCAGGAAAAGACATTTCCAGAACATGTGCAGTGTTTGTATTACTCTTTGTATCTTCCTGCTTCCTCTGTTCAGACTGGGTCAATAATGTTATTGCTGACACAGTCCTGCTCACCTCAGTACATGCACCCACAACAATAGGAGTATGGTTTTCGCATTTCAATGCATATCTCTTTCCTTCAGGGCTTGTATTTTTTGGTAGAACTTTTTGAGATTTGATGTTACAGGGTGTTCTTCCTACTAAGATTCCATAACTTTTAACAATTTAAAAAAATTTTTTTAAATAGATTTTATTTATTTTAGAGAAAAAGAGAGCAGGAGGGAGGGGTAGAGGGAGAGAGAGACTCTCCAGCAGTCTCCCAGCTTAGGGCGGAACTGCACCCTGGACTTGATTTCATGACCCTGAGATCATGATTGAGCCGAAGTCAAGAGCCAGACATTTAACCCACTGAGCCACCCACACATGCCATCCCATAACTTTTCGTTTCTGTTTTATCTCACATGGCTTTGGGATCTTGCTCATCAATTTGGAAACTCGAGATTATCAGTGTCTCCCAATTTAGCAAAATTGGAATTGTGAGGGTTTAAAAATTTTTTAAATTGAGTCTCAATTATTTTCAAGGTAAGAAACAGAGACTCCAGATTCATGCAGTTATGTTAATACCCAAGGTAAAAATCAATTTGTTGATTGTTTCATGTCTTTTAAATGTCATGATTTAATGCTTTTATGCAGTTGCAATTTACAAAATGGAACATACATTTTGAATGTACTGTAGATGTTGGATGATCAGTGGTATGAGATTAAAATTATGTGATCAAAGACCGCAGATGGAGGTTGGTAATGTAGTAATGTAGTGTATAATGAGGATAAATACACTGTCAAAAATGAGGGAGAATGTCAAGGATGATATTGAAGAAGGAACAAAAAATTGTCAGAGATGAATGACTATTACAAACTGAAAAACATGCAGAAGGCAGCTATCCACATGGGACAATTAATCTAGGCCAGGTCAGGGGAAGAGATACTACACCAATAGCAAGAGAACTTGGAACTCAGAGAAAGCCTGTTATCTTTTTCCACCATAGTAAGAAGTAACAGCACCTTAGTCAGTGTGGGGCCAACAGAGGTGTTCATTAATATATGGCTAACACTCCTTGGCAATAATTCTATGCTAAGCATACTGGGGGTTTCAAAGAGTTTGCCTATGTCTGTGTCCATGATAGAGAAAGGTTTTAAAATGTATCTTTTTATTTCTCTTTCTATATATTCTGTTCCATGGTACCCCTAACCGTTATTCTTCTAGTTTATGGATATAAGTTAACAGTCTTTATGGCATAATTTCTTGACTAATACAGTCATACCAGATTTTTACCTTTGTGAAATTGCTAGGAAGATTATTTGAAGTTTATGGCAGGAATAACTTAAGTGGGAGAGATCTTTACAAGATTTTTCAAAAACTCAAGGGAATAACAAAATAAATGGAGGTAAATACCTATAAGATCTTAGAAGATATGTCCATAATTTCGAAGGCAATATACTTTTAAAAGAAGGAAATAAAACACTATAGCTTGAAGTTTAGAAGCTTTAGGAAGAAAGTCTTTAATTGCAGTGTGATTCCCTAATAATGGTATTTTAGAGGACAAGTTTACAGCTACCTTTAGACAGTGTGAAAGAAGCTCACAAGTAATCTCCCAAGAGATGACATTGAAAGGAGTGGGGCACCAAGACAGATATTAAACTTTAATGAGTTTAAGTATTATATCTACTTATCTTTAAAGTATTCACCTCTTTAAAATAATGTGATAAAAATATAGCATAATAGGAAAATATATCCTATTCTAGAAGTGTAGCAAAGCAGGCTGCCCAATGCAAAATTGTGAGTGAGATAATTTGAAGCTGAGAAAATATAAATACAGTATGAGCCCACATACCATGAAAAGTTAACAAATAGGGAAGAGAAGCAGCGGGGGAAACCCCAGGGCATTTAATCTTATTTTATGGTGGCATTCATGTACTGAAAAGAGTGAAAGAACAGCCCCCACACTTCCAGAAGTGAGTCAGTTTCATGTCTCAAGCTGATTATAAACCATTCAAGGGCGGCAGCCTCCCACAGCTGACTTTAACTGTGATCAGAATAGAAGATGGTGGCTAGTTTGGGCTTACCATATGTACCCTGAAGTCTCAAAGCCTGATAGGTAAACTCAGAGTTTCTCTGGGACCAAAATATTGGGTTACAAATAACTTTCATTTACATATTCTGAAAAAAGACTGCTTATCAACCGGCCAGTCATATATGCTTCAACCATGATCCATACTATCTGGTGTACATTTGACAAACTAGACCAATATCAAGGGTTTAGGAATTCCATCTTAACTTTAACTTTCAACTCTCCAGTCTTATTCCCATCAGAAAGAGCAGTATTCCATCTGATGGATGTAGGTCATATTGTTCTGCATAAAATCCCAGTTTTTTTTGTGAGAATCAGAATTCTTATCAAACTATATGGATCCAGGACTGTTCGTGGTCTAGATGGGGAGAAAACTTTCTAGTTAGTGTCATGGTCTTTGATGGCAAAACACTGGGTAGGGGTTCCTTTAAAAACATTATAAGAATGTTTTTCTTTTCCAATCACATAGGGGATTTCATATTTAGAGATTTCCTTTTTTTTTTTTTTTTTAAGATTTTATTTATTTGTTTGTCAGAGTGAACTCAGGCAGACAGAGTGGCAGGCAGAGGCAGACGGAGAAGCAGGCTCCCTCTGAGCAAGGAGCCCGATGTGGGACTCGATCCCAGGACACTGGGATCATGACCTGAGCCAAAGGCAGCAGCTTAACCAACTGAGCCACCCAGGCGTCTCTATTTAGAGATTTCCTTCTAATCCTTTCTGCTAAATAGCTCACTTAGAAGACACATAATAAGTGATAAAAGCAAAACAAAACAAAACAAAAAAGCCTGCTTTGCAGGATAGAAAGAATTTCTACATTTTTCCTTAACTAAAAATAGAAGTCCTAAAACTTGCTTGAGGTATTCCTATTTCGGCTACATATTTTCAAGTATTGAATAGCAGTGAAACTACGTCTCGTTATTGAAGTTACATGACCAACTTTGATTAAAACAATTGTGAATGTATCAGAGCTACAAGATAACTACAAGAGAACGATGTTCTTTGTTATCTGTTGGACAAAGAAAACAATATATATTGGATCTTCCACATTCTAGCATATAGAACAGGTTAATAAAATCATATAGATTAATAACTTTGCAGGAATAATTTGAGAAAATTGTTTTTTCTTCTTCACAAAATTACCATCTTATTTAAAAAAAAATGTGGAAATATTTCCCAGTAAAACTGGTGGCCACTTTATACCAAACATTAAATATTCTTATTTAATTGTGTGAAAATTCAGTGAGAGCATGAAAGGTTGACTTTAAGGGAAATATGTTAGTTTTTAAATTATTATCTTTTTTCTGAGCTCAATTTACCCTATTATATCTGGTTTAAAAATGATAAGTCTGAAATAATTGTAGTGGAACACTCAGAAAGAAAAATTCTTTTCCCCCATGCTTATCAAAATGCAAGCCAATTAAAAGAACATAGTGATATTCAAAAGGAAATTTCAAATTCTTAAGATGTTTAACATAATGTGGGAGTTATATGCACTGTTTTTTCACAGTATCTCCTTAGTTTTGTTCTCAGGTGAACATATCTAAAAAGTGAGTTGAATTATTAAGGCTCTAGGAGATTTAGAACCCCAACTGTCCCATCTTTATACCACTAACTTGACAATAATGTATATGATAGTATCTACTCAAACACAAATTCTTTTTTTTTTTTTTCCCCCTGGGAGGAGGCTTATTGCAAAATTAAATTTTAACTTATTTTCCTTGCAAAGTAAAAAGTAAGAATGGTCGCTAGGCCACTTCATCTTCCTCCCAAAGAAAAATAAATAAAGCACATAATTAATCCAGGACAAGTGATCCAGGATTCACATAAGTGGCACTACACATTTCTGAAATGTCCTCCAAACTAAAGGTTTATAATGAGTTAGACAAGAAATTATAATTCACTCTATCAAAAATCTGAAGAGGGAGGGAATATTTTTGCTATGCACAAGCTGAATCAAGTTAATGAGGCATCTAACATTGCAAAAAGAACGTTGTCTATAAATAAATTCAGTCTGATTGGGATGTATTAGTTGTCTGATAATATTCTGTAGCCTACAGATGCTTTGGGTGGAATGTAGATTTCTTAAAAAAGAAAGGCAAATGGAATTACTTCTGTAAAGCTCCAGGTCAATTCTTATAACTGGCATTAAAAGCAAGTTTCCCTTTAAAACATGGCTTAGCATTCAGGATATTTCCAACATAATAAATTTCACATTAAGACAAAATGTATTCTTCAGTGAATCTACTTGAACCTTGGAATTTGGGGAAAATTTCTTCCCACTCACTTATTTTTTTTTCCATTGAAATTAGCACATTAAGGCACTGCCTATAGCCTGCATACCTAAACTCTAGAGGCTTAAAAGAGGATATAATTAGATTAGAATCTCAGACTATGCCAACAACTGTGTACACGGACGTGTGCTTATTGTTGAGAAGACTGTACTTTTATTAATGAGTACATGTTATTTTTGATTAGCTGCCAGGTGCCTCTACAGAGTGGTGTGAATCAATTTTTTTTTCAATTATATTGGAAGTTCAGGCTTCTATGAACTTGTTTTTTTATAAGATTGGAGGGTGTAGAGGTAAAAACACATTTTACATTGGCTAACCTTTTGCTTTTCCTTCAGGGAGCTCCTAATTTGTTCATATTCTCAGATTTATATCTCTAAAGTTATGTCCCCTTGAAAATATTCAAAACAAATTTACTTCCATCACTTTTATTCTTTTGAAATTGTTTTTAAAATGTAAAATGTATACATCTTTACCTTAAAAAGTTCAGAGAGTAGGGAAAGGTACAAAGTGAAAAATAGAAGCCCTCCCCCCACCTTTCCACAAACCCAATCTTTACCTTTTAAATTTTATATTATTAGGGCTTTCTTGTGTATTAAAAAAAATTTGAAAAATGCTATGAATTATTAGGGAGCTTCTTTAGTTTTAGTGATAGATTTTGCAGGTTTTGACCTGAGTTCTGGGAGTTTTACAGACTTTCTTGGTGATGAAATTTTTTCCTTTAGTTCTTATTCTTTTTTAAATTCTATATTAGTGTCAGAATGAGGGTATAATAAGAATATCTTTATACTGACATCTTTTATTGAAAGTTTCTTTGCTTCCCATTCTTTAAATAATTCTCCTTATTCTGCAATTTAATTGCAAAATTAAAAATTTTTTTGTTGTACAAAAGTTCTTTCCAGTTACACCTACTTCTTCACCTAATCATTTTCCTTCCTTCAATTCTAAGGAAACCTACAATATTAGGGTAGAAAGAGGCTTTTAAAATATGTAATTCAGCCCTTAACAGAAGAGTAATTTCTTCCTATGATATTTGCCATATTTGTTTTGCAATCTCTGCTTGAGAACAAATGATAAGAAATTTCCTACCTCATGACAAATCTATTTTTTTAAAATTTTTTATTTTTTATAAACATATATTTTTATCCCCAGGGGTACAGGTCTGTGAATCTCCAGGTTTACACACTTCACAGCACTCACCAAAGCACATACCCTCCCCAATGTCCATAATCCCACCCCCTTCTCCCAAACCCCCTCCCCCCAGCAACTATTTTATTGCCTGATTTTCTGAAACTACTATTCATGGCTCCTGGTTCCACCTTCTGGAGCCTTAAAAGGTAAGTCTAATTCATTTTCTCATACCAATGAAAACATTTAAAGCTTGTGTCTTGTTTTCTGAACATAAATTTTCTAGATGTTTGGATAAAACATTTCAAGTTCTTTGAAACAATATAAATGGCATAGCTTTCCATCCTTTCAGGCTTTTAATTCACTCCACATATCATTTATTGAGTAATTACTCATGAAGGGTCTGTGCTAGGTGCTGGGTTCACAATGACTATGAGATGGTCTCAAACCTGGAAGAGCTCATCTCGGTCACTATCCATTTTCAGCAGTGAAAGGGGGTCACCAAAGTGTAAAGCAGCACATGTTTATTAAAATATTACATAAATAAAGAGGATTGTGACCAACTAAGTTTAATGTTGGGCTAACAGGGACTTCTGATTGTGTTGGGAATAAAAATTCAAATTTCTTTTGTTAGCCCACGAACTCCTATGCACTCTGGCCCTTCCTGGTCCCTGTACCTTCATCCCTTATGGCTCTCATGGCATCACAGCCATATCAGCCCAATATAATTTCTTCAAACAAGCCCTTTGTTTTTTTCTTGCCCTGGGGTCTTTCTATATATTCTTTCTTCTGCCTAGAATGCCTTGAACTCAGTCAGGGTTCAATATGTATTTGTTAAATGAATGGACAAATAAATAAACAAAATTTTCTCCCTTCAAATCCTGGATTTCTCAGAGCTTTTAGTACACAAATATATAATCCTAATCTCTCTTTTTAAAAAAATATTCATTTGACACACAGAGATCACAAGCAGGCAGAGAGGCAGGCAGGGAGAGAGGGGAAAGCAGGCTCCCTGCTGAGCAGAGAGCCTGATGTGAGGCTCGATCCCAGGATGCTGAGATCATGACCTAAGCTGAAGGCAGAAACTTAACCCACTGAGCCACCCAGGCACCCCTATAATCCAAATTTCTAGGAGGATTGGTATGGTATATTGAGATCCCCAAATTTATTTGAGCATAGTTGTGTTTTTTTTCTTTTTTGTATGATGGGACTAATTTATCATGCACATATTTTGAGAATTATGGTAGAACAAAAACAGGATTTGAATCCTGGCTGGTACCAATTAATTTATGTGATTTTGAGCAAGATACTTATCTCTCACAATTTCCTATTTGAACTGCTGTGGGACACCAGTAACTTTTATTTTTCCAGGTTCTGGAAAACAGGAGTAAACAAGAAAGCACCAAATGGAAATGAAAACATTTTCTTTTTAAGGGATGTCCGTGGGAGGACAGAGTTTAGTGTGAATGATGAATCAAACTATGAACTGAATCTCAGCCATAAGCACGATGGATCATTTCAGGGCACACAGGCTTTCCATTAATGAAGTATACTGTCTGCGGCCAGAGGAAATGAACCATAGGAAGCTCCAGCCCAAGTGAAACACAAGATGGGAGTGTACAGAGAATTCTCAAGAGGGGAAAACAAGGAAAGAATTCTGTAAGGCATGCCGAGGTGAGCTTCCTGAAATTAAGAAAATCTTCCTGCCTGGTGTGTCACATCATTGTAAGGAAGGAAACATAGAAATGGAGGGGGGGGGCAAACATTTAATTCTAGTAAGTTTCCTCATCTGTGAAATGTTGAAACTACCTACTCCATGCTGTACATAAGGACCTGGGGTAGTCTACAGTGGCTGTGTTCATAGTGTCAAATCCCTTTCCTTCCCTTTTTACACATGCAAATACCTCTTCCCATTTTACATGTTCAAATACCTCCCTAGGTAGAGGACTAAGCACCTGAATCCTTTAAACTCAGCTCCACTCATCAAATACTGAGTCTGAGCAAGTCTTAAAAGGAAGTAGATTAGAACGCATTATTGTAATGTCTAGAACTTTGCAGTTTTCCATACATCTGGTAACTGGTCTCCCTAATACATCGAAGTGTCGACTAAGAGACAGCTTTCTTCATCCTCCTCTGGGCTTACTCAGGCCAGTTTGCCTTCCATCTTTACTCCTTGCTTAGTTTACCATCACTGTTCTAGGATTAGAAATTTGTTCTGACCATTTTTTATTATCGAATGTGGGCTTGCTCTGCTTCATCTACATGTGAGTTTTGGATGAAAATGTTATGATGTGACTGTGAGTTTTGACTGAAAACTAGGAGAGTGCTAGTTGGTAGCACTGATGGTGAGCTGATGGTAGCTGATGGTGAGCATTAGGTCTCTGTTCAAAAGTTACCTTTTCAGAAAGACTTTGCTGATCATTTAAAATAAAACAGTCATATGTCTTTAATCAAATTCACCATCCTAGTCTGCTTCCTTTTCTTTAAAAAAAAAAAAATATTGGGAGGGGCATCTGGGTTAAGCATCTGCTCTTGATTTTAGCTCTGATCATGAACTTAGTTAGGGTCATGAGGCTGAGCCCCATATTGGGCTCCATGCTCAGTCTGGAGTCTGCTTGAGATTCTCTCTACTCTTCCCTTTGCCCAGCACCCTGGCTTTCTCTCTCCCTCTCTCTCTTAAAAAAAAAAAAAAAAAAAGTTTAAAACATTATTGAAAAAACTGTTACTTCATTTGCTTTAATTTCATTACATTATAACCTGAGAATATATTATTTGATTTGTTTCCTTGTTTATTATCTCCTCTAATAGAATGACATGAGGGCGGAGGCTTTGTCTTGCCTAGTGTATTATCTCTCCAACTGAAAAGAGTACCTGAGATGCAACAAATACTCAAAAATATTGGCACAATAAAAGAATGATTGGAAAGAGAAGACTGGAAAGAGGAGACAGTGGAGTACAGAAGATACGCCTGAAATAAATTTATTATTTCTCAGCTCCAAATTTACCCTTCAATATCTGCAACTGTAACTTCTTTGATAAAGGTGAATCACAGTCTTGTGAAAGGAGCCCTCAGTCCAAGTTTTCACTTCTTTGGGTACTCCCCTATAGCTGTAAGAAGAACTGTGGACTCTTCTTACATCTTTCATCATAGGTTAGTAATTATTTATATTAAACTTCTGCTTGAAACACTGTGTTATTTCTATCTCCTGGTTGGAACTGGACTGATTCAGAATGGGTACAGTAAGTTAGGTCTCAGGAGGTAGATGCCTGAAGACGGAATTTTGAGATTGTTTGGCCATGCCTTGAGCTTTAGCACAGTGCTGAGCATTTTTGTCAATGGGAAATGGATGCTAGTAATCCATGACTTAGAGTGGAATCACAGTTAATTAAGCTACCAACTGTGGTTGATTGTAATGAAGTGCCAACTGAAGCACATTTCTTGGGAACTCGAGTGGCTGTTACACTTGACCAGATGGAAGTAATGAATTCTATAATGACTAGAATGTGGGATGAAATATTTTTGTGTGTACTTGAGCACTCATATAGAGGAAATAACAATCTTAGCTTCATTATTTCTAAACTTAACTTACAACTTCATAACCAGAGAGTTTCTCCTAAAAATATCTTATTTCTTGTGGCCACATGACTGATATTGGTGAAAATGAAATGCAAAATGTTATTGTGTGAGTTGTTGAATTACAATGACAGGTAAATGCACATTCTTGCTTAGTTTCTCATTGGGAAAGTGGAAAAGAACAAAATTCTGAAACTTGCAATGGGGACATCTGGTTGGATCTAAATGAAAATGACAGTCTTGAACCCACATGCCATTCTGAGGCTCCCTTGTCAGTGAAAGTAGCTTGCTCTCTAGTGTTAAAAAAGGCTAGATTTTTCTGCTTTGAAAAACCTTGTGATAATCACATATGAACATATGCTTTGGAAGGGGTTGCTTCTTCTTAAGATCTACTGCAACTACCCCCGTTGCCATTATACCCAAAACTAATGTCAAATCTCAGCATTTTCCACGTTGGGTTTTCTCATATCTCAGCACTACTGACATTTTGAACTGGATAAGTCTTTCTTGTGTGGGTTGTCCTGTGCATCCAGGATATGTAGCAATATTCTGGGTGTCTACCCACTAGATACTAGGACATTCCTCCCTCCTTCAGTCGTACAATCAAAAATGTATCCAACAACTGCTAATTTCTCTGGGGGAAAATAACCATCAACTGAGAATCACCATGCCAGGGCAAACAGTTATACCATATGAGCTAGGAAGAGATAGCTTATATACCAAAGAAATCACAAGACTTAAATTAATATATTTCAGCAAAGGCCTAAGAAACATGTATGAGAATGGATTCTAAGGTATTAGGCCCAGGGAAGGTAGAATATAATACCGAATTTATTGATATTATTTACAAGAAATTCAAATTCAAATGTTCACTCATGTAGCCGGATGTCCCCTAGAGTTTACTTGTGTTGACTGAAACTTGGACTCAGTATTGCCGTATACATAATGAAACTGATTCTAGCACCTCTCTGGCATGATGAGCAGGAAAGGATCCAAAAGTTTATGAAGACAGGAAAGTTGGACTGGACCTACCATGTGCCAACTATACATCCACCTTCTAGTATGTTCCATGAGAAATCCTAGAGGAAACTTGCTTCACTGAGACATTAATATTATTAAGAGAAGTACCTGACCTTTGAAAAACTCTATGATTGGTCTCCTTCTGTAGGCCAGATAGAACGGTAGGAAATGCCAATAACAAGATGGGTTCTCTAATTTCAGTGGGGGTGGTGTGACTCCGGAATAGCAGAAATTAAATGGCCACGCTTAATTGCCAAAGACAAAGTGATCATGTCAACAGCTAAAGGTCAGCAAAGACTTCCCAGAAATAGGAATATATTTTCTTATAGAGATCTTTGGAAGTGGCTAATTTATCACAGAGTCTCTATGAGTGAAATGAATAGAACTGGAGCCCCCAGGAAACTCTAGGAAAGAAAAATATTCTGTAAGAAATAATTTTCTAGATATGTCACAGAGGAAAATATGTTATGATTTTGGGCAATTGATAAAAATTTAGGGGAAAAAATGATTTATCCTGGTATTTGGAATATTCTGCTTGAGCAGCGAGCTTTAGTAACCTAAATACATTTCCACAGATACAGATTCTGTGGTATAGTAAATAATCTGATTTATAATATAATAGCATATAACATTATATGTATATACATATTCTTGAATTCTTCCAATGTATTTGTATATCTATAAAATTATATACATATATGTGTAATAAGACTTTTAAGCTTTTAATAAAAGCTAAGCATGTTACTGCTTCTTAAGTGTCTTCATTGGAAGATTTGGAAAATTTGGAGGGCACTGAATTAATAAACTTCTAATAAAATTAACAAACTAGAAATGAATATATTTTTAAAAGATTTTATTTATTTATTTGACAGAGAGAGATCACAAGTAGTCAGAGAGGCAGGCAGGGAGAGAGAGGAGGAAGCAGGCTCTCTGTGGAGTAGAGAGCCTGACGTGGGGCTCGATCCCAGGGCTCTGGGATCATAACCCAAGCCGAAGGCAGAGGCTTTAACTCACTGAACCACCCAGACACCCCAGAAATGAATGTTATTTGGAGTGTTTGTAATTTCAGAATCATATACAGAGGAAAAAACTTATGGCACAACTTAATAATTTATTTAATAATAATTCTGGTAGCGGCTGTTGCTTTGAAAGCTTCTGATATCTAGTTTGAAACCTCAATTAGAGAAAGGAAAAATTTTTGATTAATCTTAGAAAGTGTTGATAAAATTATCAAAACATTATTGTGTGGATCAAAAAGTCCACACTTCTATCAATATCAGATTGAGAAATGAGTAGAAGCTGTATACGTATGAACATTTATTGGATGATAATATACACCAATTAGATTATGAATGCATGGGATAAGGAAAATCATTCACATTAGCAGAAGTTGAAGTTTGGAAGCTGATCAAGTTTGTGAAAGAGATAAAGAAAAGTATTGAGGAAACAAAGAAAAATAAACTCAATTCACTGAGGCATATAAAGAATAGTACTGGGGATAAAAAAGAAAAATGAACTCAATTTACTAAGGCATATGAGAAAAATAAACTCAATTCACTATATCTGAAATGTATTAAAAATCAAACTATTCAATTATTTTGTAGATCTTTACAACATTAACCACTTTGCCCTTTTTGCTTACAACTTCTCTAAAATGAGATGGAATAACATTAATTTATAACATTTTGTTTGTAATACAAGAAACAGATACTATATTCTGTTGGTACAACTGTATGATGTTTATAGAATAGTACAGCATCATCTTCAACACAAAAAATCTTGATGTACATACCCTATGAAAATATGACATCTAACTATTTTTTTCCTTTTAAAGTAATAAACATGTTCAAGATTTTAACAAAAGAAAGTCATAAAGGTTCTTCACTAGCTGAAGACAATTTAGAACAGTTGTTGCTTGAATCATTACATCCTCAAAGCTAGCAATTGATGCTTTACTTTTCCAACTTATTTTTATTTAAGAATGGTCCAAACATCAACTTTCCAAAATCTCTGTAACAAGCCCAAGAGCAAAATGTTGATGTGAGAAAAACCAATTGAGGTACATTTTCTTTGTGTGTGTGTGTTGGGGGCGGGGGTGTATCTGCTTTTATTTAGCATGCTGGGACAACATAGTTTTATAATTTTCTATTCCTTCCAATGTTTGTTTGTTTGTTTAAGATTTTATTTATTTGACACAGAGAGAGACAGTACAAGCAGGGGGAGTGGCAGGTAGAGGGAGAGGGAGAAGCAGGCTCCCTGTTGAACAGGGAGTCAGATGTGGGGCTTGATCTCAGGACTCTAGGATCACGACCTGAACCAAAAGACGATGCCCAACCATCTGAGTCATCTAGGCCCCCCTCCTTCTAATGTTTTTTAAAGAAAGAAAGAATTTTAGTAGATAGTCATAATAGATACATACAAATATATTTAGATAAGTACATTCTAAGAATATCCCTTCTTTCCTTTGTTTTTGCTTCATGAATTCTTTGTTTTCTTCTTCAAAATTCTAGGACAAGTACAATGAACTTTCTCATCCTTCTGATCAACAAAGTATAGTTAGAGCCAATTTTTGTGTTTCCCTTTGTGTTACAAGGTACTGCTTTTCCTCGAAGATACGTAGACAGATGCTCCTAGGAAAAGGAAAAAGAAAGAATGGGGCCAGTGAAGAAGAGGACAGAGAAGTTAGAGAAGAGACAGAGAAGCAGATAATTGCATACAGCATGCAGAAACCGGCTTCAGATTGGTGGGGCAAAGAATAAGGTGTATGTGAGTTTGAGATAGTGAGAGATAATTTATCTTCCTAAAAGACAGTATGCCTTATATTGATATACACAGGTTATCCGGAACTGCTGTTAGTATCGAGTTGAATAAATCCCCAGCCCAGTTACCCTCCTTCCCCCTACCATGAATTTTTTGCAGATGACTTTGAAGTTTTCTCTTTAAACTATTTGACTGTCCCCGATGACAGTATTAAAGTATCTATCCTTCAGTGTGTTCAAAGAAAAAAACACAAATGATTAAGACATTTAATTTAGCCAAATTATATAATACACAAATTCTTTGAAGTTTCTTTAGATACAGTTAGACTGCCCTAAAATAACTGGATTTTTATTTATTATTATTATTTTAAAAGATTTGTTTATTTGACAGAAAGAGAGATCCCAAGTAGGCAGAGAGGCAGGTGGGTGGGGGAAGCAGGCTCCCTGCTGAGCAGAGAGCCCGATTTGGGGCTCGATCCCAGGACCCTGAGATCATGACCCGAGCAGAAGGCAGAGGCTTTTAACCCACTGAGCCACCCAGGCACCCCAGGATTTTTAGTTCTTAAAAAAGATTTATTTATTTTAGAAAGAGAGAGAGAATGTGCAAACAGAGGGAGGGGAAGAGAGAGCATCTCAAACAGACTCCCTGCTGAGTACAGAGCCCCACGCAGAGCTCAATCCCATGACGCTGAGATTATGACCTGAACCAAAGGCAGAGGCTTAACCAACTGAGCCATCCAGGCATTCCATAACATGGTGTTTTAAATGTTAAGCATTTAAAGTGTTAAATGGGGGAAAATAAAGGTTACTCAAATTATTGGATATATTATTTCAAAAACATATTAATGCTTCAGATACTCTGTGCATTCTTCAGGTGATATATCTAAACATATTTCTCCCTTTAATATTTACGAAGATATACAGAGACTTATTATCCAGCAAAAAGCAAAAAGAGGACATGAAGTTTACTTTGCTTTAAACATAGTCAACTCTAGTAGCTTAACTAGGTAAGATGGTGTCGTGTCATGAAAGTTATGTAGTATATCATGGAGGATGTTAGTGCACATGGCTGGAAGCCTCCAGAATCTCTGGTGGGAAGCATGTGGCTGTGGAGGGCCTCTACTTGGTGCCCTGTTGGTCTGGTAAAACTGGCTTGACCCCCTCTCTCCCCTCTTAGTACCTAATATTCTCGGGGCATCTTTAAAGTTTCTGCATGCACCTAGCCAATTTCCTATTGCTTAGGAAGGTCTTTCGGTTGTTCCCTATTCTATTTCGCTGTTTGATCTAATTTTATCAGGTTTAGCAAGACTACACTCATCTGCTATTTTGTTGGTGCTTCTTGAGTCTTGATTGCTGTGATGGAAGGTGACTTCCCGAGAATACTTCTGGTTCTTCTGCTTCAGCAGAGGTAGACTTCTTTGTCTTGTGCTGTATAGTTTGGCTGGTAAAGAAATGCTTGATACTTAGGACCAGCTTTTCCTCCTCATCATATGTAATGAATTCCAGGATGTGACAAATTCTGTACTGCTTAAACCTTGCAGTTCAATCATAGTTTTGCTGTCCTTGCTGGCTCACAGGGCCATTCTGATATGGACTTAGAGTTTTACCTTTTCTTGGATTAAGCTCATTTCTTCGCTGAGTCTCTTTGGATGATAATGATGAAGAAGAAATGGACTGACCTAATCAGGGAATGGAATGAAGAAGGTAGCAAAGAAGTGGTATGGGGAAGGATCCTCCAGCCACAGATTTTGTAGGCAGCATTGACATCCCTTTCAAAAGATACCAAGTACAAGAGGTTCAACACTGAGATCAGACTGATATGTTGATTAATAGCCAGCATATATGGGTACGTAGGTGGCTCAGTGGGTTAAACCTCACCTTTGGCTCAGGTCATGATCTCAGGGTCCTGGGATTGAGCCCACATTGGGCTCTCTGTTCAGCAGGGAGCCTGCTTCCCCCTCTCTCTCTGCCTGCTGCCCTGCCTACATGTGCTCTCTCTCTCTCTGTGTCAAATAAGTAAATAAAATTAAAAAAAAAATATCCAGCATATAATTTTCAAGGGTTTTATGCAGATTCTTAGTAATCTCTGCCTTATCAGAGATAAGTTGTGTGGGTCTCAATTATGCATTTCAAGATGATTTTTTAATTAACATATAATGTATTATTAGCTCCAGGGAGGGGTACAGGTCTGTGAAACACCAGGTTCATACACTTCATAGCACATACCTTTCCCAATGTCCATAACCCCACCAACCCTCTCCCTTTCCCTCTACCCTCGGCAACCCTCAGTTTGTTTTGTGAGATTAAGAGTCTCTTATGGTTTGTCTCCCTCCTGATCCCATTCAAGATTTTTTTCTCAAGGTTTTAAATGTCTGCATCTTGAAGCAGTGAGGTTATCTTGGTCCATGAATCATGTTCAATTTTTAGTTTCCTCTTCCTCTTTTTTTCCTAAAGATTTTATTTATTTGACAGAGAGAGAGACAGACAGACAATGAGAGAGAGAACACAAGCGGGGGTGGGGGGAGTGATGGGGGGAAGCAGGCTCCCCACAGAGCAGGAAGCCTGACATGGGGCTTAATCCCTGGACTCTGGGTAATGACCTGAGCCAAAGGCAGACACCTAACAACTGAGCCACCCAGGCACCCCAAGTTGCCTCCTCTTGATACATCTTCTGCCCAGGCAACTGTAGGCGTAGATTTCCAGAGGAATTTCTTTAGGTGGTTTGATCTTGTTAGCCTTTTCAGAATGATTTCAAGACTTCTAAGGCATGCGTCAGAGGTTCTGTCTGAGGTGCTTTCCTCCATTACCTTGGATAGTGATAGACTTCCCTGAATACTAGAATCCTCCTTTCTGTGGATGTCCACACAAGAGAGATTTGGTTTAAGACTATTTTTACTAGCCCTGTTTTCTAATGTTTGCACAAACCCAGTCTGTGAGGTCAAGGATCTATAGAGAAAAAGCAATCTGTTGGAAATAAGATCCTTGAAGGAGTGGTCTTGATATTGGGTGTGCTGATGGGGCAAAAGGAATTCACTATTTTACCTAGGATGCAGGAAATCTGGACAGAGTTGTTCTCAAACTGATGAGCACTTACCTACTCAATGGATATTTTTACACCTTTATCTGTTGCACATGTTATAATTACAATGGTAGTTTCTGCATTAGAAACTGAATGAAGTATAGACTTGATCCCTGTTCTTTCTTGTTCCATACTGTTCTAAAAGTCCATGCAACACCTATGAGGGCAGGTAAGGAAAGCTTGTCTTTTTTGGGGGGAGGATTAAAAAACTGCTCTATTAAGTTATACTTTATATACAGTAAACAATACACTTAATGTTGTTGGTTTAGCATGTTTTAACATAGGTATGTATGTACTCATGAAATCATCAACCATAATCAAAATGATCAACATATCCATGACTTCAAAAAGTTTCCTTATACCATTTTTTAATCTAAAAATTTTTGCTCTTTAGCTTTTAGGAGACTGAGAAATCAACTCTCATAATTCCCAAAGTAATTCCACATTATTCAAGAGAATGTAACTAGAAGCAATGATGTAATTCTGACAGAGGTAGCTAGACTTGAGCAGGACTCATTCAGCCAAAGGCAGCTTCCTATGCTTTTATCTAGACTCCTTGTCTCCTTTTCTATCTTTCTTCTTCTTCTTCTTCTTTTTTTTTTTTCTTTTTTGATTGGAGGCGGCGGGGGGTGGGGGGAATCTTATTGTTCTTTTTTTTTTTTTTCATTGTTCTTGTTTTTGTTGTTGTTCTCCTTCTCTTCCTCTTCCACTTTCTTCTCCTTATCTTCTTCTTCTTCCTCCTCTTTTGCTTTTTCTATCTTCTCTGCTCACCTCTCATCCTGGTCTTCTGCCTATCCACTGCCAGCTCCCCCAGAGCAGAAGAAAACTGTTTCTATATCTTATACTATAAGAATACTAGATGTTCAAATCTTTTTGAAAAAGAGTAAAGTACCATAGGCTAAAAAAAAGAGTACCATACTTTCCAGAAGCAAGCACTCCTAATACTAATTCAAGCAAATTATATCGTTGTCTCCATATAGTTTTGCGAAGAGTTTTATTTGCTTCACTATATCTAGTATACTGTATCTTATCATTATACATAGAACTAATTCATTTTTAACCTTTAAATACCTGGGTAATGTTCAATCAGTTTCCTGCCAAATAATCTTTTTGCATTAAACAGTGCTGCTGCTAAAATCCTTAAACATATGTCTTTGTATGTGTGTATCTACTGTATCTAATGGAACCTACTGTTGCATGGAAATATAAGTTTTTTTGTTTTTTTCTTAAAGATTTTATTTATTTATTTGACAGAGAGAGATCACAAGTAGGCAGAGAGGCAGGCAGAGAGAAAGGGGGGAAGCAGGCTCCCTGCTGAGCAGAGAGCCCAATGCAGGACTCGATCCCAGGACCCTGAGACCATGACGTGAGCTGAAGGCAGAGGCCTAACCCACTGAGCCACCCAGGCACCCCTGGAAATATAAGTTTTATGAAAATATTTTCTGATAAATTTAGCAAAATTTCTCTCAAAAAATGTTGCAAATTTATACTCTAGCAACAGTGAGAATAATATGAAATATCTTATTTCAAAAAATAAAATTATTAAACTACATATGGTCAGTACAACATAAAAATTTTGGTTAATATAAAATATTGAACATTAGAAAATGTTTCAGATATGTACAAAAGCAAGCCATCCAGGAACTTCACTTTTATAAGGATTTCATTTTTGAAAAGGCAGATGAAACCTGGGTGAATGTTTCTACTTATCGACCTTAAATACTAACGGGACGGGATTTGTTGGAATGTTGTGATGAAACAGATTTGTCTTTGTTTTTGATTTTTGGAAAAGAGACATTGTGATGTAGGCAAATTTTAGAAGGAATTTGAGAGGAAAGAAAGAGTTTAGGTTTATAGAAAAGATGTTTTGGTTAGTAGTAATAATTGAGCCCCGAAGTCAGACACGAGAGTGAGACACATATACTCTGGAAGTCAATCAGCAATTGCTTGCTAGACTGGAAAATTTGATTGGGAATAATCAAGCAAAGAAAACAATAGTTTTGGTAGTCAGGTTTGAATTTTTCCACACCTTGTAGAAAATATTTAGAAGTTCATATGTAGAACAAAAGTTCATATGTAGAACAAAAAGAAGTTGAAAGCCACTGTGGCTTTCTAAGAGAGGGAATGATGTTATCCAAACAACACTTATGGAAGATTATTCTAGCAGCTGTGTTGGACTTCTTTAGTTGCCTTTCAGTTTATTGCCTGATTGCAAGTAACATTTTAAAATATGGCAGAAGAAACATATGGGAAGTTGATCTAAAATGTCTCATCTGTAAAAAGCCATAACGTACTGGTAAAGTATATGGTATATATATATTTTAAGGCAAATTAAACATTCGAATAATGTGGTTATAATCCATGCCCCTCAGAGTAGAGTAGTAACCCAGGCAGTGTTTCTGCAAATTTCTTCCCAAATTACATGTATAATAAATAAATTATGCTCTCAAATATGCTCCAAACATTGAGCAGGTGCCTGATATAGACCTCTTTTGCATTTTCAAAGCAGTGAAATTTCTTGAATTACTTTCCATGGACTCATTTAGGGGAAATACCATAGGAATAATTTTAATTTATTTGAGTCCTCCCCACAATTTTGGAAATGATTGTCCTGAGTCTGGACAGGAATACAATATATGGAAAGCTATTTGATTCAATGTATTTACATCTTTAAAAATGTTCATAACTATTGGTTATGGGTTAAACTGTGTATCCTCAAAAGTTCATATGTTGAAGTTTTAATCCCCAGTACCTCAACTGTGATTATATTTAGAGAAAGGATCTTTAAAGAAGTAATTAAGTTAAAATGAGGGTGAGCCCTGATACAACATGACTGGTGTCTTTATAAAAAGAGGATATTTGTACTCATGTCAGATGGAAGACAATATGAAGATGTAGGAAGAAGATGGTCATCTACAAGCTGAGGTGATGGGCCTGGATTGTTAACCCTCCCTCCCAGCCTCAGAAGGAACCAACTCATTAGACATGTTGATTCTCATTTCCAGCTTCCCAAATTGTGAGGCAAAACATTTTTTTTAGACTTTATTTTTATTTATTTGATAGAGGGAGACATAGTGAGAGAGGGTACACAAGCAGGGGGAGTGGGAGAGGGAGAAGCAGGCCACCGGCCGAGCAGAGAGCTGGGTGCGGGGCTCAAACCCAGGACCCTGGGATCATGACCTGAGCTGAAGGCAGATACCCAACAACTGAGCTACCCAAGCACCCCAGCACTTCTGTTGTTTAAGCCATTGATCTGTGGTGTTTTATTTTGGCTTTAGAAAACTAATAAAATTCTATAACTGATCCCAATTTTAAATGTTCTAAATAAATGTGAAGGAACTTAAACAAATTTATGTTTAACAAAATTATAGTGCTATTTAGAATACTGAAAAATGAAATTAACCTGTGAAATTCACTGAATAGAGAAATGGTTATATAATTTCTAATGCCAACTTATAAAACCATTAAAATATTTTTAAAAAGTGCTTAATGATATAGGAAAATGATTTAAAGATGCTAAATGAAAAAGGAGTTGGTTACATTATTTACACAATGGTCCTACTTTAGTAAAAAATAATATAATTGCATTTGTTTAGACAAAAGAGTAGAAAGCCCAATGAGCAGAGAGCCCAATGCGGCACTCAATCCCAGGACCCTTAGACCAAATGTATCAATGTATCAAATATATCAAATGAAGGACAAATGTATCAAAAGGTAACATGTTAATTGATATTATCTCTTAGTGGTGATATTTATTTTCTTCTCTTATTCTTTCTGCACTTTTTGCATGTCTACTTGAAAATGTATTTTTTACATTATAAAATATTCTTATTTAGATAAAATAAACAGAAATGGAAAATAAGCAATTAAGATTGAAGTAATTACTATTGTTCTATCTCAAAGTTCAGTGAATCTCTCTCTCACCTCATCCAGGGAATTTTAAATTTTCAGAATCTGTACTGTTCAGTTTTAGAGTTTTCATTTCTTATAATTTCTATTTCTCTGCTGAGATTCTCCATCTGTTGACTTGTGAGCATATTTTTTCTTTTAAGTTCTTGAACCTGTTAATAATAGCTGCTTTGAAGTCACTGCCTGCTGATTCCTATGCTTGACTATTTTTGCCATTCACTTTTGATCATTATTTTTTATATCTACTAAGTTTTTTATAACATGTTACTTGGGGGACCATACACTGGAGAAAGGGGAATATGCATACATTGAGGAATATTAGATACAGGGTATGACTTGACATTGATATTTGGAAACTTAGTGTCATCAAGTTCCCTTCTTTAGAATGGAGACTTCAGAATGCCACGTAATAAATGGGGATCCTGGCCTAAAGTCAAACTTGCAGTGTTTATACTATGCTTGTGGACACATCCAGTGCCCATTTCCCAAGTCTCTGAATGTCTAATTTGAATTGATGTACTTGGAAGTTAGAGTAATCCCCACATTTCTCCATTGGCCTGTGGCGAAGAGCTTTAACAGTGGAGAAGGCCAAGTGGAAACCTCTGAGACATTCCATACCTTCTCCTCCTCACCAAATTAATAGACTAAAAATAATATCGTACTTTGTGAGAGATGGTAGAGATTAATGTGACAATTAAAGACCTAAAAGATGGGCGCCTGGGTGGCTCTGTGGTTTAAAGCCTCTGCTTTCAGCTCAGGTCATGATCTCAGGGTCCTGGGATCGAGCCCCGCATTGGGCTCTCTGCTCGGCGGTGAGCCTGCTTCCTCCTCTCTCCCTCTCTGCCTGCCTCTCTGCCTACTTGTGTCTGTCAAATAAACAAATAAAATCTTAAAAAAAAAAAAAAAAGACCTAAAAGATGCAGGTGTAGTTGTCCCTCTCATTATCTATTTAATTAGACAGGTCCTAACAGAAACCAGACAGGTGCTAAAGAATTACCATAGATCTCAATTGCGGGTACTGTGTTGGAGTTGTTATGATTGTTAGATGAATACCATCTTGCCTAGTTTGCATTCATATGTAACAGACAGTAATATTGATTTATGTTTTGCCTCAGTACCATTAATACTTCCACCCAGTGGCATGAAATAGCCCAAAAATATCTTGACTGCTTGGACATCTCAGAGACTATCATGCTGATAAATTACATCAATGGCATCATGCTGATTGGTCTAGATAAATAAGAGATGACATTATAATAACAGGCATCCTTAGTAAGACATTAATGTTCTAGAGGATGAAAGGTAAACTCCATGAAGATTCAGGGACCACTTAAAGGAAGACTTTGGGTTCACAGTGGTCAGGAGTATGCCACAATTTTCCTCCAAAGAGACCCAAATCTACTTCCTACCACAAAGTAGGAAGCACATCACCTAATAGGCATCTTTAGTGCTACAGGCAATAGATTTCACATGTAAGTTTATTTTTCTGGTCTGTGTACTGGGTGACACAGAAGGCTGCTACCTTTGAGTGGGGTCTGGAGCATTAAAGGCTGTGAAGTGAGTCCAAACTGTGATACAAGCTACCTTGCTCTTTGGATCGTATGATTAGGCAGATAGACTCTATGATTTTGGAGGTATAAGATGCAGTATAGGGTTTATGGGAAAGCCCCAGTAGAAAAATCATGCTAAAGAATTACCATAGATCTCAATTGCGGGTACTGTGTTGGAGTTGTTATGATTGTTAGATGAATACCATCTTGCCTAGTTTGCATTCATATGTAACAGACAGTAATATTGATTTATGTTTTGCCGCTCTTTGGGTAATGGGCCAAGATCTTGCCATTCACAGTAGAAAATTAAATGCCGTTGAGAATCATTTCCTGTCACGTTATGGGGTCCTGGTAGAAACAGAGCACTTGACCATGGGTCTTTAATGACCATGCATTTGGAACTGTCCAGTATGAGTTGACTTCCACTGGACCCATCCAGTCATAAAGTAAGATGAGCCTAGAATCAGTTCATCACAAATAAATTCATCATCATAATCAGTTCAACATAAATAGGAAATGGTATATCTGGAATTGAGCCTGAGCATGACAGGATGACACAAGAAGGTTACATGAATGAGAGTTTCATGCTAACTACCATAGCTGTCCACCTCTCAGTCTTTCTTTATGGCTATAGGGTGGCGGGGTGTGTGTGTGTTTGTACCACCAGCTGAAGGAGGAGGAAAAAAAGCCAGAGTAATAATTTTGCTCATTGAGTTTATCAGCAAATTCTCTAATAAAGGCATCATATTTTTTTAACTACACAGATAAGCAACCCTACTGCTGATATGGCAAAGACATTCTCTGCAGTAATCACATAATTTATCTAGACAGAAAATGTAAGGTAAGCTCAGTTCTAAGCACATGGTTAGAAGAATTGGAAGAATTCCTTGGGCATCAGCAAAAATGAACTCTTCCTCCATATTCAGGAGGAGGGTGTACAAGGGCAAGACTTGGCTTCCCTATATGGAAGATCCTTGTTGCCAGCAATACCCCATGGACTGAGGAAGGCCTCTTTCTTCATACAAGGGGCAACTGTGGCAGTTGCAGAAAGCACCCCCTGGGACAGCATGGTCAGTGAAAGTCCATGTAGCAGTGTCTGTGTCCTAGTGACAGGCTTCCATCAAACACATCCAGGATGCAACTGATCTGTAAGTCACACAGGGCACTAGTTCAAAAGCGCCACTACCTTTTTGATGTCCAGTGGAAAAATACTGCTATGATATTGGAGATTATTCACCAGGAATGGCTGCCTAGAGTATATAAGGAGGTAAAGAACCACATGGACTATCATATCTCTGTGTACAACATGATGCATCGAAAGGAACAAGAGCACATGATAAACTGGATGGAGAAACGTGGTGCAGAGTATCTCTAAATAGCAGGAAAAGGAGACAATTGTCCAGTACATTGTAGATCTAAAGCTTCTGGCAAAGAAGGCTCAAACACAGCCAGTTCTATAAATGTATCTATCTCAATGGAGACAGCTAGAAGCAACTGACTAATGAAATCAGTCTATGTGACAAAATCTATCTCTATTGCTTTACACTGAAGTTACACTTAACCCATGTAGTGAGAGAATTAAAATAATCTATTGGTCAGTGAGGTGTTTTTCATCCTTCTTGCTCTACATTTTGAGTTGTTCCATGATCACTTTTGAATAGACAGTTTGCTTTGAATAAAATTTTGTTGCCTGACCAAAAAAAAAAAAAAAAAAAAAAAAAAAAAGGAAAGAAAGAAAAAGAAAAAAAGCCAGAGGTATACTTTCCTGATGGGTTGACTTTATAGGTGAGAGTCAGTTGAAAATGGACAGTGGCTGTATAGCCACATTCAGAGGGAACCTTGAAAAAGAGTGAAAAAGAAACAACTTCTCTGGGCAGAGCTACAAGCTATGCACCTTGCCATTCACTGTATATGACATAAATGATGTGAGATGAGAATCTAGAGATTTGGGGAAGTGACCTGACATTGTAGAATAATTAAGAAACAAGAGAGGAGTCCGGGTGGCTCAGTTGGCTGCATGGCCAGCTCTTGATTTTGGCTCAGATCATGGTCTCAGAGTCCTGGGATTCAGCCCGACATCAGACTCATGCTTAGTGGGGAGTCTGCTTCAGGATTCTCTCCCTCTGCCTCCTGCCCCCACTTCTCTCTAAAAGTAGTTAAATAAATCATTAAAAGAAAAAAAAAAGCCAGAGACAAAGAGGTCTGGGGGAGAGGTCTAATTAGGATATATGATTGAGGTTGTGGAGTGTGGAGATTCTTGAATCTCATGTTAATGGCCATCAGAAAGCATCTGACATGAAGGAGGCAATGAACTACAAAGCAGACAAAATGACTCATCCAGTTGAAAACAGGCTTTGTCACCAGATGCTCCAGAATTAGAGACATGAATAAAGGGGTCACAGTGACAGAAGCGGAGGCTACATACACTGGTACCAAGGTATGTACTTCCACTTAACTAAAGACAATCTAGATTGTTATTGTCCCTGAATATCCAATATGTCAGCAATAGAGACCAGTGCTAAGCTGGTCTATGTCGCTATTTTTTGAGGAGACTAACTGGTCACATGATGGTAAGTCAACTACATTGGGCTCCTTCCATCCTGGAAGGCTCAGGAGTTCATCTTCCATGGATAGATATCTAACCCAGGAATATGTTTCTCCTGTCTTTAGAACCTTAGTCTGTACCACTACGCAAGGACAACTGAATGCTTAATTCACAGACAGGGAAGCACACACAGTATAGCATTTGACTTGGAAGTTCAATTTACATCAGAAATGTGGGAGTAGGCTCATGACCATGAGTTCCATTGGTTATGTTATATATTGCATCATCCAGAAGCAGCTGGTTTCAGAGATTGCTAAATTGGTCTTATAAATGCATAGTTTATCCACCGGCTTGGAGGCAATGTTCTAGAAGATAGAGTACTACCATTCAGACTGAAATATATACACTAAATCAGGGGTTTCTATGTAAATATACATATCTGTCTATTGGGAGAGAAACAAAGAGAGAGGGAGAGGGCAAGGGAGGTCTCATAAAGTTCTCCTCAAGATAATTTAGTCATGGCAAATGAAATGTTAAACATGGGCCAAGCAGAAGAGAATCTGGATAATAACCTTTGCGTATGACTTTGGAATCATCTTTGACTTCTCTGGCCCCTCACTTGACTGGTCACCAAATCCTGTCAATGCTTCCTCAATTTCTCCATTCCTGCTGCCACTTTCCTCACTAAATCTCATGTAGACTAAAGATTTTAGCTCAGTGGTTCACAACCTGTTTTATATAACCCAGTCATTGATTCAATGGTGCACTGACACATCAGTATTTATTTTAAAGTCTCTAAGGTAATTCTGAAGTGCAGTCAAAGTTGAGAAACATTGTTAATTGACTTCTCTGCCTCTGGCCTCTACTCTCTTTAAGCTATCTTTTATAGCTTAAATGATTTATCTTTCCAGCACACAGATTTTTAATATTTGTGTTATTATTATTCTGTTTAAAGCATTTATATTGCTTTCAATAGTCAGAAAAATTCCAAACTCTAAAATTAAATTTAAAGCCTTCAAGCTTCTGAATCTAATCAATATTTTCAGTTTAATATGTTCTCTTACACAGTCTGAGGTTCAGTAAGATTGGAGCACTCACTACTGCTGGAACATGCCATTCATTCATTCTCATGGCTAGTCTGTACCACAGAGTCTCATAGTCTGGTGTGTATTGTAGAGTATGGAGAAGAACTGGTTAAAAATGCAAATTCCAAGTTCCTGTACTGCATTATGACCCAAACCTTACTGCTACAAACAACCATGTACATGATAAAATCTTAGTTTACTATGCATTGCTGAAGTCACAGAAGTAAGGGAATTACTAAGGGCACCCCCTACAGGGGGTAAATAATATATTTGTTGCATATATGATCTGCTTTAATAGGAACAGCTGAATACTCACAAGAGGCTATGGTTGTATAGAGGTATCCAAGGTTCTCACGAATTAAGATCAAACAAACATGAGCTCTTAATCAAAGATTTCCAAGCATGCCAGAGAACAATCCATTGTGTATGAATCAATAGAAACAACCAATAGTAGATTTATTCCCAGAAATCGCAAGTTTGACATTGTGAGGATCAAAACACAAAATTTCTGCAAATGAAATGTTTAAGACAATAGTAGAGGTAATCATAAACAGGCAGAGAGTAAAAGAAAACATGTGTGGAGGTTTGGAAGGGGGCCAAATTGAAATTTTAGAAATAGAAACTGTAAGTTTGAAGTTAAAAACCAAAGGGTTATTAATGTTGAATACATGAGATTGAGCTGAAGTAAGAATAAGTGAGCGGCCAGATAGATCTAAGAAATTAAGAATGTAGTCCAGAGACTAAAAGATGAAAAATAGGAACAGTAAGTTCCAAATTTAAGGATAGAATGAGACATCATATACTTAATTGAAATCCTAGAAAAAAAAATACAGAATGAATGAGAAGAAATTTTATAGAGATTGTTATTGACACTTCTTCAGCATTGATGAAAAATATGATTTACAGCATAAATAGTTTTACATTTCACACAATGAAATATTATGAAGCAGTGAAAATGAATGAACTATACAAATCAACATATATAATTCCTAGGAACATAATGTTGAATTAAAAAAAACAAGTAGCAAGAAATGATGTATAAAATTATTCCATTCTTATAAAGCTCATTGACTAAATTCTTTTAATTACAATGATGAATTTGATTTATTAATATTTGAGGATTTTTATATTCACATTCCTGAGGGATTTGGTTCATAATTTTCTTTTGTTGAGATGTCTTTTCTGGTTTTAGTATTAGGGTCATGCCGCCCTCATAGACTACGTTAGAAGGTTCCCTCTGCTTATATTTTCTGGATAAGATTTTAGAGGCTTGGAAAGGAAAACCCTTTGCATTGAAAGAGGCAACCCATGCAATGGGAGAAGATATTTACAAATGACAGTACTGACAAAAGGTTGATATCCAGGATCTATAAAGAACTTCTCAAACTCAACACACACAAAACAGATAATCATATCAAAAAATGGGCAGAAGATGTGAAAAGACACTTCTCCAATGAAGACATAAAAATGGCTAGCAGATACATGAAAAAATTTTCATCATCACTAGCCATCAGGGAGATTCAAATTAAAACCACATTGAGATACCACCTTACACCAGTTAGAATGGCCAAAATTAGCAAGACAGGAAACAACGTGTGTTGGAGAGGATGTGGAAAAAGGGGAACCCTCGGGGCGCCTGGGTGGCTCAGTGGGTTAAAGCCTCTGCCTTCGGCTCAGGTCATGATCTCAGGGTCCTGGGATCGAGCCCCGCATCGGGCTCTCTGCTTAGTGGGAAGCCTGCTTCCTCCTCTCTCTGCCTGCCTCTCTGCCTACTTGTGATCTGTCTGTCAGATAAATTAAAAAAAAAAAGGGGGGGGAACCCTCTTACACTGTTGGTGGGAATGCAAGTTGATGCAGCCACTTTGGAGAACAGTGTGGAGATTCCTCCAGAAATTAAAAATAGAGCTTTCCTATGACCCTGCAATTGCACTACTGGGTATTTACCCCAAAGATACAAATGTAGTGAAAATAAGGGCCATCTGTACCCCAATGTTTATAGCAGCAATGGCCACGGTTGCCAAACTGTGGAAAGAACCAAGGTGCCCTTCCATGGATGATAAGGAAGATTTGGTCCATATACACTATGGAGTATTATGCCTCCATCAGAAAGGATGAATACCCAACTTTTGTAGCAACATGGACAGGACTGGAAGAGATTATGCTGAGTGAAATAAGTCAAGCAGAGAGAGTCAATTATCCTATGGTTTCACTTATTTGTGGAGCATAACAAATAACATGGAGGACATGGGGAGAAGGAGAGGAGAAGGGAGTTGAGGGAAATTGGAAGGGGAGGTGAACTATGAAAGACTATGGACTCTGAAAAACAACCTGAGGGTTTTGAAGGGGCGGGGGGGATGGGAGGTTGGGGGAGCCAGGTGGTGGGTATTAAGGAGGGCACGTATTGCATGGAGCACTGAGTATGGTGCAAAAACAATGAATACTGTTTCGCTGAAAAGAAATTAAAAAAAAAAAAGATTTTAGAGGCTTGGTATCATTCCTTCTGCAAATGTTTGGCAGGATTTATCAGTGAAAGCATCTGGGCCTGGTTCTTTCTGTTTTGGTAGATTATTAATTTTTGATTCAATTTCTATGCTATGGGCCTATTCAGTTTATCTATTTCTTCTTATGAATGTTTTAGATTTTTGTCTTTCAAGGAATTGGTCCATTTCATATAAGTTTTCAAATTATAGAATTATAAAATTATAAGAATTACTTCTATTATTCCTAATATTATATTATTATCAAATTAAAAGAATTACTCCTAATATTCCTTTATTATCTTTTCAATGTCTGTAAGTTTACAAGTAATGACCCCTCTTTCATTTTTCTTATTTTTGGCAATAGACAATTTTGGATCTCATAATTTTAGTAATGCATTAAGTTTAACCGAGTTATCTTCTTGTATAGGTTGGTAAGGGACTTCTACATTTGTACCATTTGCCTACAGAGTGTCTTCTAGGTTATCACTCTCAATCCCAGAAGTTTGTTTGGCAAAATTCAAGCAAAAATGCTCAAATCACAACCTGTGCTGCTTTTTTTCCTATGGATTTTCAATAAAATAAAAGCCATCTACAAAAAAGCCCAACAGCAAATAACATTCTCAATGGGGAAAAACTGAGAGCTCCTCCCTCCCCAAGGTCAGAAACATGACAGGAATGCCCACTTTCACCACTGTTGTTTAACATAATACTAGAAGTCCTAGCCTCAGAAATCAGACAACAACAACAACAACAGCAATGACAACAACAAGAAGGCATTCAAACTGGCAAAGAAGTCAAACTCTCATTCTTCTCAGATGACATGATAGATACTTCATGTGGAAAACCCAAAAGACTCCACCCCAAAGTTGCTAGAAATCGTACAGGGATTCAGCAAAGTTCAGGATATAAAATGAATGCACAGAAATCAGTTGCATTTCTATACACTAACAATGAAACTGAAGAAACAGAAATTAAAGAATCGATCTCATTTACAATTGACCCCAAAACCATAAGACACCTAGGAATAAACCTAACCAAAGATCTGTACTCTAAAAACTACAGAACACTTATGAAAGAAATTGGGGAAGACAAAAAGAAATGGAAAAGTGTTCAATGCTCATGAATTAGAAGAGTAAGTATTGTTAAAATGTCTGTGCTCCCTGGAGCAATCTACACATTCAATGCAATCCCCATAAAAATACCATCAACATTTTTCAAAGAGCTGGAACAAATAGTCTTACAACTTGTATGAGAGGAATGTTGAAAAAGAAAACCAAAGTTGGTGGCATCACATTGCCTGACTTCAAGCTATATTACAAAGCTGTGATCATCAAGACAGTGTGGTACTGGCACAAAAACAGAACTATAGATCAATGGAACGAATAGAGAGCCTAGATATGGACTCCCAACTCTACGGTCAACTAATCTTCGACAAAGCAGGAAAGGATGTCCAATGGAAAAAGGACTGTCTCTTCAATAAATGGTGCTGGAAAAATTGGAAAGCCACGTGCAGAAGAATGAGACCTCTCTAATTCTATGTCCCATCTTTCATTCAGCTTCCGGTCTATGATGGATACACCATACTGTATATTATGGGAGGTATTTGAATCCTATCACATAGGCCCATTTGTAGGTTTCTAAATATCCATTCAACTTCATTGTCCCTATCCAAAAATTATGGCAAGTCCTGAGCACTTTCCATATTATCCAGCAGCTGAAAATGACTCTGAGACCCCTTCTCTACTTCCATGCAGTGCTACCAAGTTTTCTTTGTTGTCGACATCTCTATATTGGCATGAAGACAACCTTTAATTCCATTTATTCCCAAGTGGGATGATAGGTAGAAACTTCAGAGAGTTTGGATGGTTGATAATATCTATAGAACCTATATTTCAGCATTTTGTATGCTATTACAGAGGGTATATATTTTAAGAAATTTAACTTTCTCAGTTCATCTAATACTTGGACTCTTGACCGAAGATAAAACAAGACACATGTCTGTCTACCTCCTTTGTCTTGCTTTGTCCATCTTCTTTACTCCACAATCCATTTTCACCAGAAGGTATAGATTTATTCAGAGTTCCTTTGTACCTTTTATTAAACTCTGTGGCCAAACTGGCAGGACCCTCTCTTGAAAAATCAAGAAATAAAAACAAGATAATTAGGAAAAAAGTTTTTCTTTCTTTTAAAGCCATGGTTTCAAACCTACTTTAATACTTGAAAATATTTTTCAAATGTTTTGGAGTTAATTTTATTTTGGATATCTTAGCTGAAAATCCTTCTTTCCCTCTGCATTTCTGTAATTAAAGTTCTTAAATCTCATTCCTCTTTTTCTATTTACCCCACTTCCATCCTTCCTGCAGATGACTGCCTTGGTTTTCCTGAAAAGGGATCATCTGCAGGAAAGTACAAAAGAGAATAAATTAAAATATTTTAAAAAATATCACTACCTACAGTTTAAGTAGACAAAAATACTAAAATTTATGTTCCATGGATATTATTAGCCCTCTAGTCTTTATAGCCAGAGACAGAGGAAAAAGATGTTATTGGTCATGTCACCACATATTTGTAAGTCTGAGAACTAATAATTTTTATTTATTTACATAGGTTTAGATCACCTCATTGTGATCCATCATGCTTTGTGTTAGAAAACAAAACAAAGGCTTTTCTAATCACTTTGTCTTTAAAAATACCTCTGAAAGTGGAGAAAAATAATTTAGCAATCAATTTATATAGAATGAGAGAGAAGATCTAGTGGTTATAATCACATTCTGGAGATAGAAGGGCTGTGGATAAATCTTACTCCCACCACCTATATGTATGAGCTCAGACCAGTTGTTTGATTTATTTGTATCTCAATTTTCTTATCTGAGAAGTGGGGATGATTTACACACACACATATTTGCTATCATAATGGCTAGTGCTATGATGTAAGGGATTTGAGAAAAGATTGCTAATTGTGAAAATATGCTACAACAGGCTGAAGAGATCTTAAATTAAAAGCGTTATATTAAAGATTATAAAACATCTCTTTAATCTTTTGACGGGTAAGTTTGATGCATTTAACAAGTAGGAAAAATTAGACGATAAGCCCTTTGGGGATACGGCTTAACTTTTTTTTCTTTCTTTAACATATTATTTAACATACCCCGTTCAATTATATCACTATATGCAAAAAAATGGCATTATTTAAAGAGTACTGCACAGTGACTCAGTACAGACTTTATAGTTTGCAGGCCTAGGATTGAATTCTATTTACATTCTAAAATCCAGGTAATTTGGGGTAATGTGTTTAGTGTCATGAAGACTCATGTTTCTTGTCTATAAAACAGGACTGGTAATAGAATCAACTTCCTGGATTATTTATAGGAATTTATATAACATATGTAAAATTCCAAGAGAGTACCTGTGTTTGTTAACTTACTAGACAAATTCTGCTAATGACAAAAATATATAACAGAGTTTATCAGAAAAAATCTGTTAAATCTATTTTTAAAAACTTTAAACTCAGGGCTGGAAGATATCTACAGAAAACTGAATGAAAAATTATTATACCCATATCTACAAAATCAGTGGAAGAACTGCTATACAGTTATGTGGTATGTTCCTATAATGTAGTCTCCCCATGAACCATTTTTACCTGTATGTTAAAGAAAGGTTCTTAAAGACCAGATCAAATTTTTGTATTTAGTTTCTTAAAGCAGCAACCTAGCCCAGCTGGCATTCTGGGACTCCTTCCATCTTTGGTTTGACTTGATGATTCAGTGAAGTACATACTGTTCTTGCATCAGAAGTAGCAGTGTTAATTCTATTATGCCAAATACTTTCACAGTAGCTCAGGCTGAGTTCTCTGTATGATTGCTTATTGAAGAATCTCTGAAGCAGCTGGTGGAAAAGTCCATGTCAATCCCTTTGAGACCTGTGTCTTTGGAAAACATTCTGAGTTGGTTTGCTTTCAAAGGAGCAAGTAACACAATACAAAACTACCAGGGAATCTCCATTTGTTCTTCACTGGCTTGTAGGAACTCCATGGAAAGTTCGTAAGCATCCTAGACTTAGGCTGATTGTATAATTTTTCATCCAAGGAACACTCTTGAGAGTGAAAGGGGACAGAGTTAATAATTAAGATGAGACAACGAATGTAAAATTGGACTATTATGAGTGAACTGGGTTGTGTAGTCACTCTACTGGACTTCATAGTCCCCGATTTTGTTCTTTTTCAGTTTAGTTCCAAACCTGAACAGCTCTGTTCCTTTGCCTGCTCTGAACTTGAAACAATGTCCCAGATTAGCCTATAAGTAGTTTTTGTTTTCCTGCTTCAGCATTACCTCTGCTACCGCAAGAGAGCATTCATATTTCTCCTTGGTTCTCATCAGCTCATCCCAAACTTGCCTCATTTCAAAGACAATGCCAGGGATATCTTCCTGTAGCCACTCTAATCATTCATTCATTTCATAGGTATTTTACTGAGTGCTTATTTTGAAGTAGAGGCTCTTCTAAATGCAGGAAAACAATGCACATGAAATATGACAATATGTCTGTCTTAGGGAGCTTATGTGGACTGTATGTGCAAGCCAAAATCAAGAGTTGGACACTTAACCGACTGAGCCACCAGGCACCCCTAGTTGTCTGCCAGTTTTAAATATGGTTATCTGATTCTAGAAGAATCTAATTGATTCTTTTTGTAGGAAGCTATTTTTTTGAATGGGGACAGGTTTATAATATCTGAGAAGAGATTGGCTCAAGTGAATTTCCAGTTTAGTCAACACTATGTATTAGGTTCTGTATAATAGAACACAATACCAGGTTTTATTTGGGAGTAGTCCGAAAAGGAAGGTAAGGTGCAGGATTCCTGCCCATAGAACACTTTATTACATATTGGAAAATGAGGATATACATCAAGAAGGCTTGGGTGTATGCTTTTATTAGCCAGAGCTGCATAAGTACCAAGAAAATGTCAAATAGAGGTATAGTCATGGGCCCAGCACGCTTCCGCCAAATAGAGGTATAGTCATAATGAGATGGGATTAAACATGAAAAACTGTACAGAGAAAATTAGTTTTAAGCCAGGCTTTTAAGCAATTCAGAACCATTCAATGGAAAGAAGAGGGACTAATAAGCTCACCAGAAGGGGAATTAAATGTCATTCAACACATACGGAATGCCTTGTATGTGCAAGGCACTATGTGCAGAACTTGGTAGATATGCTAAGGACCTCAACACTGTGCCTACCCTCGTGGTCTCTCCACCTAGTGTGGGACACGTGAGGCAAACAATGGCATGTGCCAAGACTCAGAAGCAGACAGGTACATCAAATGTTCAGCCAGTGGAAAGAGGTTTTCCTGCCTAAAGATTCTATAGAGAGTAGAAATTAGTTTATGAGAAGAGCTGGAGGGAGTCATCAGTTGGCAGATGATCTTGAAAGCATATATATCAGCTAGAAAGAGTTACATACCTGAGAGCTTTTAGTCAAAAACTCCAAAATGTCATCAATGTTTTGGGTTTTTTCTTTCTACTCCATGATTCATAATGTGAAACTCTAGAACTCAGAATTACAATGTATTTTCAGCCAAAGGTATTGGAACTATATTGTGCCATTTTCCCTGTCCCTTCTGAGGGATTAACCCTATATGACTTCCAGTTAGATCTTTTTGAACCATCAGTTCTACAACACAGAGCATGAGAATGAATATGGGATAGGCAGTCGATAGTCTTTACCAGGGTAAGGTTGAGGGTTTTTTTATTTGTTTGTTTGTTTTTTGTTGTTTGTTTTTCATTTTTTGAGACTTTATTACTTATTTAAGAGAGAGAGCATGTGAGCACAAGCATGAGAAGGGGGAGGGGTTTAGGAAGGGGTAGAGGGAGAGGGAGAGGGAGAGGCAGACTACCCATTGAGCAGGGAGTCCAGACATGGGGCTCAATCCCAGGGCCCTGGGATCATGACCGGAGCTGAAGGTAGACACTTAACTGGCTGAGCCATCCGGGGGCCCCAAGGCATTCTTTTATTTGTTTTTTTAATATGTAATTTTTTTTAATTGCAAAAGCTTGTCAAAAGTTGTCAGGGAAGGTGAGAGCTTTGACCCACCTTACCTGATGCTCAGCATATCTGAGGAGAGATCCTCTAGCACTGCAGTTTTTGTTTGATGTTCCATTAGCCACTGTATTAGGTTTTTTGTTTTTTTTTTTAAGATTTTATTTATTTATTTGACAGAGATAGAGATCACAAGTAGGCAGAGAGGCACACAGAGAGAGAGGGGAAACAGGCTCCTCACTGAGCAGAGAGCCTGATGCAGGGCTTGATCCCAGGACCCTAAGATCTTGACCTGAGCTGAAGGCAGAAGCTTGATCCACTGAGCCACAAGGCACCCTGCCACTATATTAGTTTTTGATGTCGTGTTCCATGAGTCATTACTTGCACGTAATACCCTGTGCTCAACACAACAGGTTAATATCCTTAATATCCATCACCCTGTTACCCCATCCTCCAACCCCCCTCTCCTCTGAAACCCTCAGTTTGTTTCCCAGGGTCCAGATTTCCCTCCCTTCTCCCTTTCCCTATGGTCCTCCATGCTATTGCTTATGTTCCACATATGAGTGAAACTATATGACAATTGTCTTTCTCTGCTTGACTTACTTCACTTAGCATAATACCCTCCAGTTCCATGCATATCAGTGCAAATGGTGGGTATCCTCTTCCTATAGCTGAATAATATTCCATTGTATATATGTGCCACATCTTCTTTATCTATTCATTTGTTGATGGGCATCTCAGCTCCTTCCACAGTTTGGTTATTGTGGGCAATGTCGCTATGAATATTGGGATGCATATGCCCCTTCTTTTCACTACACCTGTATCTTTGGGGTAAATACCCAGTAAGCAATCGCTGGGTCATAGGGTAGCCCACCCAGCCGCCCCAAGACATTCTTGTTTAGAAAGCACTGAACTGGAGCAGGGAAGTGCTGAGGAAGCATTATGAAAACAATAACTGACAGATTTTGTTAACAATTGTATGTAAGATGACTGTTTATTTTTTTTAAAAAGGTATAGACACATGATTATTTTTAGCCTATTGAATGAAAGAGCTGAGGTATCCTCAAACCAAATAGTTTTAGATAGACTCTGGAAATGGGAAACATAAGAGATTACTTGAGAAGACAATCCCGAACATTTGTTAATGAAGAATACGAGTCAAAGGAGTTTGTGCCAGGGGTGGGAAAGAAAGAGACAGAGAATCTAGATTTGCATTTAGTTAGTGGTCATTTAGTTGTTTAAATTCCAAAGACTATGGTGCAATTGGGAAAAATGAAGAAATCACAAATCTTTGAAAAAGGAAGAAGGCAAAGATGCTTAAGAGGGAAAGACACATGAATAGCAGTTTCTTTTTTATATATATATATAATAAATTTTGTAACAGTAATTAGAATGGGTCCATCTCCTCTGAGACTACAAAGACAGCTGCAGAAGTGGAAACATAATCGGCCTGGACTTCCCTCCAGCATGTGTACATGTGCATCCTCACAACACACACACACACGCACACACACACACACAGATGTACACTTTCTCCATCTTAGTTAACTGGCACCCCATTCATCCATACTCAGAATGTAGGGATCATCTTTCTTTCTCCTCCTCACCACTTGTACCTAAGCAGCAGCAATTCCTGTGAGCATTGCACCCAAAATACTTCTCGAATTTGGCCATTTTTACTTCACTACTGCTACCGTCCTTGTTCAAACCTCCAACATCTCTTACTAGGTCTACTACAATAGTATTGTTTTCAAGCATAATTAATATGCAGTGTCATACTAGTTTCAGTTTGTGCAATATAATGATTCAGTAATTCTTTACATTACTCAGTGCTCTTCATGAAATGTGTCCTCTTTAATCTCCATCACCTATTTCACCTGCCACACCCCAGCCCACTTCCCCTAAGGCAACCATTGGTTTGTTCTCTGTATTTAAGACTCTGTATTTTACCCAATCACTGAACTCTTATCTCTCACAACATATCTCTTCCTGAAAACTACAGTGATCTTTCAAAGAGTACAAATCAGATTATGCAACTCACATGCTCAAAACTGTTCGATAGCTTTTGTGGCACCTGACTGGTGTAGTTGGTTGAGCATCCAACTCCTGGTTTTGGCTCAGGTCATGATTTCAGGGTCGTCAAACTGACCCCCACTTCTGGCTCCACACACTGTGTGGAGTCCACTTGGAATGCTCTCCCTTTGCTCCCTCCTTCAATCTCTCTCTCTCTCTCTCGCAAATAAATAAACTGTTTTTAAAAATTGCAAACAACTAGCTCAATATGATTTGGAAATTAGGGAGTAGTTTCATTCTAAGTAATAGCTATGGTATTACTATGGTTAGAAGAGATAAATGTATATGTTTACCCTCTGTAAATATTTAATATTCTCTTGTTATTATAAAATTCTGTAGGAGATATCACCTATACTGATGACACCCATATTAACTGGAACATATACTCTTTGCATGAAGACTAAAACAACCAAATAGAATCCTGTGTTTGAGGGGCCCTTGGGTGGCTCAGCCAGTTAAGCATTGGACTCTTGAACTCTTGGTTTTGGCTCAGGTCATGACCTCAGGGTTGGGAAATCCAGCTCTTTCTCTACTTCATGCTCAGCAGGGAGTCTGCTGGAAGATGCCCTCCCTCTCTCCCTGGCCCCACTCACTTTCTCTCTTTCTCTCTCAAATAAATAAATCTCAAAAGAAAAAAAAAAAGAATCATGTGTTTGATATCCAGGAATAAAAGAGTTTTTGAAAACATTAGTGAATGAATGTGAAGAAGCTGTAAAAGCACAGTTCATTTACTTTGCTCAGTATGGGCACAAACATGCTATGGTCTGCAATACTTTTTATCCACAGACAATTGATTATAAACTCATTTTAACTTTCCAAAGTTACTTGAGCTAAGGACAGCTATAAATTTCAGCACATTACAGGATATATCTAATTCCCTGGTTTGAACAGTTTTGAAAGAAAAAAGTATAACAGAATAAAGGAAATTGAGGGAATAAAACATAATTTCCACTTAGCAATAATCTAAAGGTTAAATAGGTTAGAACTAAAGATTTGAATTCATTTCCCAGAACAGTGCTTTATGACCAAAACAAACCTGAGACCACCACTTAACTGCAAAGAAAAGTCAAGAAGAGATCTAGTCATTAATCATCCTGAATAAACAGTGCTTTTAAAGGTCCTGATTGGCACTGCTGGCATACATTTTGTCCCTAGAAATATGCCTCAGATTTCTATCATACACCTACTTAACTTAATTCAATGCCTGACCACTTGAAGATTTAATATCTGAGAACAGAAATTGGTAAAAACAAATTCTGAATCTCAGAAGACACCAAATAGCCATGGGAACATTTTGTGGACTTTCTCCTAGTTTCAGTGTGAAAATCTTTGTTATTTCATCTATTAGGAAGGTCCAAGAAATTTGAAATAATTGGTTCTTTTTAACTGACCAATGCTACATATAACTGGTTTCAAAGTTTAACAAATTATATCTGTCTTAGTCTATTTCTTAGTAACAGATTTCCATGGAAAATATAAGGCCATGCTATTTACTTAAATCAAACAGTCACAGAATTGAAACTTATATTTTAGGCAATTTCTGAATGACATGGGTTGATTAGTACTCTCCCATAAATTTATACAATCATGCCTTTTATAGCATTTTTTTCTTGTATTTATTTCCATGTTTACTAATGTTTCATAGAATTCTGTCCTTCACAGGCTTAAGAAAAAAGAAATGGGCAATTCTTGGGACTTTAGCTTTTTCCTTCCAAAAATATCTAATCTCCTTCTTATGTATAGCAGCAGGTAACATCTGACTATAGCATGCCAGATACTATTTTGATTTGTTTTTTATTCCTATTCACCTCATTTTCCATTAAAATACAATACACAAACCTTGCGCAAAAACCTGTAACTTCAATAAATTGACCCAAAAAACCGATAACATCATTACCATAAGTGACAAGAACTGATACGCTGTCATACCATATTTTGGCAATTTATATATTGAAAGCCTCAGTTTATCCAATATAATGGGTATTTATTGAACACCAAATACATGTTTAGTGTTGGTTAAAAGTTAAATGAGGCATTTATCCTGTTTTCAGAATCCCACAATCTAGCCAATGAAACAGATCTCCACATATGTGTTGACCAGACCTGTAAATCATAATCCTTTGACATGAAACATTCATATATGATCTAAAGTCTAAAGAAAATTGAGTTCTAATTTTGGCTTAGTCATCAACTGTTTGTCTAAAAAGTGACCCTCAACTTTCTTCTATGTGATAAAAATAATATTTGTCCTCAACAACCTTCAAACATTAATCAAGATGTATGGGTTCCTTTGTATACTCAACATATCAAATGCTTAAGGGTAGAGTTCACCATCAAATTACACATATTACGCTCACTGGAAAAAGATGATATTGATACACAAATTATTCATATCATTATGTATGCAAATATTATTATATGCCTTATGTTACTATTTTAATATACACAAGTCAAGTAATATATGCAATAATAATGCAAATCATTGCTATCCACAATGGAAGGGTAAACCACTATCTAACATTCAGCAGAAGTTATTTTCATTGAATCAAGTTAGTAGGAAATCCTCACTAAAAGGTTTAAGCTTTAGAAGCTTTAAGCTTCTAAAAAAAAAAAAATAGAAATGGAAATAATAGGACTGCCATTATGTAAATGAGATAGGACCGGGAAGCACAGGGCATGTAAAAATAACAGGGAATGCAACCTTATCAACCAGAATATCTATGATATATTCTTTCTAATGAATGACATGGGCCTTTATCATATGAACAAAATTGAGTGCAAATTTTGTAGTTATTCAGGAAAAATAAGTGGCTACCATTGCGACATACACATCACATGGCACATGTGTTAGTTCCTTCTTATTTTCTTACACGTGTTACTTCTTAATTAAAAATGCCATGAAGTACTTACAGTACTTACATTAAGGGAACACATGTTTGAAGGAGATGACCATTTTGACCATTATTTTGCTATTGCCATGTCATGCAAATGTCTTCTTTCTTAACTTTATTTTAAATTCCAAAGTTGAATTTGTTGATGGAAAACAAGAAGCAAAAGGTTCTGTTTGTGGAAATAGAAAGGAGTGTACATGAGGGGCAGAGTGTGTTTTGCTTGGCAGTTCTTTTGCTACCATTTTGTTTTTGTTTTTAGTGCTGGAGGGCAGCAAATTGGCAGGTGTAAATAAGGCTCTAGCTAGTTTCATACTGTATTTACAATCAGTTATTATGGGTTAAAATGTCTGTAGTGCATAGGGAATTAGGCATGCAACTTCTGTTAAGCATGAGGGAAGCTTAATGTCTAATTTCAAACATTGCATGAATACACTCCATCAGCCTAATCTTGTAATTATTTTTACCAACTCTTATAAAGTGTACACAAATGGATTATTTTATACTTGCATCACGTTGGAAATTTTGAATAGACGTTTTTGTCTCTATAATTCTAATGTAGCCTGTCATTTTCCATAATAACAAAAAACTGGTAGGTAAGAAATAAATATTCCTCTACAATGAACTTGAGAAAAAGAGAGAGATTCCCTAGTTTAAAAGATAGTTTGTTTTATGGTATCCATAGAGCACACTGTTAGAACTTCTAATTTTTGAAAATTTTTGAAAATAAAAAATAGCTATTTGCCTATCTAGTTTGATGTAAAATGGAATAAATTTTATGATATAGTTTGCACTTTACTAGGATTTGCATGTACCACATGTCAAATCATGTCCCAGAAATATAGCAACTACTAGCAGAGAAAGCCCAATGTCACATGATTATACAAGCACAAAGGTTATAACGTTTGTGCAGATATTGCTTTTTAATAAAGAATTTAACAAAGACTCTCCATTTCAAGGAAAGGAAAGTAAGAATAGCTTCATAAAAAATTCAGAGTAGACAACATTTCCACAATACACTGATCTGTAGCAACTTTTTTGAAAGCTCCTGGAAGCATGAATTCCCCATGTCTCTATATTTGCTCTGTGCATTCAGACAAAGAGCTAGGATAATCTTGACTTTGAGGAGGAACAGTGGAAAAAGATGATAGAGAGGGGTATGAAATAAATAATAAATAAATAAGTGACTGTTGAATAAAACAATTAGTTTTGCCCCAGGCTTCTGCAATAGCTTATGAATTCTTACTAGCATTAGTTTACAGCTGTAACTTCAGGATATAATAAGAGACTGAATCTTATACAGGCAATGAAACAGATGATCAAATTCACAAGGGATTGTGTCAGGCTTTTTCCAGTACTAAAGAAACATATTAATCCTTGTCACTGTTTTCAGAAACGCTGTGACAGAAATAAACCTGTACTGTAACTTGGCCCTTTTAATGAGCTTCTGGAGTGTGGGCTTTCCACTCAGCACCTGAAAAACACAACAAAACACCTTTTATATTAAAGATGTGAGGTTTGCTGCTGGCTAAATTTGTACACAGAAGTCTATAAACCAGTGCTCAGCCAGCTGGGAAGCAAGAAAGCAAATTCAGATTCTGCCATGAACTTCACAGACCAATTATCTACTTGGAATCATGGGAGTTTAACAAACAAATACCAGCCCCTGCTGAGCCTTTTCAGGCCAGCAGCTTATGGGTGATTCAGTTGCATCCGAGGCTTTTAGACTGATCAATTCTTAATCACAAAGCGCAAAAATTATTCTCAGACTCATGTCAGTTTCTTTGGACACGTTTGTTAACAATCTGCTTCAAATCATTTTTTTAAAAGAAACTGCAGACACTGTTTTTATTGACTCCCCACTTGTAAAATGTTTATAGCTTGTTAATTTATATTTACCCCTTTACTTTTGCCTGCAAATCAACATCACTTAGCACAGTTTGGTTACACTTTGTCCAAAGGAAATTACAGAAGCCTGCTATGGGGCTAAAATGAAGGAAAGCTGCGGAAAATCAATACACTGCTGATTAAACAGATCGTAGCAAATTCACGGCTGTATGCTACAGCATGGAGACATCAGTGTGATGCCTATCTAGCAGCTAATGTGCTTTCAGTCAGGTGAAGAAAATTTCAGAATAAGGAAAAATCACTCAGAAAAACAAGAACTACCTTACATAAGAATGTATGTGCTTATATGAAACCTACATTTTGTGTAAAGTAGTATTTCACTTGAGGAAGAAATAGGATGCATTTATTTTGCGAAAGAAAGCACTGCAGTATCTATATTATGACATTTACCCTTTGTATTATGAAAGGAAGTAATGCCACTGCGAGATACCACCTATCTGCTGCCACGAGTCTTAAGGTTTTTTTCCCCCCTTTTTATGAAATATTGGGTTTATCGATGTTTTCTTGTATAATTTCAATGTGACAATAATCAAATGACTGAAAGGTAAATTATTGGTAGAGGATGTTCCGAAAGTCACAATAATATCCACTGAAAATATTCTAAGCAATTCAGAAAGAATCATTTAGTTTCCAATTTTCGAGTAGAAGAAAAAACATGAACTAGAGCAGGCATAAAAAGGAATAGAGTTCATACATAATTTTTTTAATGTATTGGGAATAGGTAATATTGACACAACACAATTATAAAGACCAACAGTTGTTTGTAAGTCATAGACAAAGGCAACATTGGGATTACAGGGAAGAATTAAGGTGTCCTGACTAAAGCAAAGGTACTCTGAGTTAAGTCATAAACTTTCATTTCCTATGCTACCCAATTCGTGGAATCTGCACACCAAATACTTTGAAGACTGTCGGAAAATAAGCAAATCCTACAGACTGTTTATGAGGTGGTCCCTATTTGAATCCAACTCGAAGTACACTGTATTGCATGTGAGGTAAGGAAATGAGAAACAAACAAACAAAAGTTTAAATACAAGCTTTCTGGAAAAGTGTAATAGAAGAAATTTTGTTTCAACCTTTTGTTAGGCTTTTTAGTTGACATACACATTTGTCTATTTCGAGTACTGCAATGCTATAGCAAGATTTTTTTTTTTTTTAAACTAGATATACGAGGGTGAAATTTGTGGCTCTACTTATCATTGTTCATTCAGGATAGCTGTAGCTTTGATACGTTATGGTATTCTGGCAGATAAATTTCAGTAGTAAATCCTTATACCGAAAAATATACTTGAGAAAATTATGTTCTATACACAAAAGCCAACTTTAGTTTCAATCTCTGTTGTTTTTAATTCTCTCTCTTTCAAAATATCAAAGTCTTTCAAATGGTAACATGGTTAAGTTCTTTGCCAAATCCCATGTGTTAAAATGAAGGTGTTTTTGAGTCATCAAAGCTTATAAAAAGACCTTTAACAAGTAAACAGCTTTTCTCTTTTTTTTTTTTTTAACTGGAAGATGTGGTATAAGAAAACACATTCATGGACACCATATGTGAACGAAGTTTCATCCCAAGATTTTGAGATTTTTGAGAATTCCTAGAAAATGAGAGATTTAAATTTATAGTCTGAAGAAGCTCAGTCAGTGACACTATTTTCCTACAGATACATGTATATGATTTATACTGACTCATACTGATTTATATGTATATATAAAACCCAAGGTGGTTATCTTTTGGTTATTCTGTTTAAAAATCTTTGATAATCTTGTTTAGGACAAAAGAGGCCATCAACAGTTCAAGAACATGAAAAATAATACTCTTATAATGTAATGTAAATATTAACTTACTCTTTTGCTTGTGGTAAACTATCAATTTTTTCACAAGTAAGTTTCAAAAACAGATCATTTATACTTAAATAGTTATATTTTGTGATATTAAGAGAATAAAGCAATAGGTACCAATGGGAAGAGCTAGTATTTTAGAAAATACAATATGACACTCATGTTTGATATACATATTGGTTTGCTAGGTTAATTGTGCTCTTGAGTATGTATTTTAAGATTTTCTTTCTTTGTGCCATTGAAGGAAAACTAAAATTGAAGTGACAGAATAGAAGGAGATAATGGCCAGACTGGATAAAGCAAGTATAAACTTCTGAGCAAAAATTATTTTCTAAGTCTCACAGTTTCTGAAGATATTTTCACATTTCTGTAGTTCCAATAAGCTAACAAATGGTTGTTGGTAAACATGCTTTACTTTATTTAAAGTCCGTGCACTGTAGAAATCTGAGAGTTGGCAGGGGTTTGAATACCCTTTGGTAGAAACCCACTTTTTCTTATTAATACATGGTAATTTATCACCCATTAAGTATATGATCCCTCTGGAAAAAAATGGATGCACATTGCTCTCTAGACCATAATTTCAGTGTTCATGATATTAATCTTTAATTAAATTACAGTTATTTTAGAAATGTATATCCTTAATTAAATTATACCATGCGCTTAAAGAAGAAATGGCTACAGCACGATTAAAACATGTTTAAAATGTACCACTGAATTTTGAATGCTATCTGTCATCCCCAAAGTATGACTAACCAGGCTTGAGAAATGACTAGAAAGTCAACTGAAAAATTGCCAAGTAAAATTGTTTGGCTCTTTAGAGAACTGTGCATTAAAATTTTGGACAGTTTCTCCATTAAATCTAAATATACTTTTTACAGTATATACAGTATTATATTTCTAAATTAATTGCCATACTCCCATTTGTTAAAGAATTTCACTCCATGTGAAAAGCAAAGTCTCACTAGATGTGAATTTTACACTGTGCTAGATCAATCCCAATACCAGTAAATGGATATTATTAAACAGCATGGGGTAGTGCAAACTGGGAAAGAAAACTTGTAGTGTGCTGCCTTTGAGCAGACCTGGCTTGCATGCTGTGACAGGGCAATTGTCGACATGCTTTTTCATGCCAATCTGCAGCTTTTTCAACTCTAGATGCTATGGCAACCAGGGTTTAACAGACTAAGCAGCTAACAAGCTTCCCTGATGGAATTGTCTGGTTGTGTGATTGCCTTGTCTTAGGGAAAATATAAAATAGAATGAAGACGCTTGTGGACATTTGTCAAACTGATTATAATTTGGACAGTTGAATCATAATTGTCTGTTGTGTACTGTACAGGAGTGACATATGCTATTTTCCACGTTTCTTGCAGAGTACACCATTGCATTCCCGCATAGGCTGTTTCCCTTGGGAACAATGGGTCCTGGTTGCTGTGGGTCTGGTGCAACATGGCAGTCCGCATCTCACACCACATCATCTGGGAAAGAAAAGAACAGTGAACAGTTCTAATTTTTCTTCTCTTTGAAAGGCTTGTGTTTGATTTGAACCATATTTGGAGATGAAGATAATGAACACAAGTTGATGTGAAAAGATATTTCCCTTTTATAAAATGTTCGTGTTCATGGGGTAAGTTGTAGATCAAAATATGCAGGTGAATTAATTTGTTATTTATGATTGGGCATAATTTTAGTTCTTTGGGAATATTGATTTTTTAAATTTGCAACCACTTAAACATGTATTTGTGTCACCAATCATATGCATAATTTAAAACACTGAGGAAATAATCAAGCTTCTCTGATGGAATGGTCTTGTTTTAATACTGCCTTGTCCTACTGAAAATGAATAGAAGATAGTCTCTTTATTGTTTTAAATAATTAAAAGCCTACTAATAAAATTTCAGTCTCTTTAAACAGTCAAAGGCATTGTATTTTCAAGATCACTTGCTACCAAATCTTTATTTTCTTGAATGGAATCCATTTTTAAAAAAAAAAATTAAAAGAACAAACACTTCAAATGAAATGTGAATTTTCATAAAGCAAAATCTAGGTTTCCACTCTATAGACAGATATATTAAATGCAATTAACTATTTTGCCAGACAACCTTACTGATTATTTTATAGAACGCTGTGAAATAGATTATTTTGTACTTGGAAAAAATCAATGTTATGTCATGGGGATGAAAATTTGATGATATTTTCAATAGGCTCTGAATTAGTTGAGGTTGAAGTATAAGTTGAGGATAAGAAGATTTTTGGCAAGTGCACAGCCAGGGTGCAAATGATTATGTTAGCATATTCATCATGGCCACATCTCATCAACCACGGAGTTCTGATGGTTTTTTGTTTTCTTATTTCAATTTTGAAATACTTCGATTGATGTACTTGCTTTGAGATGCCAAGGTCTTCAGGAAAAGTAGGGTTCTTCCTTCCTCTGTTTCAGAAGAATGGGTAACAATCCAAGTTGCCTTTTAAAAAAACCTTCAGAGCCACATACAATGACTTATGTCTACATGGTGCAATTCCTAGAAAAGGTCCATCTCTAGTTTGAGAGACCTATTCTTTTTCTTAAACAGAAAGATCTCAGTGTGAGAACACCTTCTTCTATGATGAGTGGTGCACCCAAGAAGGGTGAGAAATGGAATTGGGAACATTTTGCTCTCTTCATAAAGAACCTTTTCTAGCCCAAGTTGTAAAAAATATTTTTGCTGAGTTATGGTGTACTGAAATTAATAAGCTAAGAATTACTGCCATAACACCTTATATGAGTATCAATCATTTTTCACAAAAATAGTCTTTATTTACTGGGATACCGAGGTCTTACCCTCTAATTCTTAGTTTTGAAATTAGCTTCTTTTATGAGTCACCTCTGTGCTGGCCACCTTCCTGTTGTCAGCTAGTGTTGCACTGGAGAGACCTCTGTTCCATTCATTGCCCTGAAGAATGTCACTTTTTCCTTATCCAATGGGGAGCTTAAATTGAGTCACATGCTACATTAATGTCACCAGAAATTAAGGAAAATCCTTTATCTTCAGTGGAATGAGAATTTTGATTTTACTATTTCTTTTGAATATCAAGGATTCAGATTTGATAGATTTTACTTTTGAGTTCATTAAAACTTTTTTTTGTTCCGTAGATTCACATGTACAACATGATAGATGGTCAGTACTTTGGAGTTTAAAGAACTATGCTTGAAAGTGAAGTCATTCTTTCAGTCACTACAGACCGGAGGTGAGAATCAGGGTGCTTTATGTTAGTTCAATGACAACTTCTCAGAGGATAAAGAAATTATGGTTTATGGTGCAAGTATTTTCTTTCCCATTTAGGAAATAAAGGCATATAAGGAGATGTTATTTACTCAGGTACTAAAGTAAATTCCAGCAATGTACAGAGATCAACCTTACTTTGTGAAACATTTTGTATCTACAAAATGTGTTTTATATCACTGTTTGGAGTTACCATCTATCATCTGAAATATGCAAAAGACTTGTAAGCCCATTTTAAAGCTTTGAATAAAATGAAAACCTTGAGTTTATGTATTTACTCCAGAGGATACCTAATTACTAAAAGATGCATTGTTTTTAGATGTCTCCCTTTTTTATTCCTAAACTTCACCAGGAATTATAATACGCCATTAGTTCTATAACATTAAGGTCAATTCCCCATTTTGAAAGGCACCATTAAGTGACACCATCCACATAGTCTCTTATAGGGACTTTTTGGTGAAAAACCTTATCATTCTTCTATTAAACTAAGGCAATAAATTGTGCCATTTATAATGAAAACATCATATGGAAGTCATTAATGTTTTAGTATAAATTAGTTTCGACCATTATCATCTTGGTAATATTACCAAAGTCCCACTTGGAGCTCTGTAGAGGGCCTCCTCCAATTCCTTATTCAGCCACTTACTTCTATGCAAAATTCACATCCTGAGGGACAACAGGGGTGGGCACATCAGAGAAAGGCAGTAATGATGGTGATTTGATATTCCTCCCAAGCATCTTATGAGTACCTGACTTCTGTGAAGTGAGCAAAGATGTGAAACTTGTTCTTGGAAACAAGCGTATCTCCTCCTCGAGTGTGTCAGAATGGGAATTTTGAGGAGAAGATGGTGTGTGCAATAACAAGTATGCACTAAGACCCACATGTGCAAATGCGACTATTCTCATAGCCTCAGGCAAGCAATGTGATAATTCAATTTTGAGTCATTTTATCCCATAAGGTAGAGTTGGACTGCAGTGATATTCACTTAGATTACTAGACCTCTATCAACCAAGAGAGGCTAATGCTCTATTGTGGAAACCTGTGACATTATTAAGGAGGAGCACTAAGTGTTGCACATAAACAACTAATCTTGGGACGCTCCATCAAAAACTAATGATGTAGTTTATGGTGACTAGCATAACACAATTAAAAAAAAAAAAAAGTCCTTGTTTTAAGTTCCACATTTTTCCAGTAATAGACTGAGTGCATATTTTAAATAAATTTTCATTTTGTGTAAAATCTTCAGTTGAGCTAACCTTTCTAAAATATATCATATGGAGAAAAGTTATTATTTTTTTCTCCTAGAGTATAGAATAAGCTTTCTTGGCTACACACTGCTGCTTAGCCCCTTGGCAAGTTCTCTCAATCACAAGAATTTCGACCCTTGTTGAAGAGTTTAGTATATCAGTGAAACTAATTTGGTAGAGAATCTTTTGAGGATTCTGACCAATTTGGAGGATTCTGGCACATTTGGAGTGATACTGGAGGACACTGTTGGGAGATGGGTTAATATTGAGGACAGAGGTCTGGAGAGGCAGGGAGAATACTCGGGGACACAACCACAGAAGTAGCTACCTGCCTTTCTTTTCTCATAAACCTCAGAATGATTAACAGTTATATATCTTCAATCAGATTCAGAAATATTGAAGCAGTGTCTGACATTTCTAGCTCTGAAATTTACCCCCATACAACATTCAGCCTCTTTCTGAGATTCTTCTCCCTTTGAAGTGAGTAGGGGTTAAAAAGAAAATCTTTCTTTATTATTCTTAAAATAATTTGCTAAAAAAAAAATTGGGAAGTGATTTTAAAATATCACCCAGTAGTAATAGTGGTATGTTTTTTTGTTTTTAACTTACTTTTTAAAATTTTTTATTTTATTTATTTATTTGACAGAGAGACAAAGAGACAAAGCACAAGCAGAGGGAACAGCAGGCAGAGGGAAGGGAGAAGCAGGCTCCTGTGGGACTCGATCCCAGGACCCTGGAATTAACCTGAACCGAAGGCAGATGCTTAACTGATTGAGCCACCCAGGCTCAGTTTTTAACTTTCAAAACTCTTTTTCCTTCCAAAGAACAAAAACAGAATTAATGTAATAATAATAATATTAAGCATAAACATGTTAATGAAAACAGCTAACATTTAATCAGCACTTACTATATTCTGGGTTTCCTTTTAATGACTTTAATGTAATCCTTCCCACAATCCTCAAGGATGGTATTATCCTTTCTAGTATGTAGATGATGAAACTGAGGCATTAGAGAAGTTACTGATTTGCTCAATGTCATACATCTAGTAAGTGTAGACCAGGTGTCTTAACCCAGTGTATCTGACTCTGGTGCCAGAACTCTTACCTAGTAGAAATCTTCTCTCGGTAACTCAAAAGCCCTATTCTAATCCCAGATACTTATGAGTAGATTTCATTGTGTGCATTTACTACCAGTATTACACTCAATGATGATGGCAAAGTTTGTGTCCTGATGTCAGTTGACTGTGTGTCCTTGATGCTTATTCTTATGTAGAACACTTTAAAGAGTACTATACAGAGTGCAGTTTAGGAAAGTCAATCCTAAAACTGTATCAATATAATTATACTGATGTGGCATGATGATAATACCATTTTTTGCGTACACACAGTGTTCCTGCTATTGGGCTAGGTGCTTCAGTGATGCTTATGCCAAATACCATAAAGGAGGTATTAGGGTTTCCCTATTTGTGTGTAACACTGAAGCATAAAGAAATTTTCACACAAAATTAGTAAATAACTAGAAATGAGTTTCTAACCAAGGTATAACTGAAGACATAGCTTTCTCCCAAGATTTATTGTACTTGAACCTAAGGGATTTTATATTAATAGAATTCAAAAACTGTAGAAATGAGAATTTAAAACTTTCTCCAGTCTTATTGGTGGTAAAGCTAAAAGGAGAGATGAAGACATTAGTGACTTCACAGAGGTAATATAGATTCAGTCTTTTATCTTTACCCCATAGTATGGGTGACAACGTACACAGAAGATGTTAAAAAAAAGGTAGTTACCTTTATTATATACTGATCTTGTTCTGGAGTCTAAGCCCTGTTGTTAAAAGAAACACGTTTTAGTTTGTTAATTATAGCTCATTTCTTCCTGTCTAAACCAGTTGTCATGGTTGTAAAACGTGTCCGTGTATTCTTTTGAAGGGATACTTTTTCTTCAAAAGATGGAACCTAATTTCCCTTTCTTGAACTTAAGCTGGCTTAAGGACTTGCTTCGAAAGTAAAGAATATGGTGGAATTGACAATGTGTAACTTCTGAATTTAAGACATAAAGGCATTGTAGTTTCCTCTTTGCTCTTTCTCTGGTGTCACTCACTTTGAGGGAAGCCAAGTGCCATGTTATGAGGATACTCAAAAGCCATAGAGAGACCCATGTGGCAAGAAACTGAGGCCTTTAGCCAATAGTTAGTGAGAACTAAGGCCTCCTGCCAACAGCCATGTGAATGAGCTTGGAAGCAGATCCTGAAGCCCGAATCAAGACTTCAGAAGACAGAAGCCTTGGCTGACATTTTGTTTGCAATCTTATGTGAGACCCAGAGCCAGAAGCACCCAGCTAAGCCATTCTGAAATTACTGAGCCATATATATTTTGAGATAATAAGTGTTTGTTGTTTTAAACCACTAAGGTTTGGTGTAATTTGTTGCACAGCAATACATAATTAATATAGTAGTCTCTGTGAGGTAACATTCGCTCAATTTTAAATTCAAACTACCTGACAGGTTTAGCTCTCCCTAGTTCTTCAAAGAGTGTCTCCTTCCCTATCTACTTTTCAAGATGGAAGCTTAGAAAGAGGAAATATGGCAATGGATATGTTTTGTACTGTTCTCTAAGGCTCTGCCGCCTATGCTGAGGGGACCCTTTTTCTACCTGGACACTTTTTTCCAATGAAGTTCACTAAGGAACTGGTCCCATTTGAACATCATTCTAGACTCTCCTTCTGATGGTGAACTTGGTCACAATGCACCATCAGTCTTTGCTGTGTCCATCGACCTGCTTTGATCTACTTGTACTTTCAGCTATTGAGGATATGAAAACTTTGGATGCCTACATATCAGGTAAGGACCCTAAGGAACCTGATGCTCTACCCCCACAAACTGTTCCTAACCCGTCGCACTTGAAGCACCATACTTTCAGTGCCCTATTTGATGTGGAGTTTGACAAAGATTCTTGAAATTTTCCAAGGATACCTCCAGAGGACATAGGAACAAATTCTTTCACTGGGAATCCCTTAAAATTTTCTTCATAAAATGTGAAACACTTGAAGCAGCATAAATGCCCACACATAGGAAAGTAACTGAATAAACTATGGTATATCTACATAATGGAGTACTATGCATCTATGAATAAGCATAAGAAAGGCCTTTTCAGGATATATTGTTCTGTGATAAAAGCAAAAATCATCTATAGTATATGACCATCTAAGAAAGAATGAGAGAATATACACACATCTGCTCATTTGTGGAAAGGACACATAGGAAGGAAAAACAGAAACAAAAATGATTGGTTACATACAGGGGTGTGTATAATGGGAACACGGTATAGGGTTGAAGAAGATGCAATACTTTTGCGAATGAACATTTTTTTAATATCTTTTATTTTTAGAACCAATGGTATTGTTTTACATTCATCCCAAATAAATAAATGATTGACTAAACCAGGATGTGAGTAGAACCCGGAATGGAAACAAACATACCAAGTGAACCCAACTGTATTATAAATGGATAAAATAACCACAGTGAAGTGGGTGGGGATAAAGGAAGGGACGTAAGTAACTTCAGAAAGCAGTATTCTGACTAAAGTAACACTAAAAACAAACAAAAACCAAGCTTTCCAAAAATATTGTTCTCTGTATAGTATATTTGGTCTAACATGGGTATACATTAGCAATTCTGAAACAATTTATGTTCATACTAGGTTTGAACAATGAGAAAATATATATGACAAAAACCATGTTTCTCATTGTCAGAGAAGGAGGTTGCAAATGAAAATGAGGGAAAACTGAAATGAGCTGTGTGTGTCATGTTAAGTTAGAATAAAAGGTATCAGTATGAACTGATACTTTTTCATTTATATATAGATGGATACAGGAATAAACAGGCATAATCATGTGTTATTTTACATAAATATATTTATTAACACTGTTCTCCGAGAGGGCCTAGAAACCATGACACCCCAAGTAGCAATGAGCACACTTAGCTTTTGAATCTTGTACTGTAAATGTCATTTTCCAATGAAAGGGACCAGGTCTCCTTAGAGAAATGGCTGACATCAGGAAGGACCAGCACAGGGAAAAGAGAAGATGAGAATGGAATGTTTTGAGGTAACAGGAAGTACTAATAAAATGATAGAGGCATCTCAAAAAACCCACATGAAACACATTCAAAGAGCTCCCAATGACTGAAGTTGGGCCAATTGTAGAACAACTCAAATAATGCTAGAATTGAATTTGAATTTGTGCCTGTAGATTAAAATAATTATCAATGATTCCACACAGATATATAAATGGAAAAGTAACTAGATAAAAGCACTCTCTTTTTTTTTTAATTTTTTATTTTTTATAAAAATATATTTTTATCCCCAGGGGTACAGGTCTGTGAATCACCAGGTTTACATACTTCACAGCACACACCAAAGCACATACCCTCCCCAATGTCCATAATCCCACCCCCTTCTCCCAAACCCCCTCCCCCCAGCAACCAGCACTCTCTTTTATAGTAGAATATGTATTAATAAATCTATAAGAAGTAAGGGATAGAAAATCACTATCACTATTAAACGAACACTACAGTAATATTTGTTGTACCTACCCATCTATATACATGTTGTTCAAACCATCAGTGACTGCTAAAATTAGTGAGGGATACAAAATAGGGTACTTACATAGTTTTAAAGTGTTTCCTCATCATATACTAGTTACAAAGTAAAATATTAAAATTTAATTTTAATTAAATTTGGCAGACACAATCTAGCCATGTGATCAAAGTTAACATTATCATCAGTAATAAGATGCAATGTCATCATATACCCCATTAGATGATGTATTGAGAAGGATATAACATCACTCACCACTTCAGTTTTATTTTTGGCAAAAAAATTGCAACATCTAACTTGTAACTCTAAAGTGTAACATCTAAAATTGTAACTCTAATTACAAGAAAGCATAAAATAAACAAAGATTGAGGGACATTCTAAAAAATAACTGGCATGTACTTTCCCAAAGTGTTAAGAACATGAAATACTGAGGAACTGTCACAGATTGAAGAACCTTAAAGTGACATGACAACTAAATGCAATATGGGACCCTGGATTGGGTCCGGACCAGAAAAAAAGATATTTGGGAAAAACTGGCAAAATTCTAATAAGGTCTGTATATTAGTTAATAATATGGTATCACTGTTAGTTTCTTGGTTTTACTTTACATTAAACTACGTTTACAGACGATGATCACATTTGGGAAGCTGGGTGAAGAGTACACAAGAATTCTCTGTACTGTTTACACAACTCTTCTGTAAGTCTATGTTATTTTTTTTTATGTTAAAAAAAAAAAACTTGGCAGAAGTCAAAGTAGTGAATTTGCGTCAGCTAAAATAATCCAAGTATTCAGAGAGAATGCTTTCAATGTGTGTCAAGGTTAGTTACTTCCAATGGTATGAAAAACAGTATCATGTCAATTGAATCACCACAAGTTATACTAGTGTTCTGGCCAAACTGAAATAAATATTCCATAAGACTGCGTGTGCGTGCACGCGCGCGCGCGCGCGCACACACACACACACACACACACACACACCCCTTCTGTTATATACCACTCTTGGCTCCCCTACACTCTCTGGAGAATGGGGGAATAGTAAGAAAGGATTTTTTAAAAATTAACATATAATGTATTATTCGCCCCAGGAATACAGGTCTGTGAGTCATCAGGCTTACACACTTCACATCACTCACCATCGCACATACCCTCCCCAATATCCATAACCTGCCACCCTATTCCTACCTCTCCCACCCCCAACAACCGTGTTTGTTTCATGAGATTAAGAGTCATAATCTTATGGTTTGTCTCCCTCCCAATCCCACCTTGCTTCATTTCCGCACCCTCGCCAGGACCCACTACCCTGCCTCTCAAATTCTTCATATCAGAGAGATCACAAGATAATTGTCAGAAAGGATGTTCTTAATTGACTTCATGCCTTTTTCTTCATTCTTTCTCAACTTCCTCTCCTAGGGATTGGAGGCTTTTTAAAATTTCCCAGTCCTGAAGAAACTGCCTCCTTCCATGCCCTGCTCCATCCTTAGGTGGCATTCACTTTATCCTTTCCTGGGACAAAGCAGCAAAAGTGGTGCAGGGAAGAAAACCCATATATGAGTACCTCTCAAGATGCACAGAGATATACTTAAAAATAGTACCCCTGGCATACATACAGACTGCTTCGTACATTTAATACCTGATTATCCTCCTGAGTTCATTCCCTGAAGTTTAACTTTATCTTCCCGGTTACACTGTAATGTCCTTGAAGGCCAGATTGAGATCTTACACATCATTTGAATCCCCATAGCATGCAACAAACACTAACCAGTCAGTGCATATTATGTTGACTGTTTGAAGTAGATGGTCACAAATAATTTGGGGTACAGTATTAAAGAAGTGTGGAGGGCTGATTTCTGAAGAGCAAAAGTGCATGGTTCGACTTCCCGCTTGGTTTTGAAAGGTTTGCCACTCCTATGGAACAGTGCTCATTGTCCACTTTAAGTACACCTCTTTACAAAGGTTTTCAGCTATGGAAAAGCATCAGACATACCCTCTATTTAAAGATCATACATATTATAAATAACTTCAGGATCTTCTATGGGAAGATGACAAATAAAATATGTTGTAGTTTGAGGGCATATGGTTGAAAAAGCTATTCATGACCTGAAGTTATTCATGCTTCAAAAAATTTTTGGAAAAAAAACCCCCACAATTTCTATCATAAGAATCCTAATTCCAGCCTTTGAAATGTGAGCAATTTAAAGAAATTTTCATTTAAATATAAGATGGGATCAAAAGGATCAAAAGGTGATGGTGGACAAATAGCATAATACACATGACGACTTTAATATTGAAGTTTGTTGAGAAATCAAAGCCTTAGAGTCAAATCTATAGGCATTTTTGGAGGTAGAGAGGAGAGAAATCTGAAAATATTTACTTTAAAAATATGATTTTATGTTCTAACTTTTATAACTTCTGAAGTATAATTTTTTGTGTATCTGCTGAGATGCTAAGATTGAACTTATATTTTTTACAGGATTATATACTATAAGTCTTACTGAAAATTCTACATTCACACTGATCAGAAATGGTGAACTATTTGCTGGAAAAAAGAGATCTCATTTTTAAGGTATCTGTTACTTTTGATAAATAGTCTTGAGAATATTGCTATTTTTTTTTGTAAAAACTTTTGTTGCAAGATTACATCATAGGTGGGCAATAGTGATTTTCCTTCCAATGTTTCTTATTTTGGAGTTAGAGTTTACTGTAAAAACACAACTTCTGGACAATTTAACTTAGGGTGAATAGTTGCAATTTGTATATTTATTGTATTTTAAAAGACAAAACAATTGTTAATTGCTTGTGAAATTCTCTCACCCAATTATGGGTGGTTATGTTTGAGAAAAAGAAAACATTTTAGCTTTACTGGGTATTGTTTGTGCATGAGAATAGCAGTGTCAATCCCAGAACAATTATTAGGTGTTCCTTCAACTGAGAGACACTGTCCCTCTATCTTGTATCTTTGGTAGCCAACTGAATGTACATCAGATATTTTTATTGCTAAATGTTACAAAGCAACATTTAACATTATAAACGTTATTACTGATAATGAAGAAATAATTTGCCATTACTGTTTTTAGACTTAGAAAGAGATGGACTATTACTATGTTGAAGGTATAATTAACTAAATTAACTAAACAGAATTAATTAACTAAACAGAAAAGAGACATAGTTGGGTGGGGACAGAATCTGAAAAACAATAAATTATTCAGCATATTCCTAGTAGGAGAAACAAGTGCACCCTTGTGTCAGTTGATCAAGGAGTTTATACTCAAGATGGAAAACAAGTAATGAAAAGACAACATTGTTTATATAACATAAGGATGATGAATGGTGGTAGCTAACATACACTAAAGGCTTACTATGTGCCTGACACTATGTTAAGTCCTTTTTATACATGATCTTATCTAATATTTTATATGGTCCCAGTATAACATGAAAGCTGCTTTCAAAGAGTTTTCTGGGGAAAAAAAAAAAACAAAACACCAAAAAAAAAACCCTCATTTGTTTCATGATTTTGATTGCACTGTTAACAGAAGCAGAAAGTGTAATTCTTTTATATGATGTTTAAGTTATCCACTCTGTATTTGAGAATTAGGTTTTGATTGTCAATGAAACTGTTTAAGAGTGAGTTCATTCTTGTATTAAAAATTAATTTTTCTAAAATGATAACTTCAGCATAAACATTTGATTGGAATGTCTACTTTTTTTTTTAAAAAAAGATTTTATTTATTCATTCAACAGAGAGAGATCACAAGCAGGCAGAGAGGCAGGCAGAGAGAGAGGAAGGGAAGCAGGCTCCCTGCTGAAGAGAGAGCCTGATGCAACGCTCAATCCCAGGACCCTGGGATCATGACCTGAGCTGAAGGCAGAAGCTTTAACCCACTGAGCCACCCAGGCACCTCTGGAATGTCTATTTTTAATATTCAAGAAATAGGTAAAACAATATGTTAGATTTGCTATTAAATAAAAATTTAGAGAAAAACGTACTTAAAATTACACATTCGAAGTAAACAAGTCCCCAAATAAGTTTTATTTAGCTTACAAAAAATTGAATCAATCTAAGTTGAATGATTATCAGATTCAGATTTCTGATTATCAGAAATAACAGTATCAATATCTTCATTTTCAATAACAGCAATACAGTTATAAATGTGTTTTATATTCCTAAAAGTTCTTTAATTTCAAAAGGTTTAGTCATCCTGCCTCAAATTGCATGAATTTGTATGCGTCCTTTATTTATGATTTTTAGATAAGCTTTCTCTTGATTATTATCCGATATGTATTATGTACTATGCAAATGCTCATAAAATAGTTGTAAGCAACAGGGATTGGTTTTAATTTTCAAGCTCTTCTGAGATATGCAACTGAACAATTTATATTTTAAAGATAGTTTTGTCATATTATAGATATCAAAATTCTCCTTTCATACAAGAGTATTTTCTTGCAACATCTACTCAACTCAGTCTGTTATTTCCTAGTTTGTGAGTGTTAGCAAAAATGTCACACTGAGTTAAATGGATTTCTTATTTACTCTGGTAAAATATATATGAAGGACATAATGAAGCCAATAAACATGTTAAAAATGATAACTAAATTGTATTTTAGTGTTTAATATATGCCAGGCATTGTTACATGGATTTTATCAGGTAAATCTAATCTTCTCTGGTAGTTAAAGTTATCATCATCATCACATTTTATAAATAAGGGAAGGTATTTAGAGAGGTGAAACAATTTTCCTAAGGTGAGACATAGTAAAAATGCTAGAACGGGATTTAAATCCAAGCAGTTAAATCCTAGCTCTAGGGTACATGCTAGAGTATAACATCTTATTGAATATACCCAAGATAAAGTCATTCTAATGCTCAGATGAGATACACTCATCAAGTTACTACATAAACAGAGCCCCTGTTGATGTTACAGTGTTATCAGGGGCAACTAAAAGCTTTGGGTAGATTCTAAAAAGGTTGATCTCTTATTCCCAACAAGTTGCATTCATACCAAATAGGGACACTTTTTCCATCAGTAGATGATGTTTTAGGGCAGCTATTCAAAAATGGTAGTTTTGGTGAAATGCGTCTGGGAGAGTCTGGGCAGAGTGATTCGGCAAACTCCAGCGATGCTTGATCATGTCTACTTTTGTGTATATGCTATCCCAGAAATCAGAATTAGTTTCAAATCTTCCTCAGATTTGGGTCTGCCTCCTTTGGACCAGACCAATTAAGACAATATGAAATCTTAGGAGGACATTTCAAATATGCTAATTCTGAACCAATTTCTTAGAAATAGTATGGTATCCAGTTTATATTCAAAATGCGTAACATTAATGCTCATCCTCCTTTAAGTAAATTCCGTGTTCAAACTGTCCCATTTTTCTCTTCAGGGCTTCTTTGCCTGAAACCAGTTGTGCATCTGAATAATAGAAATAACTTCAGAGTGTAATTTGTTGACATTAATAATTCATGCACTGCAGGTGTGTTAGCAAAGAAAAATAAGTTAGCAACAAGTTTGAGGTTTAGAGACTCAACAATAAGATAAACATCCTTTGAAAGTTCTTGGTTATATGCTTAAGAATCTACAGTGGACTCCTCCTGTAGGGTAGTTTAACCTCTAGGTACTGGGCCTGGGCTTAATTTAGGATAATTCAGGCTGAATGCCCTCCAGAACAAATATCTGATCTCTTCTGAGAGCAGCGTTAGAAAGAGTCTTCACATTTGGTTAAACATGGATGGCAGGCGGTAAGAAATGGAGCATAGTGATGTAATGGCTTGAGGAGGGAAGTAGAAACCTACTCAAGATCTATTCAAGAAAGAGATATTACAAACACACTTCAAAGATCACATGCTGGAGTGTCTGAAATATCTTAGAGCTCAGGAATAAAAAATGATGGAAAACTCTTAGGCTGCTTCTGTTTGTGAAAACCCCTGCTGCCAAATTCCACCCACTTCTGTGGCACTCTCCCCAAGTAAATAAGTTTTGTTTCTATAAGTAGGAATTCCTTTCCACTGTCATTAAATACATTCTTGCTAAAAATTGGGAAGACGGACTTGTATTTTGAGATTGAGATTAAAACATGATTGAATTTAATGACACTTTAAAATGATAACTTTAACAAATTCGTCATTCAGTACTGAGATCTACTTGTGTTTTTTATTCAGTTATGTTGTATCAATAGTAAATAACAAGTTAGCAACAGTAAATAAAGCAAAGGTAAATAAATATTTGATAAGTTAGATAAGCCTGTAATTAGTTTGATGATATAAGAAGGCAAAGGGGAAGAGCTACCTAATATTACGTTTATGTTCTATTTTTTCACTATAGGTAAGTCAGTTTCATATTATTGTTTTAAAGATGTTATTTATTTATTTGACAGAGAGAGATCACAAGTAGGCAGAGAGGCAGGCAGAGAGGAGGAAACAGGCTCCCTGCTGAGCAGAGACCCCGCTCCCCCCATGCTGGGCTCGTGGGATCATGACCTGAGCCGAAGGCAGAGGCTTTAACCCACTGAGCCACCCAGGCACCCCCAGTTTCATATTATTAATATGAACATTTTATCACAGATATTATAAGTTTGTAACGGAATATAAGTATGTGATAGAATTTTTTTTTGCTTGTTTTTTGTTTTTTTTGGAGAGAGGAGAGAGAGCACGAGTGGAAGTGGGAGGTCGAGGTGGGCCAGAGAGAGGGAGAGAGAGAGAGAGATAATCTTAAGCAGGTTCCATGCTTAGCACAACACAGGGCTTGAACCCAGAACCCTGGGACTATGACCTGGGCTGAAATCAAGAGTTGGACGCTTAACTGAGCTACCCAGGAGCCCCAATATAAATTTTTTTTAAAGATTTTATTATTTATTTGACAGAGAGAGATCACAAATAGGCAGAGAGGCAGGCAGAGAGAGAGGAGAAACAGGCTCCCCGCCGAGCAGAGAGCCTGATGCGGGACTCGATCCCAGGACCCTGAGATCATGACCTGAGCCGAAGGCAGCAGCCCAACCCACTGAGCCACCCAGGTGCCCCCCCCAATATAAATTTTTTAATAGAAAGATGCATATTTCTCAATTAATGTTTGACAAGAAGTGGTCATATGGTTTTCCAAGTTAGCATCAATTGGGTCCTTTTTGAGAAATAGTCTCTGTATGTTCATCAAGAAAAACGCTTGAAATTTCCAATGTAAATAAACTGTAAATTTTTTAAAAATCCTAATGTAGGACTGAAATAATTCCGTTTCAATTGATCAAACTAATTCAATCAGTCAATCAACAAGCACCTGTAGCATACACGTTCTTTCCTGACACTGTATATGATGACAAGAATGCAGCCATCTGGGAGGGACATGGTCCTTGCCTCTGTGAAGCTGGCAATACAGACTGGCTACTTGATCTACTTTACCTTCAAGCAGGAGTAAAATAAAGCCTTGTAGGTCTTCAATACACGCTGCTTAATAAATAGCATGGATTGGGGCGCCTGAGTGGCTCAGTGGATTAAAGCCACTGCCTTCAGCTCAGGTCATGATCCCAGGGTCCTGGGATCGAGCCCCACATCAGGCTCTCTACTCAACAGGGAGCCTGCTTCCTTCTCTCTCTCTGCCTGCCTCTCTGCCTACTTGTGATCTCTCTCTGTCTGTCAAATAAATAAATAAATAAATAAATAAAATCTTTAAAAAAATAAAAAATAAATAGCATGGATTGTATACTGAAAAAAAGTATTTGAGACTTTTTGAATTATAAGTTTTTAGGTATATTGGTGCCATGAAAAGGGTTAAAATTATACAAACTTCTCATTTGATAATTTTAAAATAGCAGTATTAAAATATCTTTGTAACAGTCTGGAGAAAATTAAAATGTACAAATACAGTTTTCATCACTTGAAAATTCAACTTGTACGAGGTTCTCTGAAGAAGCTGGTCTACAATGAGCCCATGCAATATCAATGTGCTCAGTGATAGAGAAGATGGTAATTGTGTACTAAGGGAATTTAGGCTGTATTTTGATGATGTGGTCAATTACTTGGCCTTTGTGAACATTCATAGAGTAATTGGTTTTATTTAATAAGTCCATTTATGAAAATAGCCACTGTTGTACATTGGTGCTTATCAAAAGCATTTTTCCTTGAAGAGACTGCACATGCAAAGTACCAAACTACCAATTAATGTAATTTGTTGAGAGCTATTTTTCTTTCTGTACCATCAAGGCATTAGCTATCAAAGGTGAATGGTAAAATATCCAGCCCAAAATGGGTTGTATGGCTACCCCAACAACTTAAACAAAGAGAGTAAGAGAGAACACATATGCTACATTTATCCAGATTTTCCCTTTAACTGAAGCTTTTAAACTAAGATTGATAGAAAACAGTGTTTAGGAAGAAATAATGCACACTGATTTATATAAAATGCTATTCGCTGTATTTTCTTTTTGTATTAGCTTTAATGAATAGATATGCCTTTTTATTTTGTGGTACCCTACCATTAAATGATACCATCATTTTTTTTTTCTGCCTAAATAAATTCAAATTCTTGTCACCTACTATCTGTACAGGAAAATTTGAGACATTATTCCTAATTGAGATTTTTACTGAATATGTTTTAAAGATAAATTTGTTTTATTCTTTCACCCACTATTTAAAAGGATTTTCACATTTTTATCTTCTAAAGGAATTGTCAATGAGAAACTAAAACTGCATAGACTATACATTAAAATCACTTTAGTTTTTAAGCTGTCATGAACTGTTTCAAAAAATGCTAAGTTGCTATTGTTTAATGTCTGTCATTTTATAATGCTTTAGAAGTTATCTATCCTGTAAAATTATTAACTGATGCTAAAATTGCCTTGTAAGTATTAGGACAATAGCAATTTTGTAACAGCTGGGACACTGCCAATGTAAGATAAGTACATTTTGCTCTGTAGATTCATAAAGTGCTTTGAAATGGTTTGTAACTGATGGATGGATGCATTTTCTAAGTGTAGAAAGCAATATTTTGTAGAAGGAAATGGCTTGAAAGCTGACACACATGCATGCAAATGCCATTCTCTTCAGTAAGTAATTTGCTTTTTCTTTCAAAAGCATAAATGGCATAGTTAGACACATTATTTTGTATATTGCACATAACAATACAAGATGCACAAAAACAGCAAGTACAAAACATTTCATATTGATAGAAGAACCCATGGCTGTGGTATATGATTAGCATAAATGTATACACACTGAAGTAATGCCTTCAGGATTAAAAAGTGAAACTGAAAAAAAATAGGAAAGTTCTACTAAACTTCAGGAATGACAATATTTATTATGTTTTCCCTCTTTTAACTTCATTGTGCTACTTGATTGGAATGCTAGATCACTTTAAATGGATATATTTTCCTTAAAGTACTAAATATTAATCATGCTGCCTCTGCAAGGCTACAAAGCTATCATATCGTTCAGCACACGTACTTAGGATGGCTAACATTTTCTAGCTTTCTAAAGATAAAAGTGAACAACAGCTTTTCCTGAACCACAAGTGCTCACATAAGACTAGTTTTTGTCAAGTTAAAATTGTTCTGTGGCCTGAATTGGATGTTTAAAATTTTTAAAAATACAGTTACTGTTGTTTCTTGAGTACCAGAACACACAGGCAGAAAGTATCTAACCGATCAATATTCCTATCATGAATTTCTGGAGGCCTGTACAAAGAAGACCAAGTTTGAAATGTCTTTTAGAAACATGTGGTTTAAAACCTCCCTTAGCAACTCTGTATTTATTAAAGAACACAAACTTTGGAGCCAGGTTGATTGGGTCTGAGTCCTGGAATCAACGTTATTAATCTTATGAACTTAGGCCAGGCCTGACACTTTGCTAAGCTCCAGTTTCCTGCTATATATGACATGAAAAAAGTAATGTCCACTTCTCAAAGTGGTTATGAGGAGCAAATCTATATCAGGTACTTCTGTACAGTGTCAGGCACTCAGCCCTTGGTAAGTCCGAGCTTTTGCATATGAAATTATTATTGTCAAACCTCCATCAGTAACCACATTATTATTTTGTTTGCTGTATCAATAAAGAATTCTCTCAGTTCTTTAAAATGTCCTCAGTTTCTTCTTTGATTTGGACAGTTTCTGTGAAAATCACTTATATTAACTTAACTCATTAATGCATATGGTTAGAGAGGAAACCATACCCTCAAACTTTAACATGCTTTTAATTTGAATTAATGAATCCATTTTTTCCTCTTTGATATGCATTTCTTTCAACATGTTCCAAGGAAATGTAGAAATGAATAACACCTAGTGGTTTGGGTAGTACTGTGGATGACAGTAAGGCAAAATTTCCCATCTGTACTTTGGAATGTGCCCCTTGTTGGGTGTTTTTCTCAGAGGTCAGAGATTAGAGCACCTGGACATCTTTGGAGCCATCAGTCAGTAGAAGATGTTATACAGCATGAATTAATTGATTAATAGGCCTGAAACTTAGTGAAATTCTCTACCTTCTCATAAGGTGCATTCATGAGTTACCTGGAAGATTTTGTCACGAAGATATGCCAGAGGAATGCTTTTAGGGCACAGATGTTTACATCTGAGTTATTTCCACTTGAGGCCTCTGATGGGACTCTTTAATGGGAAAGACTCCTGACATAAGAATGGAAACAAATACTGGTCCTTTGATTGAATATTTTACAGGTCAATTTTGAAGACTTATAATTTTATGGATTTTATAAAACATACAGTTTACTGAATAGCTATAATATTTCATGTTTAAGAAATTTTGTCTTTTATTCATGCACTTTCTTATTTTATTTTGTTATACCTTTAACTCTTGGTTAGGAAGTCTGTGTTTATACATAGTTTCAGTTAGAGCTGTGCCACTCAGTGTTTACAGTATCACATGTGTCATTATAACTGTACTCCCCCAAATCCTTCATGTGTTCAAAGGACCAAGCATTTTCCTAACTAGCTTCATGTCAGATGGCGGTCATATAAATTCATTACCGTAAGCCCAAAGCTCCTCAGGAAATAGCAATGGTGTTTAGTGACATCCTTGATTATGGTCCTAGAAATGGGCTCTTTCTTTACCTTTGACTCCATGAGCTGGGAATGCTTTCGGGATAACCTATAATAATGTGATTTAAGGCCATAGTTGTTGATGCTTATATTAAACCTTTTACTATTGTGTGAAGTAAGTGTTGACAAGAAGGTTAATGGCAGATGTTCTAGTCAGATAAACTAGTTTTGTGTTCTGTGATCCCTTGTCTTTTTTTAATTTTTTTAAAAGATTTTATTTATTTATTTGACAGAGAAAGAGATCACAAGCAGGCAGAGAGGCAGGCAGAGGGAGAGAGAGAAGCAGGCTCCCTGCTGAGCAGAGGGCCCGACGTGGGGCTCGATCCCAGGACCTGGGATCATGACCTGAGCTGAAGGCAGAGGCTTAACCCACCGAGCCACCCAGGCGCCCCCCTTGTCTTTATGTCATATAACTTAATACATTTTTGTAGGAGTTGGATAAATGACTCTCTACTCCCTACCATAAAGAAGGAAAGGATAGGCATTCTTCTACATGTTGTCCATAAGATCTTAATTCGTAAGCTTGCAGAACTCTGACTTACAAGCTGATCCTCTTCTGTATTTATTTCCAAAAAAAAAAAAAAATAGTGCTACCAAATTGCTATTATTTTACTCAAAAATGCATCCTGAGGGGTGCCTGGGTGACTCAGTCAGTTAAGCATCCAGTTAAGCATCCGACTCTTGATCTCAGCACTGGGCTTCACACTGGGCACAGAGCCTATTACATGATAGATAAATAAATACATAACTTGAAAATCTTTTATTGATGCACATAGTTTTATTTCACTCATTTTGGCCACTGCATGGTGTGGATAAACAATATCTCTACTGATAGATATTTAGGTTTTTTTACAATTTTGTGCTACAATGCTGCAATGAACTCCTCATATGTGTCCTCTAGTGTATATGTGTAGATTTTTACTTAGGGTGCATAAGAAATTTTACTAGTTTATGTAGATTCTGTCAAATTGCCCTTTCAATTTATACTCTCATATTTGGATAACATAATACTTATTTCTGTATGTATTAGACATAAGGGAGCTCAACTTTTTTTTTTTTTTAAGATTTATTTGATAGAGATCACAAGCAGGCAGAGAGGCAGACAGAGAGAAGAGGAAGCAGGCTCCCTGCTGAGCAGAGAGCCCAATGAGGGGCTCAATCCCAGGACCCTGAGATCATGACCAGAGCCGAAGGCACAGGCTTTAACTCACTGAGCCACCCAGGCACCCCAAGGGAGCTCAACTTTTTAATTCTTGCTAATCTGATGATAATATATCCTCTCTTGGGGGTGCCTGGGTGGCTCAGTCGTTTAAGTGTCCGACTGTTATTTCAGCTCAGGTCATGTCATGATCTCAGGGTCCTGGGATCGAAGCCTTCTGTTGGGCTTTGTGCTCAGTAGGGAGTCTGCTTGAAGATTCTCTCTCACCTTTCCCCCAGTTCTCTCTTTCAAATAAATAAATCTCAAAAAAAGATCCTCTTTCTTTTAACTTATATTTACCTTTTTACCATTAATCATCTTTCATATGTTTATTTGACATTTGTATTAATTCTTCTGTGATTTTCCTATTCACATTATTCGCATATTTTTCTGTGTTAGGACACCCTACAAATGAATAGGAAAAAACTATCACTCAGTTGCACATCTTTATTATTGGACTATATGTGTTTTCACCTTTGACAACAATTGGAGTCCTGTTGAACCATACAGACTGCCTTTAATTTGTTAGGTATAATTGAATTCTCTATACTTCAAAACCTGTCTTAAAGCTTGTTTTTTTGTGATAAAATATGTTTGGAAATTTAGTATTAAATATTTAATCCCTTTCATTACATATAGACACTTAAAATTTTACCTTTGGGTTATGCCAGTCCTTCAGAGAGATTTCTACATGGGTTGCATTCTTTTGGGCTACTATGGCCTGAATTGAAGGCAATTATTTTTTAAAAGGGTCCCATAAAAGGTATTACTTTAATGTTATAATTGTAACATCTATAGAAAAATTATGGCTTCAATCATACTGTCAAGTTCATGATCACTAACGGTAAAACTATTTTTCAAATCTTATCATAAATAAATATATATTTTCTGAAATCATTGCTTTTTAAAAACTGCCCATTGTTTAAGTTTGTTTCCTTCTTCACCCTAGCTACCAGAAAGCTAAAAGCAAAATTTATAGCCCATCAGAAGATAGGTCCAAAGGAATTATTAAGACACCTAATATAGGGGCGCCTGGGTGGCTCAGTTGGTTGAGCAACTGCCTTCGGCTCAGGTCATGATCCCAGACTTCCAGGATCGAGTCCTCCTGCATCGGGCTCCCAGCTCCTTGGGGAGTCTGCTTCTCCCTCTGACCTTCTCCTCTCTCATGCTCTCTCACTCATTCTCCCTCAAATAAATAAATAAAATCTTTAAAAAAAGGACACCTAATATATTTTTTTAAAGTTTTGTATACTTATTTTCCCTGTCATAATTTCCTTCCTTTTTTTTTTTTTTTACAAAGTTGTAAGTTATGTAAAGTTTTTGCAAATGAGGTTTCTGTAAGTATATAGATACAACCTGCTTTTAAACAGATGTTATACTGAAATTCACATTCAATATTGTGCCAAAGCTTTAATGTTTTGGCTCATGTTTGAATTTTTTATTTTTTATATAAAAGAATTTTATATTTTATATTCTTTTATATAAAAGAAGGAAATATCAATTATTAAATAGAAAGAATATTAAAAAAAGAATAGCTTTGTTTTTACACTTAGTATATTTACCTTTTAATGATAGGTTAGTTAAGGTTTAAAAAAGTGGCCAAGGTTTGGGTTCATTGATGTTATAAAATGACTAAAAATTTGCTTGGTCATGGAACTATTTTCTTTCATAAACACACTGGCTCAGTTATTATTTAATAAAATAAATATTTTACAAATATGAAAATCAACTATTAATAAATAATGATTTGCAGTAATAGAAAATAGATTTTAGGACTAGTTACTATAGGTGATTATTGGGGACTGAATTGTGTTCTCCTAAAAGACATGTTAAATCTTAAATCCTAGTACTTGTGAATGTGAGCATATTTAGAAACAGGTAATGTAGATGTGAACAAGTCAGGATGAGGTCATAATGGATGAATGGAGTCCTTGTAAGAAGATGGAAATCTGGACATAGACACATGAAGAAGGCCATGTGTCAGAGATAGGAGTGATATATCTACAAGCCAAGGAATTGCAAGCCAAGGATTGCAACTACCAGAAGCAAGAAGATGCAAGGAGAGATCCTCATCTAGAGCCTCTGGAGAGAACCCATTCTTGTCAACAACTTAATTTTGGATTTCTAGCCTCTAGAATTGGGAGAGAATATCTGTTGCTTTGAGCCATCTAAGGTTGTGGTAATTTGTTATGGCAGTCCTAGGAAACTCACCACAGTCATTACTTCTGGATATAATTATATTACAATCCAATGCTTAAGAGAATGTATTAAGGACTAGTAATATTTTGTGTACTCCTCTTTGTTTCTATATAAGTGAAATCATAAAAGATGCATGTGAGGGACGCCTGGGTGGCTCGGTTGGTTGGACGACTGCCTTCAGCTCAGGTCATGATCCCAGACTTCCAGGATCAAGTCCCGCATCGGGCTCCCAGCTCCACGGGGAGTCTGCTTCTCTCTCTGACCTTCTCCTCACTCATGTTCTTTCTCACTGTCTCTCTCTCAAATAAATAAATAAAATCTTAAAGAAAAAAAAAAAGATGCATGTGAATAATGAGACTAAAATGTTAAATTCTGATACACACAAAAGTCAATTAGACTGGAAATTTGGAAGAAAATTTATTTTATGAGTAAATGTCAAAAGAGCTTCTATGTTCAAATTATAAAGAATGTATTAGGAAAAATATGTAAATTTAGGTCAGAAAGGTATCTGATCTCCAGTAATGAAGGTTAATTGTCATATTTTTAGTAAAGTGAATATTGTACTTTTAATGCTAACAAGGGTTTTGTCCACAATAGGACAAAAATAATTTATATTATTTTTAGTTCTGTATTGACATTAAAAAAAAAAAACACTGAAGCTTTTCTTTACTATCAGTTGACTGTTCAAAGAGTTTATTATAGTTTTTACTTAATCACTAGGGTCCAAAGCTGTCATGGGCTATTCTCAAGTGTCATAAATGCAATTCTACTGCTATGTAAGTAAGGAACTGCATGACTGACAATGTCAATACTTGAGTGACCCTTATTACTTTTGAAAGACTGATACTATTGAGCTTATAAAGATAATGATTTAAAGAAGCATCAATCTCTCACTGGTTACTAGAATATGTTAATAGCTTTTGGAGAGAAAATAAATAGTATTTATTAATTATTATTTTCAGAATACAAAGATATAATATTTTATGGTCATATATAAAGCTACCCTGGATAGATGATTTTGTCACTTCAGTAAGTATGGAATTTTTATGTCCAGGATGGTTTCTGTTTCCCTAAAAATTTATGTAAGACATACCATAGTTGTTCTTTGCCTCAGGTACTTTTAACTTCTTCACAATGCATCCCAGCCATAAAACTCATTAATCAAATTAGATGGAAGAAGACAAGTTTCCCATGGCTTGATCTTAAGTTGTATTCATGATGATTAATCATTGCACAACAGGGGTGAGGTCAATGGAAACCTGCCTTTCTCACAGTCCACCATTTAAGTTCAAAGAGACAACCAATAGCAGAGTAATGGTCTAGCAAGAATGCTTTTAAAAATGGTTCATAGTAAGAAACCTCCAAATTTTCTTTAGAAAATATCAGTGAATAATAGTTTACTTTCTTCCTTGGGATTTTTAGCTATTTTTTCTATGGAGAGGCTCATTACTTTTAGATGCTCTCTTAAAAATTTTTCATACATATATCCAGCTTACTAACAGTTTTTGCATTATTTCATAAGAAGAAGGTTTTATTATAAAAGCGATTCTGCCACTTTACCTTATATTAGTATCTCATAGTTGTGTAGCACTTATAGATTTCAAAGTGTTAACTACTCTGTTCCTAAATTTGATGACATTTTTTCTTTTACTTTTTGTGACGAGTTCTTAGAGATTCATAGTTGAGAAATAATTTTGAACAGACATTAGATTGGCCACAGTCTGGATTACTCAACAGTTCTGACACAATAGGATAAATAACAAATCAAAAGTTAAAGATGATACACTTAATATCTATGCATTTCATTATATGTAAATTTAACTTCAATTTTAAAAATCTACATGTGAAGATTAATTCTCTATTAACAAAAGTTTGATATGGAAAAATGAGAGATTAAAATTTTAAAATATTATCATTTATTACATATTCCCAGGCACTTTATAAATGATGGCCTGATTTCCTTGCAACATATGCCATTCTGAAATAATAGAGACATTTGTTTGCAAAATAGCAATTACTACAATTATTTTCATGGAGAGATCCAGAAAAATAAGGGCCTTTGTGATAGAGTACTTAACACCTCTCTAACTTCATTCTTCATGCTCTCTCTGTGCTCCCATATTATCAAATAACATTCTTATATTTATTTATTCTTTTATTCTTTCTACATTATCACATGCCTTAACGTCACTGTTATATAACTGTCTATGCAATAATCTTGGCTTCAAATATTCACCTTCTAGGAAGTTTCCCTGTCAACATTTTCCTTTTTCTCAGTCTGTATCTTACTTCATCTATCAGCAGATTTCAATGTGGATCACTCCTCCCTCCTTTGAAGAAAATTCATTCCTACTGTGACACTCTGTCCTGATTTTTCTTTTGTCCACTTCTTTTCAGTCTTTGTTTTTTAAAGAGATTTTTTATTTATTTGAGAGAGAGAGAGGGAGAGTGAGCATGAGAAAAAGAGAGAGAACCAGAGGGAGGAGGAGAAGTAGGAGAAAGAGAAGCAGACTCCCCACTGAGCAGGGAGGGAGCCAGATACAGACTCAATTCTGGGACCCTATCTTTACATTCACTCTTACTCTTCTTTTTCAATTTTTGGTGATTCTACTTCTCAAGCATCTGATAACTTCTTTTTGAGATTCTCCTTATCTATTCATGAATGTTGGAAACAGACATCCTGTATTCAAATTCCAAACTTAACACTTACTAGCTGTGCAACTTTGGGCAAGTCTCTCATTCTTTTTTCTGCTTCAGTTTTACTCTCTGGAAAATGGGGGTATTAACAAGACCGGTTGCATAGAGAGACCACATAAATAAAATGCTTAGGATAGTGCTTGACACTTGTTAAGTAAGTGTTGTGTTAGTATTAGGGAGGCTTATTATTACACTCTTACACTTTCTTCTTGGAATATTTCCTCTAATGTCACAGCTTTGGTACCATTTTCATGATGATAACAACCAAATGTATATTTACTCTAAACTTTCCACATGGGTTTCCAATACATATTTTTAACTGCAACTTGGTATTTCCACTTGTATGTCAAAAAGCATATCAAACTTCACATGTACAGAATGGAAATCTTTATATCTTTCTTTCAAACCAATTTCATTCTCTGTTTTGACACTACCATCTATTCGATTGCTGAAATAAAGCAACTTGGAGTAGTTCTTCATTCTTTACCTTCTCTTACTTCCACATTCATTCCATCAGCAATTTCTATGTGTTCTACCCTAGTCAAGAGTTTACATCTATCCATGTGTCTGAATCTTTAATTGCAATCAGTCTTGTCAAAGCAACAAGCACTGTGCACCGGGCATTATGTAACAGCAAGTTCTCCTGCCTCCACTCTTGCCCTTTTCAATTCATCCGTATATATCTGCTCTAATAAACCCTCTGAAACATAGGGTATGTCATATAACTGTGCTGAGCACATGGTAGCAGTTCAAGTGATACTTGTTGAATGAATGAATGCATGAATGAATATATGTGTTATTAGTTGGGTGGCATAGAATCTTAATGGTTTTAAAAAAATCAAATATTGTCTTAAGATTAAGAGCTTACTATGAATAAAATAATAGAGTATTATGAGACCGAATAGCCCAGAGATAGGAAATATACTTAAAACGAGATGGCTAAGGAAGTTTACTCTGAGCAGGTGTATTTTAAATAGAGACTTGTACACTAAAAAGGAGCTACTCCAGTGAAGACTGTGTACAAAGAACTCCAGGCAGAAGATCTCTGACAAGGGGAGCCCTTGACTATTTCACAAAACTCAGATGGTCAGTATGCCTAAACCTGTAAGGTAGAAAAGTAGTTTGGAAATTTGGCAGGAGATAGATCTTATTGGATCTTAGTCGGATAAGTAGTAGTGATTTTTTATTAGCTACAACAAGACCGCTGGACATTTCAAGGAGAGGCATTACACAATCCAATTTGTGTTTGCAAAAGATAAGGCCTGGCTTCTTTGTGAAAGGATTGGAAGGAAATGAGTGAAAACAAGGATACCATTGAAGTAGGCCAAAAGAGAAGACAGTCGCCATGGAGATACATTTTGGAGATAAAATTAGGAATCAGGAAGACTTACTGATGCATGGCCACGGAGAATGGGGAAAGGAAACAATCAAGGATAATTGCCAGGTTTCCAGCTTGAGCTACTGTGTAGATATCGGTGCCAATTAATGACCTGGGTAGTGAGAAGTTACATATTTGACCCTGGAGTTTTAAAGTTTGCATTAGAGATATGTTTGAAAATATTAAAGATTTAGATGGCACTTACGGCCAAGGAAATAATTGAAGTGTCCTAGAAAGAAAGTACTGAAGAAGAAGGGAGGAGGAAGTCCAGTTTTTAAAGTCTGATAGAAAGGGGCTATCAAGAGTATTACCACATTTGCCACATTTTTCTACATCAATTCCTTGCACAGTAACATCTTCACAATCTGCTTGGCATACTCCATCATCTGTAACATAAAAAAGGCTCCCTTGAAATAAGCCAATCGGAGAAAGACAACTATCATATGACCTCCCTGATGTGAGGAAGTAAAGATGCAAAGTGGGGGGTAGAAAGAGAATCAATGAAACAAGATGGCATCGTGAGGGAGACAAACCATCAGAGACTCTTAATCTCACAAAACAAACTGAGGGTTGTTAGGGGTTGGGGTGTCGGGAGAGGGTGGTTGGGTTATGGACATTGGGGAGGGTATGTGCTATGGTGAGTGCTGTGAAGTGTGTAAACTTGGTGATTCAAAGACCTGTCTGTACCCCTGAGGCTAAAAATACATTATATGTTTTTTAAAAAAATTTAAAAAATTAAAAAAAATTAAAATTAAAAAAATAAGGCTACCTCTACTGTTACCTCTACCTTAAATAATGATTATTACTTAACCAACATTTATCAAGTGATTATTAGTACCAAATGTACTTGAGTATGTGTGCTGAACACATTATCCCATTTAATCCCTATTAAAATAACTCTGTGACATAGATACTACTATAATATTTTAAAGATAATAAACCTAGGGGCTCCTGGGTGGCTCAGTGGGTTAAAACCTCTGCCTTCAGCTCAGGTCATGATCCCAGGGTCCTGGGATCAAGCCCTGCATCGGGGCTCTCTGCTCAGCAGGGAGCCTGCTTCCTCTTCTCTCTCTTCCTGCTTCTCTGCCTACTTGTGATCTCCATCTGTCAAATAAATAAATAAAATCTTTAAAAAAAATAAAGATGAGAAACCTAAAGTAACTTAAAACTAGTTACCAACCGAAGTGGAAGTTGAGGTCAGGCTGTCAACAGTTTAAATCTATGGATGTAATTTCTACACTGTATTGTTTTATACATATTTGGCATTTTATCTTCACAATGTAGTATATTTTGTATATATATATTAGTATAAATATAACAAAAGAAAACGAATCTAAACAGAAATTCATACCTATTTTTTCTTTGTCTTTCTCTTTTACTAAAATGTGAGCAAGTTGAAGGTAGAATTCATGGGTTACTAAATTTTGTAGCTTTCAGGCCACCATGGTGCCTGATGTATAGCAGATATTATAGATGCTTGTTATAGGAGTAAATGAATACAGATCCTCTATTTTGAGAGCTAATTCATATAAATTTTTAAGTTCTTCAGCTTAATCCCTTGTTTATATATCCTTATATTCACTAATTCAACGTTAGAGGTAGAATCCAATTTCCATAAATGGAATTTAGAATCTAAGCTACGAATAAGTTTATTGGACCTATGCTTTGCTGTGTGCATCTTCTCTCTACCAAAATTACTTTTTCAACGATTACATCACCAAAATATCATGCTGGTTGTTTATTAAATTATTTTATGTAATTTGTTCTAAGTTGTTATTTCATGCAATTTGTTCAAGCCTATCTTTTTTTTCTGGATTCCCCACCATTTTGAAGTAGTCTTCTATTACTAAGAATTTAATTTCATGCTGCTCTCAAGTATCTTGAATGGAGACCAAAATGTGTGTGACTTCTGGAATGGTAAAATACTAATTTTGTATAATTCACCAAAGATAACTGTGTTAAATGTTCCTTGCTGTAAAAATGCAATAGATAAAAGATAAAGAAATATTCTTTTTAAGTAATATTCAGCAAACTACCTCTTATTGTTAGAATTATGAAAGAATATAGTTTAAAATGGACTAGAATTATTCCTGAATTAAAAGATAAATTGTCTCTATTTTCACAATGACTAGTTTCTGCTTCAGAAAAGCTGACATCATTAAATGTTTCACTTTGTCAGGCAATTTCCAGTTTCTGTTATTAAGAAGCTTTCATTGCTTTGACACACTTTCCAAAATGCATACTGTTTTCTCATATAATTGAAACCAAAACACTGCAAAACAAAATGTTTCCATGCAGTGCTTTATTTTACAATCACTAGACTGTACTTATTATTTCAAACGTACAGAGCAACAACTTTTTCTATTTTATTTGTAGGACAGTTTTGCATTCCTCCCCTCCCCCAGGTATACAAAGGTTTAAGCTGGGATTCACAGTTAATGGGCTATTTTTGGATACAGAAGGAAATCATGGAAGGCAATTTTACACCCCTTCAAAGGAGTTTTGATTCTAAAATAAGTTTTAAATTGAACCACCTCATTATTACTTACTCCCTGTTTTGATACCTAAGAATATCTACTCAGCAGTCAAACTTCCTCCTAATCATTCACCCCCCAAAAATGGATCAATATATTCACCATAACTTAACCATTTTTTTTTCTTTCTTTCTTTCTTTTTTTTTTTTTTTTACAGAGAGATCACAAGTAGGCAGAGAGGCAGGCAGAGAGAGAGGGAGGGAAGCAGGCTCCCCGCTGAGCAAACAGCCTGATGCAGGGCTGGATCCCAGGACCCTGAGATCATGACCTGAACAGAAGGCAGAGGCCTAACCCACCGAGCCACCCAGGCGCCCCCTAACCATTTTCTAAAGACACTTTGTATCTGGCAGGAGCTGAGTCACTTTTGATGTTGTATATCCTGTAAGTAACTACATCCCAGCCAGTTCTATTGCCAAGAAACTCAGCATTATCAAACGTTATCTCTTTGATTTTGTATCTCCAGATTTACTAGGATTACCAGCATTACCTCAAATAATCTCCACCTTCCATGTGTTACACTCCATGCCCAAGCTGGACAGCTGTATTTAAGATTATTAAACACATGTATAAAGTCCACTATAAATGCATTTTAGTTAACTTTACCTTGATCCATATCAGAACAATCATATTTTTATTTCTCAGAAAGCTTTTTATTCCCTGCTAATTACAGTGGGTTCAGATTTTCACATAACCCTTAAAAAACCAAACTCTATCGGTTCTCAACATAACTAGACAACAAAGTAGCTCATCTCCTATTTTTAAAATCAAAGGCAGGCACCTGGGTGGCTCAGTTGGTTAAGCATCTGCCTTTGACTCAGTTCATGATCCTAGGGTCCTGGGAAGGAGCCCCACGTAGGGTTCCCTGCTCAGTGGGAAGCCTGCTTCTTCACTCCCTTTCTCACTCTACTCCTTCCACTGCCCTTTCCCTTGTTTGTGCTCTCTCTCTCTCTCCCTAATAAATAAAGTCTTTAATAAAATCAAAGGCAATGAAGTATATTCTGCCCTATTCTATCCTCCTCTTTATTAAAATATTTCTGTGTATTTATGATTTCTATTTCAGATTCTTTCTCAGGAGAAAAGGTCTTCCTTCTCCTTCATGAGCTTGACCATGTCCCTGTGCTCTTGTATATTCCCATTTATCCCCGTTGTGAATTATCTTTCATTGCATCATCAATCTCTCCTCACCAGATCATCATCTTTTATCTACAGAGAGACTAAGGAATCTTCCAGCTTTAACCCACTGAGCCACCCAGGCACCCCAGGAATCTTCCAGCTTAAAAATACTCTGGTTTCTTCCACTGTCTTTGTTTTTTTGCTTTTGTTTTTGTTTTTGTCTTTTTGTCCTGCCAAACTACCTGGGAGACTTGGAACCATTTATAGTTTTCTCTTTTCTGCACATAATTGTCTTTCTTTTCCTACCATTCTTCAGAAACTACTTTCTGGAAAGTGACTAATGACTTCTCTGGAGTATTTCATCTTTTGCCAACCTGTTTTCCATGCTGTGTTTCCTTTAATCTCCAATACCATCTCTTTCAACCTCTCTGATCATTAGTTACCTCTTTTTTCTGTATCTTTTTCTATTCCTGTCCTTTACAGTAGGTGCTTACCATAAACCTATCCTGAGCTCTCTTCTCTTTTCTTCAATGCTTTCTTCCTTCTTTACGTACCATTTCTATGTATATTTATCATTTCTAGGTGTATAATCTCCAAATCACTATCTCCAGGTCTACCTGCCAGGTGAGACTCTCTAGCTATTTGCTGAATCCATAGTACATATATCTGCTTAATGCCTTTTATTCATTAAAGCACTGAAGGCCTTCTATTATCTGCCCATAAAATGAATGCTCTTCACATCACAGTAAGTAGCCCCTTCAGACACTTGACATGTTTAGTCAAATTCAACAATTTTGCCTTTCAGCAAACACTTGTTTCACTCAACAAGTGTTTTTCTTCATTTTCTATTTGCTCCTGCATCATCTTCTCTCTGAAGTACTTATGGCACTTCATGGGTGAGCCCATGTGTCCCCTACTTTGAATTCTCCCTAAGGATGATGGGATATTCTCTTCCTCTGAACTCTCAGTGCTTCTTACCTTCTTCTTGTTTGTGACCTATGCACGACAGTCAAATTTCAACGCTTAAGCACAGAGAGGCTATCAGTTTTACCAGAGAGGCTATCAGTTTTACGTGCTGAATTCTACTGGTATTTTAGCTATTTGTGTTCAGAACTCTGTCTCTGGATCAGTGACTCCTAGAGTCAAGAAAAGGAGTTTTTTTTTTTTTTTTTTTTTACCCAAGTTTTTTTTTTCTTTTTTAAAAGATTTTATTTATTTATTTGACATACAGAGATCAAAAGTAGGCAGAGAGAAAGAGGAGGAAGCAGGCTCCCAACTGAGCAGAGAGCCCGATGTGGGGCTCGATCCCAGGACCCTGAGACCATGACCAGAGTGGAAGGCAGAGGCTTTAACCCACCGAGCCACTCAAGTGCCCTGTTACCCAAGTTTTTATCCCTTCAAACCTTCTGGCAATAGTGCTTTTTCATCTCCTATACAGACATTTAATATAAATATACAGTATACCTAAATACTTGGTTTGCAACACATGAACTTATCACTTAGGTTAGGAAAACAACTTGTCTTCTCTCTCCTCATTCTTACTTATGGAACAACTTTCCAGATATTTCTGCAAATTTGCTATTCTGACTTTATTATTCACCTGCTTACTACTGGGAATGCTGTCAAAATACATCAATACCTACTACCCTTTCCATTAAAAAATTCTGGATATAAAGATGCAGTTAGCTGACTGTGTTATCAAATTCTTCAAATGGAAGAAAAACCCTCCAAAGCATTCTTAACTAATTGGTTACCACTGACTAAGTTCTATAAAGGGATAGGCTGCATTTGCATTCTGTCCAGTAGGACACTTTATGGATGGAGATACTATTTATTTTTTAGGTGAGTACAATATTTTAAGGTTTAATTTTACAATTTAAAGAGTTTTGGTCAATGATACCTTTAAATCAATAAATCCTTAAGATACGTGGAGTGGCCAGTATTGGCTACAGTATCAATGAGCTAACAGGAAAATGCCTCTTAGAGAACAATAATCATGAAGTTTATTACAGGCTTGAAATAAAGTGATAATAAAGGATTTAAAGAAATGAAAAGGTATTTCTGATTGAGATGAATGTAGTAATAAATCCTCAAGGGATGAATATTAAGATGTCATACTGAAAGAAATACATACATGTTTCCAAAGAAAGAGTATGGAGATGCTTTAATTGTGACACATTCTGCAGAAGATAATTTACAAATCTGTGTTGTTTATGTGGGAGAAAAAGCCAAATAAGCTGTTGTACATTAAGAACAAATGATGAAACATTTTCAATCTGAAAAGACAAATCACAAAGGAGCGTTTCTATATACTTATTCTTGATTTATTTGTGAGTTTGAGCACTGACTTTATTTGTAATCATTCCTGGAGTCAACTTGTGTCATTGAGAAATTAAAATAAAAGTCAGTGTATCTTGACTAAGACAAAAACAAATCACTCTTTACTTTTCCAATGGGATACTTTCCAGGAAGTTATATTACTTCTACATTGACATTATAACAAAAATCTTTAAAAGATCATTAGGAAAATAAAAATGAAGTACTTAAAGCTTATAAAAACTGATTGTATTCTTTGGGGTCCTGGGCTAAATGCACAATAGTAAATTGATGACACAGTGGTATTACTTTTAAGAGCTTTGATTTCAAGTATTATATTTCCTAATTTTTAAATATTCTTAGGGCCCATTTCCTTCTCTAACCATCACTCCTTGTAACATTAAACGAAACTGTAGCTATTGCTATTTTGTAGACATTAATAGGGCTCTTGTATGGTACATAAAAAAAGTTATATGTCAAGGATTCTTGAATATCTCCTTGTCCCAGGATGCACGAATTTTAATGAAATGATTCAGAATCATCTCCACTCACCATTATGCCTTATCTGTGTTGGTAAGTCCTATGTGAAATAGGTATCCTAAAATATTATCTCGGGACAATGACTAAGTGCAGGTAAGGCTCTATGGATTCATCTCTCGGCTCTGACATGCATTAGCTGTTTGGCCTTGAGAATGGTTCTTAACCCCTTGTGTTTCAACTTTTCTTGTTTGTACATTGTGGAAACAGTACCTATCTCACAGTGTTGTGAGGACCAGATAAGTTATCATGTGCAAATTATTCTAGCCACTTGATGTGTTAACTAGGTTTGTTATAATCAAGAGGGAAATTAATAAAATATTTTATTAATTCACTAATTATTGCAATTCTTGTTCATACAAGATACTATTATAGGCACTGTACCGTCAACAAGCTCATAGTTTGCAAGAAAAAAAAATGGCCAAGAAAAAGAGTTACAACGGGTGCAATTATCTTTTTTCTGATTTCTTTTTTAAAAATTTATATTCGAGTTGGTTGACATATAGTGTAAATGGTTTCAGGAATAGAATTTAGTGGTTCATCGCTTACAAATTACCCCCAGAACACATCTAACAAGTGCCTTCCTTAATGCCCATCATTCATTTATCCCATCCTTCCCCACCCCCCACCACTCCAGGAACTGTCAGTTTGTTCCCTATAGTTAAGAGTCTCTTAAGGTTTGCCTCCCTGTTTTAAAAAACAAAACAGATGAACACAGGGGAAGGGAAGGAAAAACAAAATAATAAGGTACAATTAAATGCCAAATAAAAGTTGCTCAGGATAGTATGGTAGGACATAGGAAATGTGACTACGAAAGCATTTACATTAATAGCAAGGGGAAATGGACCGTAAGTTCAAATTAAGCAAAACTGATGTAAATAAATGGGGAAAAAAAGAACCAAAACATTTTTTAAAAGACTAGTTTTGAGAACTTACATATATTTTCCTGCAAAAAAAAAAAAAAAAAAAGAAACCCAGAAAAAGGGATAAAAGCCTATAGCTTAGGTCATAATGGTTCTGATTATTATTAATTTATGTAATTTCTACTTTAACAGAAAAAAGGTTTTAAAAAATTTTTATAACTAGTAGACAAGCATTTTAGATTCAAATCACATACACCATATTAATCCCCTATACATGTGTACTGTGGCAGGTGGTTAAAGATTATTCCGCTGAGTTCCTACCTATGGATACATAGCATTATAATGCAGATTTGCTTTCATTTCTTTCAAACACCCTCAAATCCCACAGGGCAGAACAAAATTTTCAGTGGTCATTGTATTTGGCTTTATAATCACCACCACTCACACTCCTTATTTAAGGAAGTGCCAATAAAAAGACAATACATAAAAGAGTAATTAAATGTTTTATATTTTAATAATTTACATGGATTTCTCCTTTCTTAGAAAAAGAAATTGGTGCCTGTTGTTTCTTAAGATCCCGAATGACTGTTGTTCCATGATGCACACATTTTGCTGAAATAGTCCTAAACTTGGAGTTATGTGCAGAAATTTCTGGTTTTTATTAAACTCGTTAAAAGGAGTTTAGCTCAAAGATACACAAATGACTCCTGCTAGCCATTTCATTCCCTTCCGAGTATGACATTTGACTGGGGATCTGACCTAATTATACCGCAGTCTAAAATGAGATTCATAATTTTTGTTTCTTGGTTTATGACTGTGGAAAAACAATATCAAATTTTGCCCCCAAAACACAGAGACCAGATTTTGGTTATGATTCCATCAGTTATTACTGTATAGTTCAGTCATTTAAACAATTTTTACTTCAAATTTATTTCAACACACAAAAATGTAAAGATATAATTGAATCTTCTGAGAATCATCTCAAAAGGCTAAGGAGGTAGATGTCATGGCATTTTACAAAACTTAAAGCTTTGAGAATCTAAGTAAGTTGGTTTTGAGTTTTCATAGCAATATTTTTTTGGGGGCCCAAACATTAAGCCTAAGATAGGTTTAAGTTTTTAGAAAAAAAGCCCAACTGGGTGTTATATGAAGTGATGAGTCACTAAATTCTACTCCTGAAACCAGTATCATATTATATGTTTACTAACTAGAACTTATAAATAAAACTTTAAAAAAAGAAAAAGAAAAAAAGCTCATGGGCTAACACATTCTAGAGATCCACTCATCATGTACTTGACTTTTGGGTTTTTTGTTTGTTTTAAACACTGTGCTTAGTATATACAGTGAGAACATAGAAGGAATTTACATTGTTTAAATAAAACTGAGAATATATAGTTGACCTGATCTGGCAAAATCTTGTTAGAATGAGAGTAGCTATTATAACTCATCAAGATGGAGGGCAGATTACTTTATTTTAAAAAAATCAACATTATACTGGATGTTGAGATCTTTGGACTGCAGTTAAAATTTTAGGATAGTTTTACAGGGTTTTACTAATTAAACTTGTTGTACCTGGATTCACCTCCCATTTGTACAAGTGATAAATCTACCTATTCTTTTACCTTTAGAGATGACTTTAGCAGAAAAGGCTTAATGTTTCATAAGATAATACAGGATAAAAATAGCATATTTTTATGATATCTGAAAATAAAAAGATAAAACAAGGTGAAGATCTAGCCAACAATTTATAATAATGTGGTACCTGTAAGAAAACATCTGTCAGTGGTAAAAACTCAATAACTTGAATACAGATGTTTGACTTAGTGTCTCTGTTCAATTTATAGGAGACTCTGGGGATCAGTGGAACTAGTCTTTAGTTATAATGTTTTTTAGAAAGTGTAAATACAATGAATTCTATTTATTTAGTTTTAAATTTGGGTAAAAGGCAATTGAAAATTTCACATTAAAAATTTTAATGATTAATTTCAGTGCTCTTTAGCTCTGGCAATCACTAGGTTGAATATGTAAGGGGATTTAGAAATAAGAGATTAATGTCATCAGCCATTTCCTTACAACTGCTGCTGTGAACCTAGAATATTACTGTATATATTCTAAAGTCAATGAGAAATGATTTTTTAGAAAAATGACAGATGTTTGACAATGCAGATTTCTCCTCCTAAACTTCTCTAAGCCATCCCAGCAATACAACAAATACTTAAAATCCCAAAACAAAGGAAACTATAACCCACTCCCAGAAAATTAACCTTAACAACTGGGGAGTTTGAAAAAATAAAATTTCCCATTTACCTAACTACAAATCATTATTGTGGCAGAAAGGGGGAGGTGAAGATTCCAGTATCATGAAGAAATCACTTCCAAAGGTGGCTTCTACATCACCTGGACAGGAAAACAAATGATCCTAACTATGGCAGTAACAATTATCTTACAAAAATTAAAAGATTAACTGCACCCCCCAAATAAAGGTGGCATTCCGAAAGACTTTGTATACTCCACATATTAAAAAATAAATTAATTCTGTAGAATGAAATCAAATAAACAGTGGAAAACGAACTTCATCTACATGAAATGCTGCTCTTCATCTTTCCCTTCCTGGCCCAGGCATCCTGCTCTTTTTCAACATTTTTTGAATGCATCATACTCCCTTGTCTTAATGCAGTCAAGGATAATGTTTTCTCCATTTATAAACATCAATACCATC